>NC_064638.1:589431931-589746098 GCF_023864345.2 Schistocerca serialis cubense | reverse complement strand
AATATTCAAGTAAGGTTGTTGGAGTAATCCACTAAATTAATGGCCCATATCATTAATGTCGATATGTAGCAAGATTTTGGAACACATATTGTGTTTGAACATAATGAATTACCTGAAAAGATCAGTCAGTTGACACACAGTCAACATGGGTTTAGAAAACATCGTTCTTTTGAAACACAACTAGCTCTTTATTCGCATGAGGTGTTGAGTGCTACTGGCAAGGACTTCAGATTGTTTCAGTATGCCTTGGTTTCCTGATGTCTTTTGACACTGTACCACACAAGCAGTTTGTAGTGAAATTGCGTGCTTATGGAATATCGTCTCAGTTATGTGACTGGGTTTGTGATTTCCCGTCACAGACGTCAAGGTCGTTGTAACTGACGGAAGGTAATCGAGTGAAATAGAAGTGATTTCTGGCATCCCCAAGGTAATGTTATAGGCCCTCTCCTGTTACAGAACTATATAAACGATTTGGGAGACAATCTGAACACCCGTCTTTGGTTGTTTGCAGAAGATCAATACAAACAGCAAAACGATTTAGAAAAGATATGTGAATAGTTCGAAATTTGGCAGTTGAGCCTAAATAACGAAAAGTGTGAGATCATCCTCATGAGTGTTAAAAGGAATCCGTTAAACTTCGGTTACACGCTAAGTCAGTCAAATCTCAAGGCTGTAAATTCACCTGAATACCTAGGAATTACATTCACGAACAAGTTAAATTGGAAGGAACACACAGAAAATATTGTAGGGTTAGCTATCCAAAATCTGCGTTTTATTGGCACTAAGAAAATATTACAGATCTACTAAGGAGACTACCTACACTACACTTGTCCGTCCTCTTTTATAATACTGCTGCGCGGTGTGGTATCCTTAGCAGATAGGACTGACGGAGTATATCTAAAAAGTTCAAAGATTTGCAGCACGTGTCACTGAAACGATACAGGATTTGGACTGCACATTATTTGAACAAAGGCGTCTTTCGTAACGGAGGAACCATCTCAGCCGGCCGGGGTGGCCGAGTGGTTCTAGGCGCTACAATCTGGAAACATGCCACCGCTACGGTCGCAGGTTCGAATCCTGCCTCGGGCATAGGTGTGTGTTATGTCCTTAGGTTACTTAGGTTTAAGTAGTTCTAAGTTCTAGGCGACTGATGACCTCAGAAGTTAAGTCCCATAGTGCTCAGAGCCATTTCAACCATTTTTTGAACCATCTCACGAAATTCCAATCAACAACTTCCTTCTCCGAAAGCGAAAATACTTTGTTCACACCGACCTACATAGGGAGAAACGATCACCACGATAAAATAAGGGAAGTCAGAGCTCGTACGGAAAGATATAGGTGTCCTTTCCTTCCTGGCACTATACGAGATTGGAATAATAGGTGATTGTGAAGGTGGTTCGTTGAACCTCTGCCAGGCACTTTAATGTGATTTGCAGAGTATCCATGTAGATGTAGATTCAGGTCGATGTGCAGGTCCACTGTTACACAAGTGCGTAAGTCCAGGAATGAGATGCCGTGAGACAAAATCTTATTCTGAGTGGGGTTGCCCCTTCCGCAGTTCTAGCTATTGTGACTCACAAGAACGAAGTTGAACGATGTACAGGTCCACTGTTGCACAAGTGCTTAAGTTCAGGAATGCGGTGTTGTGAGACAAAATCTTATTCTGAGTGGGGTTGTTCCTTCCGCAGATCTAGCTATTGTGACTCACAAGAACGAAGTTGTACGAGAGATCTCCCTCTTTTTTAGAAGAGCGAATGAAAGATGAGTAAATAAAACTAGTGGAGTGAACGGTGATGAGCGGTCAGCCATAAAACGAATAGCGGGCCACATGGGGCCAACTGGCTGTAGGCTGTGCATCTCTGCGCTACAAAAATTGCTGGTGTCGTAGAATGCAGGTCATGGCAGTCTGTTTCCGAGTGAACACTTCTGAGAGAACTGAACGTAATTCCACTTCCGGTCGGGTATCCTAAGAAAGGGCAGTTGTTCACAATGGAAAATAACGCTACACGTGTTCAGTGGAGTGAACACCACAGAAACTCGACGTTAGCTTACGGAGGTCTGGTAGTGGAGTCTGATGTGTCACCGTTTTCCCTCTCCTCGCGGGATTCAGGGCGTCGGATGCATCGACTGGCCATGAACCGTGTAACAAACACCTTGCGAGGGGCTTGGTTACGGGCGGAGGCCGAAGTTTGATTTTACGGGGTGCTTTTCGTAACACGGCTTAGGCCAATTGCTTATCGTTGTCGTTAATGTGAACCAGGTAGACATTTCAGGGTTCCCGGTGACCGTGTGTTGCCCTTTCTTCTACATCTCCATAGCGAATATTGCTCCACAAGTAACACTCAACGCTCTGGTTTTGAGGTATCAAAAGATCGTCTTTTATTTTCTTTTTCCTTTTGGGGTTCCATGCCTCAGTCTGGAAAACCTGAACCCTGATAGGATCCCTTTGCTATCTGTCTGTCTATCTGTCAGTCTCCCCGACTGTTACGACCAGCTTTTCTCAGGAACGGATCTGTGTAATAAAGTGAAATTTATATCACGCATTAAGGTCTACAGTCTCTTGGTGGTGTGAAAGTTTTACGATTCCAAGTTTATCCAATCAAAGGTACGAGAATATATTCACATATTTTGAATCTCGAAAACTTACAATGCAATCAAAGGTACGAGCATATATTCACATATTTTGAAACTCGAAAACTTACTTATCAAAACCTATAGGTTGATTCCCGTTGACCTGGAATCATGAAATTAGTGAGAAGCAGTATTTTACACGACCAGTAAAGTGAAACACCCGCAAATTGCTAATTTATAATTATATAACATGAAAGAATCTTTTTTGTAATTTTTTATCCGTCTGTCTGTTTGTCATACCTTACCTCCGGGACAGGTTGGAGTATCAAGCTCCATTTACATCACAAAAAGGTCTGTGGTACCTTCATAGTGTAAAATATTCAAGCTTCGAAATCATTGCGGTGAAAAGATGCGGTCATTTATGTCACATATATTCAAATTTATAAACTCACTAACCAGAACCTGTAAGGAGCTTTCCCTTGAGCTACAATCAAGAAATTCGGCAAGAAGCAAGGTTTGATGATACAAGTAAAAGAAGAAATCTGAAACTTGTTAAATTATAATTCTATCAAGTATAATACATCTTTTTGGCATTTAAACATAGACTGCATTCATCACCCTTGAAAAGCATGACGAACTTTACTGCACGCAACACGAAATGCAAGTTGCAGTTAAGTTTCAGTGAATAAATAATTTTTTTAGTTATATCTTCTCTCTGTACATATACAAACTGTAGTTCCCTGGCCGCTTTTGTTTTTACATGTCCAGGTTAGTAGGAGTAACTATTGTGGAGATTTTAATATGGTCTAGGAATTCCAAGGACCAACATCTTGCCAGCAACGACATCAATAAAAGGCAAAAATCGTTGAGATTCTCGATTCCCTGGGTGGATGAAATACGTATGCACATAGGTAAGTTTGTAAGGAACATTCAGTGCATGAGTCCTACTCGCAATTGACCATATTTTTTGCGCGTTTGGGCTTTGGGTATCTTGGCTTTGTATAGTCTTAAGAATATGTGATCAAAGGGATTTTGTCGGGAAATTATTCTTTATACATGAAAACTGTGCAGTCCTAATGAATCGACTCCATACTGGTCAGCGCAGCGCCGTGAAACGGCTTCAAGAAGTCGCTGACCCGCACGCCAATGGAAAGAGCGGGCATCGCCACACCTCCAGGAAGGCAGTTCAGTGCCTCCTGTGAACGCTGACTTAACCAGCCGTCCACCGTTGCTCGGGCCTAGTTCGATCGCGGGCATCGAGAGGGCAAGTACAAAGTAACGGGAAGACGATACGTAGCGTGCGTTCTTCGAGCTGTAACAGTGGGTAGAGTAATTGCGTGTAGGGGGCAGCAAAAACACATCAAGCTACCTCCGAAGTAGTGTTTCGTTTGTTTTTAAAAATAAAGAAATGTTCAAATGTGTGTGAATTCCTAAGGCACCAAACTGCTGAGGTCATCGGTCCCTGGACTTACACAATACTTACACTATCTTAACTCTAAGGACAACACTCACACCCATGCCCGAGGGAGGTCTCGAACATCCGGCGGCAGGGGTCGCATGATTAGTGACATGGCGCCTCTAACCGCGCGGCCACTTAGAAATAAAGTGCCCTATTAATTTGAAAATGTTATGCACACATCATTTTGGATTCCTACCACCGGCCATCGCAACTTCTCTCCTCCGTTTTGGTGTCGGTGCTGACTCCCACAGTAGCTGACACAACAAAAATCACTTTTCCATGGAAGCGATCATCTACTCACTATGACTCTAGCCGCTCTCGCCGCCTGTGCCGCTTTCGACTCTGACCTCTTTCTCTCTACAGCTATTGTAACGTTTCAGGTCGAACAAAATATTGACGTTGTCGTACTTGCCCATCAGACGTCTCAAGTACATGCTTTCGATAAAAGAAGAAAAAGCATTCATGGTGACCCATCGTCACAGGAATTCAACCAGTCACAATCAGCAGCACGATTACTGTTCTGAAAGTTGGTGTAAACGAATCCAAGCTGAGATCAACGGGACACTGGATACCTTTGATCATAAGCCACCACTGAGGAGTGAAGCTGTTAAAGCTATGGATTATGAACACAAAAGTCTGACTGACGACAGTTTCATGGAGAGATACCTTGGAGCTTGTATGCACAGGTATAATGAACCACTGATTTCATTAATTAACGCTCCTAAGCATATGATTTCTAGTGTAAAAGCCGACCAAATAGTTAACAGTTCGTCATTTTTAACGACGAATTTAAGGGTGTCATGCGTAACATGTAAGTGGGGGGACTCGTCATCGGAACCACGGCTTGCTCATTCGCTGTGAAAAAGGGCGAGAAACGCCTCCTACATCGGGAGCTGCTCTCGTTGCAGAGTATCGTCGAGGCTAGAGTTGCGGCCAGAAAGACTCGCGCTATAGAAAATGAGATTTTCGAAGAAGCCCTCCTGTGGGGCGCCGAGAACAGAAGATTACTGGTGGGTTGAAAATTTTTAATGTTATACACACAGAAATCGAACTCAAAGCTTTAAATGCGTATTTCCCAAGATGATATATTTTAAACTGCTTCAATGGTAGAAAAACTAACTGCATGTTAATATTAGATGCCGCTTTGAATGTAATATAACAGACATTTGTAATTTTAAAGTGAACCTCAGAAAACAATACGTTTATTTACGTTTAAAGGCAAGAAAACATGTCGGTTTCAGTACCGATGTTTTCAAGTGGCTGCCATTTCAAAATTCGCTTAAGGATACTTGACTTTCAAGATTCACTCCTTAGAGAATTTAAATCTGATACTGCATATGGTTTAATTGTGATTGCAGCCCGCATCTCGTGGTCGTGCGGTAGCGTTCTCGCTTCCCACGCCCGGGTTCCCGGGTTCGATTCCCGGCGGGGTCAGGGATTTTCTCTGCCTCGTGATGGCTGGGTGTTGTGTGCTGTCCTTAGGTTAATTAGGTTTAAGTAGTTCTATGTTCTAGGGGACTGATGACCATAGCTGTTAAGTCCCATAGTGCTCAGAGCCAACCAACCTTTTGATTGCAGACCTATACTGCACCCTCAATCATGTGGAACCATTTAGTTGTGTCATCCGTGCTGAGGTTTTTCGCCCTCCATTCTGTGCAGCATCGGCTGCGATATTTTTCAAAAGAAAAAGAGGTGCAATTATGTTTGGGGTGATAACAGACATGAAATGCTAGAGCGCATTCTCACTCACAATAATACCGTTCTAAAGTCGTCATGTCAATAAATGTGCGTCTCCCAGTGGAACCCAATTTCTGAAACACATAACAAACCTGTATAGACAATTAGTGGCCTCTAAGGCACACGTTCAATACACTGTCATTCATTTCAGCACCAAAATAAAATTATTAATAACGCTTAGCTTAAATACACAAATATAGCGAAGTTACGTGAATGGAGACAGAAGGAGTGGGAAGGAGGAAGGGCACTACGGAACTTCCTTTGTGTCATACAACAGAACGAAATTAGTCCACGATTCTAATATATCGATGAAGTACACAAATTTCTGCACTGTACAAAGTTAAAACATAAAACTTAATCTATTACAAGACTCCTTACTCGGTAAATTATTACCGACCAGTAATTATTCACATGTCGTAAGATCTGTGCTTTTCATTGTTAATAATGATTTGAATGAAAAAATACCACTTTCAGAAAAAATGTTGAACAGGAGAACAAAACAAGGCATCGAGACGTAATTCCCATTAATCCTACAGAAAATATCTGGGACAGTTTGAAACACCGCTTGAAACGTAACAATCAACAATCCCGCAAATTTGTAGTTCCTCGTGAACCAAATATGAGTGATCTGTTATAGCTGCATACTGCTGAAAGAAATAGTGAAGTCTCTTTTCCTCCGATTTCAGGCCTTTATCAATGACAGAGGCACTGTCCCGAAGTATTTGGGTCATGTCTCCTCGTGGTGAAAAAGTTTTTAGTCCTGTGTACTTACATTACCAGTAGGAAAACACGGCAGTTTACTCACTATCGTTGAGTTCCAGACAGAACATCTTGTGAAAGAAACGAAAGGAAATCTATTCACAGGATAAAAAATCTCTGATTTTTGAGGTAAGGTAAAAACGTCATCCCAGAATGTTGTTCCTTGGAACACTTTCAGATGTTCGCCGGTAGCCAGCAGCGTAATAAAATTAATGTTTTCTGATATAATTTTCAAATGATAGTACATACATTTCATATGCTGCAGTATTTTCCTGAAATTAACAAAATTATTCCTGAGGTTTAAGTCTTTCCCAAACTGTAGAAACACGTTTGAAATTAAAGCATGGTCACGTACCTAGGAACAACTATTCTATCGACATTTAAAAGCATTACAAAAGATAAAATCCCGTCAATATTGTGTTTAGTCGTTTGTCTCATACATTACTAACGTACTACACTTAAATAATCAGTAAACGAAATCAAATAAATCGGAAGTTTTATCAAAAACCACTGTGCAAATTAAATAAATTTTGGAGATCAAGCAATTGATAACTAACACGAATTTCCATTTCCAAGAGAAGTAAAATTGTTTACACATTAACGAAACTCAGTTTGCAAACACCACATCCGCCGTGGTAAAGAAAACCTTCTTTTGTTTTAAGGTACAATATAATGCACGACCGGCGATGTATGACTTAACTGTACACATCTTATATAACAAGTTTCAAAAATATGTATAATTTCAGTTGCATAAGAACCTGTAACTGAAGAATTAACAATATATCCCGAATAGCTTTAATATTTTGCAGAGTACTTAAATGTGTAGAAGTTGAAATATTTACGAATGGTTTATTAAATATAAGCTCAAGTCTGACAACAACAACATCTGTAGGAAATAGTGCAAACCTCTAGTGCGGACTTTTCTAGTGATTATACAATCAGTGACTACACGGAAATTCCGATCGAAAAACATTATGTGTTCATACGTACACTACCTTCTAGGTATAACACTCTACCCTACAAGTTCAACGTTTCTTGCAGTCACAGTTCTGCTCCGGTACGGATGACAGTTTCATCACAGTGTGGGGCTGAAATGGCGCAACAACTTGATATGTACTCCATTGTTTAAGAACGCAGTACAATATGACTCTTGTGGGCGAGAAACATAAATTACCACACAGATTCACTGTGAAATTCTGCCTGTACAAAGACAAGTGCAACATCTCATCCATCCATAGTAGAATGGTGCCAACAACTTGTCAAAGGCCGCACAGAGGTGGGTGACGCTGATCGGTAAGGCCGTCGACATAGCCCAAGCAGTTTGAGGCAGTTGAGGAAGTGATGCGTAACAACTGCTGAGCGAATGTCGCGGACACTTCTCAGCACATGCGTATCTCAGGAGACAGTTCTGATTCCTGATTCCACGGCCCGTGATGGTCAGCAGCATCGGAAATTTTGAATATGCTGGGTTGACAGAAGAATGTTACACGCACACAAAGACGCAAGGTTTGTGGCGTCTCTGTACTTCCTTGAGCGTTACTCCGCGGAACATAGACATAGACATAGGTCTATCATTTCGCACTTGCACCAAGGAATGGAGACACATTTCCTCGCCACCGCCGAAGAAATCCAAAGTTGCACAAGCAACAGTGAAGTCATGGCCCTTTGGAGATGTTTACACGGGTTTTATGGGAGAGGGCGCAACCATTTGTGGAACAAAGACACTGCTGTGCTACACCCTAAAGAAAGAGATGCGTGGCAAAGTAAGCAATAGCGTAGTTCTCCTGCATGACGATGCAACACCCCACACGATGCCTACAACACAAGCTTTCGTTCAACATTTACAAAGGGAGATTAGGAAGCATCCGCTGTACAGTCCAGACATTGGATCATGTGACTACATCCTTTCAGCAGTATGAAAGAACGTTTGGGGAAACAGATGTTTCCAACGGTGAAGACGATCACAGAGATTCTCGAATGGCTTCATGGTCAGAGCTGATTTCTGTACTGAAGGGATTGAACGTTCCATACATTTTCTATAAATACTTATTGAATATTTTTAAAATTGCTGTGGTGTAACTGTGTCGTTTTGAAATTAACTGCCGGCCGAAGTGGCCGAGCGGTTCTAGGCGCTTCAGTCTGGAACCGCGCGAGCGCTAGGGTCGCTGGTTCGAATCCTGCCTCGGGCATAGATGTGAGAGATGTCCATAGGTTAGTTTGGTTTAAGCAGTTCTAAGATCTAGGGGACTGATGACCTCAGAAGGTAAGTCCCATAGTGCTCAGAGCCATTTGAACCATTTGAAATGAACTGCAGCAACCATCAAACGTTACTTGACCAGCTAAAATAGTTACTTTTCGAAGTAACCGGGTGTGTTTGATTGTCAGATAATTTCAAATATAATTGTGATGTTAGTTTCAGGTACTGATAGACATAGGAAAGTAATAATTACACTGTACAGGTTTACGAGATAAAACGGTGTTAATTGCAGGTACACTTTTACAATGACGGAAAAAAGTTACACTATCTCAGCAAATAATCAATGCAGAATAATGAAATTTCGGGAATATATTTATCTAGCCCCCACATGAACCTTGGACCTTGCCCTTGGTGGGGAGGCTTGCGAGCCTCAACGACACAGATAGCCGTACCGTAGGTGCAACCACAACGGAGGGGTATCTGTTGAGAGGCCAGACAAACGTGTGGTTCCTGAAGAGGGGCAGCAGCCTTTTCAGTAGTTGCAGGGGCAACAGTCTGGATGATTGACTGATCTGGCCTTCTAACACTAACCAAAACACCCTTGCTGTGCTGGTACTGCGAATGGCTGAAAGCAAGGGGAAACTTCAGCCGTAATTTTTCCCGAGAGCATGCAGCTTTACTGTATAATTAAATGATGATGGCGTCCTCTTGGGTAACATATTTCGGAGGTAAAATAGTCTTCCATTCGGATCTCCGGGCGGGGACTACTCAGGAGGACGTCGCTATCAGGAGAAAGAAAACTGGCGTTCTACGGATCGGAGCGTGGAATGTCAGATCCCTTAATCGGGCAGGGAGGTTAGAAAACTTAAAAAGGGAAATGGATAGGTTAAAGTTAGATATAGTGGGAATTAGTGAAGTTCGGTGGCAGGAGGAACAAGACTTTTCGTCAGGTGAATACAGGGTTATAAATACAAAATCAAATAGGGGTAATGCAGGAGTAGCTTTAATAATGAATGAAAAATAGGAGTACGGGTAAGCTACTAGAAACACCAAAGTGAACGCATTATTGTGGATATGATAGACACGAAGTCCACGCCTACTACAGTAGTACAAGTTTATATGCCAACTAGCTCTGCAGATGATGAAGAAATTGATGAAATGTATGATGAGATAAAATAAATTATTCAGGTGGTGAAGGGAGACGAAAATTTAATAGTCGTGGGTGACTGGAATTAAACATTAGGAAAAGGAACAGATGGAAGCGTAGTAGGAGAATATGGATTGGGACTAAGAAGTGAAAGGGGAAGCCGCCTAGTAGAATTTTGCACAGAGCATAACTGAATCATAGCTAACACTTGGTTCAAGAATCATGAAAGAAGGTTGTATACATGGAAGAACTCTGGAGATACTAAAAGGCTTCAGATAGATTATATAATGGTAAGACAGAGATTTAGGTAGGAACCAGGTTTGAAAATTGTAAGACATTTCCAGGGGAGAGATGTGGACTTTGACCACAATCTATTGGTTATGAACTGTAGATTAAAACTGAAGAAACTGCAAAAAGGTGGGAATTTAAGGAGATGGGATCTGGATAAACTGAAAGAATCAGAGATCGTACAGAGTTTCATGGAGAGCATAAGGGAACAGTTGACAGGAACGGGGGAAAGAAATAGAATTGAAGAAGTATGGGTAGCTCTGAGGAATGAAATAGTGAAGGCAACAGAAGATCAGGTAGGTAAAAAGACGAGGACAAGTAGAAATCCTTGGGTAACGGAAGAGATACTGAATTTAACTCATGAGAGGAGAAAAAAAATGGAGTAAGTGAAGCATGCAAAAAGGAATACAAACGTCTCAAAAATGAGATTGACAGGAAGTGCAAAATGGCTAACCAGGGATGGCTAGAGGACAAATGTAAGGATGTAGAGGCTTATCTCATGAGGGGTAAGATAGATACTGCCTACAGGAAAATTAAAGAGACCTTTGGAGAAAAGAGAACCACTTGCATGAATAACAAGAGCTCAGATGGAAACCCAGTTCTAAGCAAAGAAGGGGAAGCAGAAAGGTGGAAGGAGTTTATGGAGGATCTATACAGGAGCGATGTTCTTGAGGACAATATCGTGGAAATGGAAGAGAATGTAGATAAAGGGGAAATGGGAGATATGATACTGCCTGAAGAGTTTGACAGAGCACTGAAAGACCTAAGTCGGAAGAAGGCCCCTGGAGTAGACAACATTCCATTAGAACTACTGACAGTCTTGGGAGAGCCAGTCCTGACAAAACTCTACCATCTGGTGAGCAAGATGTATGAGACAGGCGAAATTCCCTCAGACTTCAAGAAGAATATAATAATTCCAATTCCAAAGAAAGCAGGTGTTTGCACATGTGTAAATTACCGAACTATCACTTTAATAAGTCACAGCTGCAAAATACTAACGCGAATTGTTTACAGACGAATGGAAAAACTAGTAGAAACCGACCTCGGGGAAGATCAGTTTGGATTCCGTAGAAATGTTGGAACACGTGAGGCAATACTAACCCTACGACGTATCTTAGAAGATAGATTAAGGAAAGTCAAACCTACGTTTCTAGCATTTGTAGACTTTGAGATAGCTTTTGACAATGTTGACTGGAATACTCTCTTTCAAATTCTGAAGGTGGCAGGAGTAAAATACAGGGAGCGAAAAGCTATTTACAATTAGTACAGTAAGCAGATGGCAGTTATAAGAGTCGAGGGACATGAAAGGGAAGCAGTGGTAGGGAAGGGAGTGAGACAGAGTTGTAGCATCTCCCCGATGTTATTCAATCTGTATATTGAGCAAGCAGTAAAGGAAACAAAAGAAAAGTTCGGAGTAGGTATTAAAATCCATGGAGAAGAAAAAACTTTGAAGTTCGCTGATGACATTGTAAATCTTATCAGAAACAGCAAAGGACTTGGAAGAGCATTTGAACGGAATGGACAGAGCCTTGAAAGGAGGGTATAAGAAGAACATCAACAAAACCAAATCAAGGATAATGGAATGTAGTCGAATTTTGCTGAGGAAATTAGATTAGGAAATGAGACATTTAAAGTAGTAAAAGGAGTTTTGCTATTTGGGGAGCAAAATAACTGTTGATGGTCGAAGTAGAGAGGATATAAAATGTAGACTGGCAATGGCAAGGAAATCGTTTCTGAAGAAGAGAAATTTGTTAACATCGGATATTGATTTGTTAGGAAGTCGTTTCTGAAAGTATTTGTATGGAGTGTAGCCATGTATGGAAGTGAAACGTGGACGATAAATAGTTTAGACAAGAAGAGAATAGAAGCTTTCGAAATGTGGTGCTACAGAAGAATGCTGAAGATTAGATGGGTAGATCACATAACTAATGAAGAGGTATTGAATTGAAATAGGGAGGAGTTTGTGGCACAACTTGACTAGAAGAAGGGATCGGTTGCTAGGACATGTTCTGAGGCATCAAGGGATCACATATTTAGTACTGGAGGGCAGCGTGGAGGGTAAAAATCGTAGAGGGAGACCAAGAGATGAGTACACTAATCAGATTCAGAAGGATGTAGCCTGCAGTAGGTACTGGGAGATAAAGAAGCTTGCACGGCATAGAGTAGCATGGAGAGCTGCATCAAGCCAGTCTCAGGACTGAAGACCACAACAACAACAACATTTATCTAGCTGACATACTGAAGTGATTAGAATTGCAAGATCACAGGTTTATGTAAGTGCGAGATAAGTCATTGCTAATACAAAATGCTGGTATATCAACAATCGGTGTAGCTGTCAGGGTTTATAAATTTTGTATCTGGCTGGAGCAGCAACTGTAACATGCAATCTTCTTGTACGAACAGTAAACACCCAATCAGTTGCTTTCCTTAGAGCAAGCGCTCCGTACAAGACGCTAGTGCACTGGTTGTACATTCATGAGGAACTAACATATGACAATAATGAAGTTGTACATGTTTTAATTTATTATGGAGGCGAAATTTTATATTTAACTGAAGCCTTTCGGCAGGATTTTAACATATCTCTGCCACAACATGTAATCCAGTTGTCTATATTTCCTTCCGAAGTAGACGTATTTATAAACGTGAAACCGTGGTGAAGGGGTTTTAACAAACCTTCCAGTTCGTAACTGATTGGCTCGTTCCTATATCTACAATAAAACAGCCAGAATGTTGAATTCCAAACATGCAAACCTGCATGCATTGTGTTATACCGGTGCCGGATGTCAGTTTGTGAGATGGAGTTCCATGCCAGTAGCACTTGGTCGGTCAATAAAGGTACAGTTAATGCTGATTGTGGATGACGCTGGAGGTGTCGTCTATTGATGACCATATGTGCACGGTTAGATACAGATATTGTGATTAAACACGACAAGGCAACATGTCGAACTTTGTAGAGCATGTTGGGTTACATCAGCGGTATGTGGACGAGCGTTATCCTGTTGGAAAACACACCCTCGAATACTGTTCGTTAATGGCAGCATACAGGTCGAATCACCAGGATGAAGGGTGTAGTTAATATGCATGGTACAGCCACGAGAGAGCTCCTGCTATCATACGAAATCCTACCCCAGGTGTAGGTATAGTGTGCCTAGCACGCAGTTGAGTTGGTTGCCGGTCCTCAACTGTCCTCCTCCTAATCAACACGCGGCCATCACAGGCACCGAGAAAGAACCAACTTTCATCAGAAAACACGACAGTCTTCCACCTCGCCCACCCCTTGCCCTCCTCTCACCTCCCTTCAATGTGCTGTCGCTTGAAACCGCAGAAGATGCAATGGCGTTGGTTTAGGGTCAGTGGAATGGGCGCCATAGGGCGTGTGGCTCGGAGATGACCTAGAAGTAACCGATTTTTAACAGTTGGTTGTGCCACTGTGATGCCAACTACGGTTCAAATTGCTGCTGCAGATGCAGTACGAAGCGCCAGAGCCATACAGCGAACGCGAATTTCTTCCTTGCGACCGTACATGCGAAGTGAAATGGAAAGAAGACAAGGACTTCTGGTCACATCAGCATAGGGTAAAATCAACAGCAGCAAAAAAATGGTATAACAGGAGAAGCATTCGTTATGAACAGGAAGGTAAGGATGGGAGTATGTTATTGTGAACAGTTCAGTGATAGAGTTCTTGTGATCAGAAAGGACAATAAACCAACACCGACACATGATAGTTCAGGTATACATGCCGACGTCGCTGAAGATGGAGAGATGAAGAAAGTTACGAGGATATTGAAAGTGTAACGCAATACGTAAAGGGAGATGAAAATCTAATTATAATGGGGAACTGGAATCCATTTGTAGGGGAAGGAGCAGAAGAAAAGTTACAGGAAAATATGGGACTCGGACAAGGAATGAGGAGGAGAAAGCCTACTTCAGTTCTGTAATAAATTTCAGATAGTAATAGTGAATGCTCTCTTCAAGGTTAAGGACATGGCAATGAGGAATAGCTTGACGTGAAGTCATCCTCCCACAGCCAATGAACGTTCAGTAGTTTTCTTAGTGCTCTGTTGCGATAGTCGGAGAAGCTGGAAAGGAAAACATAGGTACAAAGAGGGTAACGGTTGATCGATGAAATAGTGTAGGACAAAAATATTCAGGGAAATTCAGGAATACAGAAATACACGTCGCTGAGGAATGAAATAAACAGGAAGTACAGGGAACCCAAGACGAAATGCCTGCGCGAAAAATGTGAAGACATCAGAAAAGAAATGATTCCATTATTAAACGAAGAGGAGAGAGCGGATAGGTCGAACGAGTATAATGAAGGCCTCTCTGAGTGGGAAGAAGAAGAATCGCTAATTGACTTAGATGGGATTGGGTATCCAGTATAAGAATCACAATTTAAGAGAGCTTTGGAGGACAAGATCCCATAAGGCAGAAGGGCCAGATAACATTCCATCAGAAAGTGGCAACAAACCGACTATTCACGTTGGTTTATAGAACATATGAGTATCGCGACATACAATCTGACTTTCAGAAAAATATCATCCACAGAATTCCGCAGACTGCAAGATCTGACAAGTGCGAGAACTATCTCACAATTAGCTTAACAGCTCCTCCATCCGTCGGCAGGAGTGGCCGAGCGGTTCTAAGCGCTACAGTCTGGAACCGCGAGACCGCTACGGTCGCAGGTTCGAATCCTGCCTCGGGCATGGATGTGTTTGATGCCCTCAGGATAGTTAGGTTTAAGTAGTTCTAAGTTCTAGGACACTGATAACCTCAGAAATTAAGTCCCATGGTGCTCAGAGCCATTTGAGCTCCACTTATAAGAATAATATACAGAAGAATGGAAAAGGCAACTGAGAGTGAGTTTGATGAAACCAGTTTGGCTTTAGAAAACGTAAAGGCACCAGAGAGGTAATTCTGACGTTGCAGTTGATAATGGGAACAAGACTAAAGAGAAGTCGAGACCCGTTCATAGGATTATCGACCTAGAAAAATAGGTCCGACAATGTAAAATGGTGCCTGATGTTCTAAATTCTGAGAAAAATAGGGATAAGCTATAGGGAGCGGCGGGTCATACACAATATGCACAAGAGCCAAGAGAGAATATTAAAAACGGACGACCAAGAAGGAAGTGCTCAGATTAAGAAGGGTATAAGACATGGCTATAACCTTTCGCCCCTACTGTTCAATCTGTACATCGAATAAGCAATGATGGAAATGAAAGAAAGGTTCAGGAGTGGAATCAAAATTCTTAGTGTAGGGACTCCAACGATAGGATTCGATGACGACAGTGCTATCCTGAGTGAATGTGAGGAAGAATCACGTGATCTGCTGAATGGAATGAACAGTCTAACGAGTACAGAATGTGGAAAGAGAGTAAATCGAAGAAAATAGTAATGAGAAGTAGCAGAAATGAGAAGAGGGGGAACCTCAATTAACATCAGGATTGATGGTCAGGAAGTAGACGAAGTTAAGGAATTCTGCTACCTCGGCATAAAAATAACCAATGACGGACAGAGCGAGAAGGACATAAAAAGCAGACTAGCAATGACAAAAGGGGCATTCCTGGCCAAGTGAAGTCTACTGTAGTTGGAGCCATGAACGACGGCTATTGAGTTTAGGCTCGTTCTGCGGATTTGACGTGACGTCATCCTCCCACAGCCAATGAACGTTCAGTAGTTTTCTTAGTGCTGTGTTGAGAACGTCTTTGCCCGTGCGAGTATTAAACATATTTGTGGCAGTTATTCGGTAAATTTTTATTCAGTTTGTGGCGATTTCTTGTGGCTGATGGTGCGGGTAAGCGACGGATTCTCCATAAACAAGCGAGAGATGCAATTTACAGGATACAAGCTTTTTTCAAGCCTGAAGCGGTGGACCTATCACAGATGTTGCCAGATCTCAGGAACGCACAACAGAAGAGAGTGGAGTCGGCTTGAGAAGTGTTCAGCGGATTGTCAGTGAAGGTAATTTATCTCTCCAGGCAAGTGGAAGCCCATCAAAGGCGAAGTGTGTTAATTCCGTACAGGAAAATTCGTGAAACCATAAATTTTAGAGACAAGAATAGTGAATGACATTGGGTTCAAATATATAATGATGCACGAAAATTTTAATGGAACATTGTGATATCGCCGCCTCGAAGGCGCAGTTTTTAACAAGTATTCTTTAAATAAGGAAATATGGAAATCAGAATTTAGTTTACTTGGACGAAACATGGCTAAACTAGAATAAAGCGTGTTGGAAGCTGAGCGATGGTTCGGGTTGTTTTGAAGCACCAGTTGATAAAGAGGAACGAATAATTGTGAGTGACGCTGGTTCTGCTTCCGGTTTCATTCCAGAAAGCAAATTAGGTTTCCAGACAGAAAGGGACAGTTCAGGTGATTATCATTCTGAAATGAACTGAGACACATTTACATTATGGTTTAGGTAACAGTTTCTCCCTTACTTGTCTGCAAACACAGCAATTATTATAAACAATGCGAGATACCACTCAGTTGTTGTTGACAAGGCTCCTATAACAAGTACTATAGGAAGCCGGTATCATGCTGTGGCTAGCAAGTAAGAAGATTCCGCACACTGCCAGTCAGGCTCTGGCTGAATTGTTAAATCTTGTAGGGCGTAATAAGTCTCGTGTGAAAGTGTGTGATATCGATTGTATTGCACAAGATTATGGACATACCGTTTTACGTTTGCCACCATATCATTGCCAGTACAATCCGATAGAGCTCATATGGGCACAAATGAAAGGATGTGCCACAGAACATAACACGACATTTAAAACTGCTGACAGAGAGAGACTTTTGCACGAAGCACTTGACAGCGTAACAACTTCAGCATGGACTGAAAGAGTTTAACAACCCTCAGAACGGCTACAGGAAGAGGAATGATGAGGGAAATTTTAATCGACAGTATTCTAGATCCCATTGTCATCATTCTAAGACCAGATCAGTCAGACGCTGACACGGACTGCTGCGATGTAGATTACGACGGTCGCAGAGATTGAAAACAACCATAGGTGAGGTTGGTTCAAATGGCTCTGAGCACTATGGGACTTAACAACTTAGGTCATCAGTCCCCTAGAACTTAGAACTACTTAAACCTAACTAACCTAAGGACATCACACACATCCATGCCCGAGGTAGGATTCGAACCTGCGACCGTAGCAGTCCTGCGGCTCCGGACTGCAGCGCCTAGAACCGCAAGGCCACCGCGGCCAGCAACCATAGGTTAGCCACACATGCAATATTCATGTTATCTTTTCTTATTTTACAGCTTATCTTCCGTAGTTGCAGTTTGACCAGTAACATTGAGATGTATTCTGCCTTTTGCGACGTTAATAAAAGTTTTATTTACACCAGCCGCCTTTTTTTATTTTGAAGCATCTTCGGTGGACAGTATTTTGTCTTCTGTTCGGCCACTTGATTACCTGTCGTAGTTCTGTGCTTCGCTGGTGTTGTAAGAGCATATTCAACGTTTCCCTCGACTGATTTATATTTTAGAAAATTACAGCTGTTTGTATATGACAGACACACTCAAGTAAGTTCGCTTTTTGGTGCATTGCACTTCACTGTATAACACTCAATAAATTCCAGTCTTAATGTTTTTATGAGTCCAGAACTGACTTAGTATGTTTCATCAACTTCGTTTAAAACGAGAAACTTTAAAAAGAAAGCGAAATGTGTCTGGAACAAATAAAACGTTTGTCACAGTCACAAAGTATGGAAATTTTAAGCACTCCACATAACAGTAGTTTTTTGGTGCTTTACGGAAATAATTATCTGTAAATTTTAACTATGTCACTGGACACAAGCATTCGTATTTACCTGCACGTAGATGCTGGGGACGAAGCATTGTAACTTGCTGTGCCAGGCGTCATTGCCTGTCTCATTGCTTTCGATCCGACTGTTACACAGTGGTAGTTGTGTGGTGGTGTGAGCTTAACTCTGACAGATCGCAACAGACTGAATAAAACAACACCGAATAACTTTCTCCGTTGCCAGCTACCCCCTGAAACCGAGCGAGGTGGCGCAGTGGTTAGCACACTGGACTCGCATTCTGGAGGACGACGGTTCAATCCTGTCTCCAGCCATCCTGATTTAGGTTTTCCGTGATTTCCCTTAATCGTTTCAGGCAAATGCCGGGATGGTTCCTTTGAAAGGGCACGGCCGAATTCCTTCCCAATCCTTCCCAAACCCGAGCTTGCGCTCCATCTCTAATGACCTCTTTGTCGACGGGACGTTAAACACTAACCTCCACCTCCTCCTACCCCTTCAACACAAGCTTACGATCTGTTTGGCTTCTACATCTCTATGCGCGTACCGTAGCTGTTGTTTGCAACCAGCAACGCCTCTATACTGAGCGGACCTGCGCGGCCCGCGATCATCCGTGGATTAAACTCTAGTATCAAACGTAGGCCTTAATTTGAGGAAGAAGTTACTGAGAATGTACGTTTGCAGCACAACATTTGTAACGCAGTATGTTGTTACGAGGTGCCATTCGTTGCAGTAAGGCACGCAGCCCTCTAGTACGGTGGCTGCAGGATGGCAATTTTTTTCTCGCTTAGCACAGCTGACGATGCCGTGACAACTGCATAGCGTAAGATTCAGTCGATACGAAGATTCATACCCTCTACGAATCTGAATAATCCATATTATAGTTCAATTCCTTTATATTGGCGGCTCGCGCATGCCCACCCGGACGCGGGAGATTGCTGCGTTGCCAGTTGTACGCGACAAGGGAAGCAGTGCCATAGTATAGTATAGTTCGCAAACTTACGTTTAGGGGGGAGCGCACAGTTTATGAAGTAAAGCCACCATGGCCGCATTAACCCTTTCGCTGCTTCAGAGACGCGCTCCCCGCATTCCGCGCTGTGCGCGACTTTGTCATCACTGCACTGCTCGCCTGTGCAGACACATGGTGTTCCAACAGCTTTGACAGACTTATCATTCGATTTCACAAAAACCATGTGGCCCAAAAATTTGATTTTTACACATCTTGTTCACTGATACCTTCCCCCCCTTAAATGACTTAATTTTGTTTCGATGTTCAACGCAGTTATTGGGCAGCATTAAATGTAGTAAACCATGGCACGAAATTTTGAAGAGTTTGCAGAGATAAAAGTCCACAACGTATAATTTTCGTATGGTCGATTTTAGTTGCAACTAGAAATTTCAAAAAATTGCATTCATGAAGTAAGACACTTCGATACTGATTTTAAATAGAGAAAATATCAAGCACCGAACAAGAATTGAACTCAGAGCCTATTGCTTAGTAGTCAAACTCCTTATCCATTACACTAGCGCACCTCGTCATTTAGCATACTTCCTGCAGTAATTTAAAGAATCACTCTAAATACCGACAAACACTGTTAGTATGACTATGAATTACTCATGTTTCGTCTAAGTACAATAGGAAATAAACAATTACCACTGTTCTCTATTGCCAAAAAGCGGTTAGTGAGAATGAATTTCCTTGCTATCGCCTGAATTAGGAGGCTTATTGCTTGTATGGTTTAATTAATTAGTATAATATGAAGCAGTTGGTATAAACAATGCCTTTTCCAAACTGTCTTTTATAGAAAGTCTGCTATAAAGACATTGATTTTGTTCAATTATTTTATTTATGACTGAACGTTTTTAAAACTGAAGACACTCGTCTGTGCTCTGCACTGCAGTCGAGCTCTGGCAACGTCGTTCTATGTTCATTGGCTGACTGTGTTTTGTAGCGTCAGATGCGCAGAACGAACCTAAACTCGGCCGCCGTCGTAAATGATGCGCACTTTAGTTATTGTACGAATTTTTTCAAATTTGGTACACTGCCTTTTGTTATTAATGGAATGATGCTGCCCAAATTTCAGACTTTTCATTATTGTAGTTCTGGAGAAAAAAAGAATTTCCTAACACTCCTAAAACCTACGTGTGTTTCTTAAAACGAAGTTAGTTACTGTAACAGATTGCATTTCATTGTCATTTGAAGCCGTTCCAGAGTTACCAGTAAATAAACAACAATTAATAAGAATTTTCTTTTTAAAACTTTAGTCACAGTGCATTACGTAATACAAAAATCGATCAAAATTATTATTTCATTAAATTTTACCGTGTGAGTGCGTGAGAATGTTTGAGAGAGTGTTTGTGGGACATTTGTTAAAATTTAATGTTTCATTTTACGCAAAACTTTGTATAAACTAACTGTTTGAAAATTATGTTGCAACCACGATTCAGGTAACGTAAGTCGGTGTGTGTTTGCTTCTGTAGTAAAGTTGCCGGAATGGATATTAGAGGCAAGGTAAGTTTATTTATCAGTTTGAAGAATATTTCGCACTTCGTTTATTTTGATTAAACAAAATACAAGAAACTGATGTTTTGCTGACATGAATTATTGTCAAATTAGTGATTGGATAAGGCAAGATTTGCCGCGAGAATGATCTGGAAGGAACGTTCTGATTGGTCGTTTAGATCAACAGCCAATCAGAATTAAGCTGTTCCCGCGCGAATAGAGAAGTGAGCTTATAGGAGAAGACTGGCTTGCCAGCCGGTCTACGGATAACACGATGTCAGGTCGGTGATTAAAAATACTCTGTAAGAAGACGAAATAGTGAGCTAATTTCGGTTCTAACGTATTGTGACTGAAGCGACTGGAGTTACGAACATTTTAATGAAAGTTTAGTGTTTATAAATTAAATAGTTCCAGAGATATGAGCGTGTGAACTTCATCGTTGTAGTAACATCTCTGCGTGGCGTGTTCCGTGCTCTGTATGGAATACTTTGACGAGCACATCTTACGAAGAAGACCACTGAAACGACCGAATGTGTAACTCACCAATAGTTGTGGGTCTGTGACTGGTAGAACATGAAAATTAGTCGGGTAGAACTTACTAAAATTCTGGTTGGTTTTCGAGTGAATACTTGTTATACAGACAGTGAACTTTGAACGATAACGTTTTACTGTATTAAGTACGGACTTGATAGCCATTTCATGTGTTTCAATACGAATAAAAAGCAGAGTTAATCAATTTCAAACGCTTTTCTGCAGGTAGACTGAAGATCCCGAACTCCCTATTTTTTAATCATGAACTTTCAGGAACTGACTTTCAACTATTTACACGGCCTCTGTGTGGTAGGTATTAGGTGGTGGTTTCATCAAACGCCGCTTTACACTGCCTAGCACAGAGTGAAGGGACATCAGCAAGAATCCTGTCGACGTTGGTGGACTGAACGGTAGCGTTAACAGGAACGCAGACGACCGACCCCGCCCCGCCGCACATAGTATGGATGTGACCCATGGATTGTTGGAAAACCATAACAGAGGGGAATCGAAGTATTTTAAACGTGGTTCTACAGACGAATATTGAAAATTAGGTGGGCTGTTAATGTAAGGAACGAGGAGGTCCTGCGCAGAATCGGAAAGGAAAGGAATATGTGGAGAACACGGTCAAGGGGAAGGGACAGGATGGTAGGATATCTGTTAAGAGATCAGGGAATAACTTCCATGGTACTAGAGGGAGCTGTAGATGGTAAAAACTGTAGAGGAAGACAGATTTGAATACATCCAGCACGTAATTGAGGACGTAGGTTACAAGTACTATTCCAAGATGGAGAGATTGGCACAGGAGAGAAACTCATGGCCGGCGCATCAAACCAGTCATAAGACTTATCACTCAAAAAGAAAACAGTGGTTGCGCAACCTGCACCACACTTCTGCAACTGGCGCGAAATTTCGATAGGCATCATCTTTCAGGTGTAGAAACACGCCTACCATCTATCGTTTAGGTTGTACTTCACTCCATGGCGTTGCGACTTTCTCCCGTCAGTGCGTAAAGTCGTTCCGCAACAATGTTCACATTCTCGGGCTAAGTCTGCTCTACTTCCCGTGGCTGCATTGTTAGAGGCAGTATGTGTGAGCACTATGACACAATGTTCAGAACCTGTGGCAGAGTTACATTCACTTACGGTATCTTAGAAACATCGGTCTTCAGATTATAAAACTGAAACAATTCCCTTTGTTATTTAACATGAGAATAAATTTCTTCCTACTAAGAAAGCTGCTTGTCCTTGTAGGCGTTTCACGAGACACATTTTCGAGGAATAGGCCAAGCAGTGTAGTTCCATTTCCAGTTCTGCCCCGCTCTGTCTCTTCGCAGTCGTATCTCTAAGTCCTTCCATGGGCACTAGAAGGCAATTTGTCCTCGTTGAAGAATTAATGCGAGTAGCAGCGTCGTGAGTCATGGAAACAGATAAGCTGTTTCCGTCTGGAGAAATTGCGCTGTGCCCGGCTGCAAATAACGCAGGCATGCCTCATGCTGGTAGTAATGGAGTCAGGCAGCATTTAATCGAGCGCGACGGCTCCAGTCGTTGCATTAGCCGCGCACAGCCTGCCGCGACAGATTAATGGCGACTCGACGACTCGATGAATCCGCGTCCCTCGGCCGCCGCTGTTTACCACAGAACGCGCTGCTGGTACCTTCTTGCTATCGCGACAACGGTTTTCAATCAATGCAACAACATCATTTTGCAGTCGCGACTCTTTGCTCTACATCTACTTAAGGTATACGAAAGGGAGCACGATGTCATAGATTTTCGAGTGAGAGAAAACTGTTTACTGGATGGTAATCTTTAAGGATGTTAGTTTCATTGAATATGCGATCAAAACTGACACTTTAATGGTGAACATAATTTTTACGATATAAGGGATATTTTCTCTGTCACTAGACATTGTAATGCATTTTCATTGTTTGTGTATATGTGTACTGAAGATTCTAGTAAATATTTATACATCCTTATCCCGCTCCTTTGTTTTGTGTTCAACTGTACATGAAGCTTAATATTTTCTGTAAATACGTAGTAGTGTTTTATGGAATATAAACTGTGATCTGTAAACAAACTCTTCGATCCAGTTAGGAAAGATATAAGTGTGAAAAATTTTGTTAAGTACGGAAGTGACAAATTAAAAAAAAGTCTGTCTGTGCTCAACGCAGTAACGTAAAGACAAGAGGAGACGTCGGTATGAAGCGCTATTTTCACTGAAGGTGTTGACTGGGTTGGGTTGATTGATTCGGGGGAAGGGACCAAACAGCGAGGTCATCGGTTCCATCGGATTAGGGAAGGATGGACAAGGAAGTCGGCCGTGAAATTTCATATTCACCATCGCGTCATTTACCTGAAGCGGTTTAGGGATATCAAGGGACACTCAAATCAGGAAGGCCAGACTCGGCTTTGGACCGTCATCCTCCCGAATCTAGTCCAGTGACTAACCTCTGCGCCACCTCGCTCGCTTTCTCACGGAAGTAGACACACTTTTATGGGTCTTGAAACAACATTGAATGTAGAAAAGAGAATTATAGTACTCAACCGGGGTAAGCTGTTTGGATACTCTCAAATGAGTAAAACTTGGAAGATTCGAGAAAACTATTACAACAGCATAGGCACAGTGGAACACGAAGTGTCTAGAAGAAAATGACCTGATATTAACAACGAAGTAGAGGAAAAAAGTGTCGAAGTTTTCAGACAAGAAGATTGATGACATTTTTATCATGAGAGTAGCGCAGCAGACAGTCAGTGATTGTATCCGTTAGATGTAGATGAAGAAAGACTGAATTAAAGGACAGCAAGGAGGAGTGATATATATATATATATATATATATATATATATATATATATATATATATATTAGGACGTGAAGAGAACATAAATTTTTAATAATATTATTGTAATATAAAATAGTGGAGGTGCTGAGTCACAGAAAGGCACAACAAAAATACTGTCAGATAATGAGCATTCAGCCAATAAGGCCTTTATTGGAAAGTGATCACACACACACATTAACGAAAACAATCCTCACACATACATGTCCCCAGTCTGCCCGCTGAAGCCAGACTATGAGCAGCAGTGCATGATGGAAGAGGCAACTGAGTTGGGCTATGGAGAAGGTTGAGGTGGGGGGAGGGAGGGGTGGAAGGGCAGGAGTAGGGCATGGTGAAGTTCTGCTAGTGGAACCATGCAGGGACGACACTGTGAGAGGGTATTGCAGCTAGGTGCAGTCAGGACGTTACACGCAGGGCATGGAAGAGAGGGGGTAGTGGAAAAGGAGAGAAGTAAAAAGACTGCGAGTGTTGCTGGAATAAAGGGCTGTGTTGTCCTGGAAAGGGAACAGGGAGGGTCCAGGTGCATAACGACAATGACTAACGAAGGTTGAGGCCAAGTGTGTTACGAGAACGTGGGATGTATTGCAGAGAGAGTTTCCACCTGCGCAACTCAGAAAAGCTGGTTTTGCTGGGAAGGATCCAGATGGCAGTCTTTGAAATGAAGAACACTGCTGTCCTCAGCAACAGTGTGGGCCAGTTGTTTCTTGGCCACAGTTTGTTGGTGGTCATTCCAGTGGACTGTCAGCTTGTTGCTTGTCTTGTCCAAGTAGAATGCAGCACATTGGTTGTGGCTTATCTTTTAGATCACAGCTAGCATGCGTTTGATGAATACATGATGTTTATGCCTGGACTGGAGTAGATGGTGAGATGGTGGTGGGAGGATGTATGGGACAAGTTTCATCTAGGTCCATTACAGGGATACGTGTCATGAGGAAACGGGTTGCGAGCAGGAGTTGTTTAGGGATGGCCCAGAATATTGTATAGGTTCAGTGGGTGGCGGAATACCTTTGTGGGAGGCGTGGGAAGGATAGTGGAAAGGACATTTCTCATTTCAGAGCATGATAAGGCATAGTTGAAACTCTGGCAGAGAATGTAATTCAGTTACTCCAGTGCTGGGTGGTATTTAGACGTGAGGAGAACGCTCCTTCATGGGTCGTTGGTGGGACTTTTTGAGATGGTGGATGACTGGAAAGGTAAGGCACGGGAGATCTGCTTTTATACAAAGTTGGGAGAGTAATTACAGTTAATGAACGCCTCAGCGAGACAATCAGATCATTCGTCACTGTAGATGTGATGGCCACAGGTGGCTAGGATGTGTGGAATTTGTGTCCACTATCGTAGTGCAGGTATTGCTTGTGGTTGGTAAGTTTGACATGGACAGAGGTGTTGATGTTGCCATCTTTGAGGTGGAGGTTAACATGGAGGAAGGTGGTTTGTTGGCTTGTGTAGGACCAGGCGAAGCAAATGGGGGAGAACGATTGTGTCTGTGGTGCCCTCACCCTCGATCCAGATCACAAAGAAGTCAACAATGACTCTAAAGCTTGTGAGGCGTTTGGGATTCGGGTTGTTTAGGAAGGGTTCCTCTAGGTGGCCCATGAATAGGTTGGCATAGGATCACGCCATGCAGTTGCCCATAACCAGAGCCCAGATTTGTTTGTAGATAATGCCTACGAAGCAGAAGTAACTGTGGGTGAATGTATATACCGGTGTCAAAAATGAAAGCCAAAAACTTCGTCCTGTGTCTAATTCACGATATAATCATACAACCCCTGAACAGATTGTGTACAATCGTGTCTGCACAGAAGAGGGCTTACTGGTCAAAGGACAATCACGCCAACGACTACGTCATGGTACCTATCAAATGGGATAGTGTTTGCTGGGTAATCCACATCCATGGTCGCTGTGTACACAGCTACAGGCGGTGTAGTACTGCACAGAGAGGGCTCTCTGTGGTGGAGGGTCTTGTGAAGAATGGAAGCAGAGTAGTTGCAAAATGATTTACTCGAATGGCTTAATCGTTCTGTTTTCCGGATGTGACGACAGTTTATAGAGATCGAAACTGTATCCTGAAGACCAGGGCACTCCGACCACGTGTGGCATCAGGAAGAGAGAACCTTTATTTGGTTTTAAGGGCACGATAATACCGCCTTAGTACTATATGGCAACTGGCATCTGAGCTCGCAGCATCCACTGGAGATGTTGTAGCGATGTAAACGGTGTACAGAAGGCTTCGTCAGAGTGGCCTTTGCTGTAGGAGACCTGCTTTAAGTGTACCTCTAAGGCGTCTAGAGTGGAGCCGTCAACAAGGCACCTGGACAGTTAAACAGTGGGCCAATGTTCTTCTCACAGACGAGTCCCAGTTTCAGCTGGGCAGTGATTCTCGATGTATTCGTTTCTGGAGGGAATGTGGAACGCGATTTCGGAATCCAGCCATTGTGGAAAGAAACAGATATCGAGGATGATCCCTATGGTGTGGGCAGGGATTATGTTGACCACTCGAAATCCTCTTCAAGAGATTGTACGGTTAAACCGGCAACCTTTAACTGTAGTCAGGTATTGTGACAAGATCTTGGAACCTCATAGGCGATTGTTGCGGAGTGCTGTGGGCTCAGATTTCATATTGCCGGGCGATAGTGCTCGACCTCTTAAGAGCTTGTGTGGTTGATGTTTTCTTTGAATCGGAAGATACTGCACGAATGGCGTGGCCTACTCCCTCTCCCGATTTGAATTCCATAGAGCACGTCTGGGAAGCACTAGGAACACGGGTTGCATTACGTCAGCAACCACCGACCACTCCCCAAGAATTGCAAGCAGTGCTCCGGGAAGGATGGCCTTAACTTGCCTTAGGACTGACGACGTCATTCACGGCATGCCCCGTAATTTGTCAGGCCTGTACTGCTGCCAGATGTGATCACAACCCACACTTAACGCATTAACCAGTTGTCGGAATGTGTGTGTAAATCCGTTAAGTTGGAAATAAGGAAGAACATTTTGACCACTATTATGCATACAAAATTTCGGATTATTGCTTTAATTTTATACATCAGTGTAGTTAGTAATGGAAGGAGATTGTCAGTTAGGCATCCGTCGGGCGTTGGGATAGGTAGTTTTCAATAGCGGTGAGGCCATGGACATTAGCGGTATTACACTAACAGTAAATTGCAGGAAATTGCGCTGATCCACAGGTTAGCGAACAATAATGAAACCGAACAAACGATGGGTAATATACACTACATTTGAATTTTGTAGTTGAATCGGTCGGCGATATGTCGTCACACTCTAGGGAAAGCTTATAAAAGTCACCACAGTCGTGTGAAATTTTACAACTGGTAACAGACACATAAGAATCAGGTTTTGCTTCAACGTCTTTTAAACGAACACATCACCGTCAGTGTGCGAATCCGACAATTTTCTAGAATAGTCAGATGCTTAAAAGAACATAAGACGAAGTGCGTAAAAAGTCGACAAGTGACAGGGAGAAATTAGTAAATCACTTAGGGAACAAATGAACAAATTATGGGACGAAAATAGTAAAACACTGGCGGAAGAAACAGAAAATGGTCTTCAACAAATAACCAGCAGTTTTGCAACTAGATTGCGTGACCTTTAGACAAACCAAGAAAACTTAAAAACAAACCAGCTTAATGGCAAGGATTAATTGTTAGCTAAAATAAGCACTGTAGTTCCCAATGCGATAGTTAGACAGATAAAAACTAAAGCAAAAGTTAATCTGACGTAAATGGCAAACCTGTCAACTGGTGCAGACAGAGACTGAAATGACGCAATGCCAGTATAGTTTTAAGACACAGCAGAATACCAGTCTTCTATAAATTTTAATGAAGACCAAGAGAAAATTAATCTAGAAAACAAGCGTTGTAGGAACACTAAAGAGAAAGTCGAGCGTCTTGAAAGAAAGCTTAACTGCGTCGACGAAGAGGACGAACTTGACCGTTTGCATTCTTATTCAGAAAACTTTGATGACAGTAGAAATTTATGACGTTTAGGTGATTATACATGAGGACAGCACCACACATTCAGATACAAACCGAACTGCCGATGTGGTGCAACAGAGAACAATCTGGTTCCCAGATAATTGGTAACTCCGGCTGCAAATACTTTTTGACGGTTCATAAATTCAAATTTTCAGGAATTACAGAAACGAAATTCACCCCCATGGTTGGATTTATCAGTTCTTGTATTCTGTACCAACGAGTTGACCACTTGAACGCTAATTAGAATTTCTCTGCGGTTTTTTGAACATGCGGCAGGAATGTTGCCAAAGCGTAAATGATTTCCGCCGAGCACTTCTGTCAGCCTACTGGTCGCACAAGATCTGGCAAACCACAGCATTATAATGTTAAGAAACTATGAACAGTCTGAATCCTCGAGCCCAGTAAAATACTTTGAAGACATGGTACGCTGAAATCAGTATTTATCAAACCCAAACAGTTAGTCATACCTAATTAGCATTTGTCAAACAAAGCTTTCTACACATTCGAGACAAGTAATTTTGGCCGGCTGATGTAGAGATGTTTTAGGAGCATTTTAAACAATACCTCAGGAACTAAAATTGGACAGTGACACGTAAAGACATAATAACAACCAACTATGAGACGCTAGGCGCGTTTGTACTGCGTGAAAACAAAAACTTTGGGAGCTCGCATGACAAACACAACCACAGAAACTATTACCGAAGGGATAACCGACATCGTAAATATGAGTTACAAGTCTCGCAGCTGAATAACAATTATTGCGGTACAAGTAATCTCCGCAGTTCACTGTTCCATGATCAGTTAATTCGATCATGGTCGGTGATGTATTGTAACTTATCATATGCGGAGAAAGAAATGAGCATGTGTACAGTAATAGACATAGCTTGGACAAGAAGAGAATACAAGCTTTCGAAATGTGGTGCTACAGAAGAATGCTGAAGATTAGATGGGTAGATCACATCACTAATGAGGAGGTATTTAATAGAATGGGGAGGAGTTTGTGGCACAACTTGACTAGAAGAAGGGATCGGTTGGTAGGACATGTTCTGAGACATCAAGGGATCACAAATTTAGCATTGGAGGGCAGCGTGGAGGGTAAGAATCGTAGAGGGAGACCAAGAGATGAATACACTAAGCAGATTCAGAAAGATGTAGGTTGCAGCAGGTGCCGGGAGATGAAGAAGCTTGCACAGGATAGAGTAGCATGGAGAGCTGCATCTAACCAATTTCAGGACTAAAGACCACAACAACAAAGAGACATTACAGTAACTAAGGTAATATCATAACAATCGAAGAAAATGCTCAACACAGATGGTACACATGCAAATATTTATGGACGCGATTCAAGTAAACCAAATTCGCAAAATCCGTTCCCATTCAGCATTTCTATAAATAGCCACCAACACTATAAATAACAATACATTATAGTAATCAACATCACAGTGGCGATTTTCCGGAAGAGCAAGCCCAGTGCGTCAGATAGAAAAAGCCGAGGTAAGACCACCAAATCCACGAGTTAATCAACGACGGGGAAGCAATACAAGAAAATGACTCACGACGCCAGTAGCAAACAATACTGTTGATCACACAAAACATTCCACTGCCGAAACTTTGAACTTCGTGCGTTTTGAAGACATTAGAGACATTTTACTGGAAGAGATTGATGACAAACAAAACTCTGTAGTACACTCAATAATAAACATTTCAGTAGACAATAATACAGTTACCGTTGTCCTTTATTCCGGTAGCCCCATTCCTGTGGTCAGTAACACTGCTTTCAGCAAATCTATGTAAGCGACACATTGTTCGACGTTACCTTTTCGTAATATCATAATACAATGAGCGATATCTGGAAAAAGTATTGTCATGAAGCATCGCTCCTATATAGACTTTTTGTGACAAGGTTACAAATTTTCGATGAATTGCTTGATTGTTCCTCTCTTGTCCACTGAAATAATATTGGTAGTAAATTTTCTAAACAAACATAAAGCATTTTTGAGTTTCAATGCCGTCGAAGTAGGAATGGAAGGTGAAGGTACGTCAGTTTCATTAACATTTCAAGACAGGATCTCGAAACAGTAAGAAGAAATAAACTGATTGTGTGTTCCATCCGATTACCTTCGCAACGACACAAGTTGTGCATATATCTTTTACAATGAAATGGATCAGGAAATAGATATACAGCGTCTCATTCAGAAAAAGATAGATAGAGTAAAGCAATGTACAGAAACTGATGGTAGTTTCTGCGCTTCAATTCCACTGTTTTTAAGCATCGTAAAAAATTATTACGGCTTTTCAGTATAAATTCAAGGTCAAAGAGCACAATAAGTTTTGCTTTAAACCGTACATGATTCCAGCTTGCTACAGCGAAAAAGTGAAAGCAGAAATTCAGTCCATGCTAGAATAGGGAATCATAGAACCAGCATTAAATTCATATAACAGCTTTTCAGAAGAAATCTTACAAAATTTGTATGGTAAGCAAATTATGTGTTCTGTAGACTTCCGCTGGAGATTTTCGCAAATAGAGTTACATCGACATTGTAGAAAATATACTGCTTTCTTATGTTAAGTGTGTGCTACCATTTTCGGAAATTACCTTTTGGCTTCAACATCTCGTCAGCTACCTTTATTCGTGGCCTGAACAGTACTTCACCTAACCACTTGAAAAGACATAATAACCTATGTTGACGATATACTTAAGGCAGATAAATCTTGCTCACACCATAAGCCTATTTTGAGAAGCTTAATGCACATTTTCGAGAATTCTGGAATCATTATCAGTTGAGATGAGTTCAGAGTTTCGAAAAACAAGAGTAAAGGTTCTTGGCCATACAATTTTATCAGGAAGTATGGAACCACCACCCACAGAAATCTGAAGCAGTTAGGGCACCACCCCCACCAGCACTACAAAATGCCCAATCCGACGTTTCCTTGCTTTCGAGAATTTTTATCTCTGTTTTTTAAGTATGAAAATTTTTGCCACACCTAAATTATATTCATTTAATGGAAAAAAACGCCACATGGCACTGGGAAGAACAAGCACAGTTAGAGTTTCTGAGTTTTGAAAGATGCACTTCATTGTGCTCCAATACTTGCTCATCCTGATTTATCGTGAGAATTTTGCTTATCATCGGACTCATCAAAAATTGGGCTTGGCGCTCATCTATTACAAGAATTTGAAGAGAATGGTGTAACTATGCAGGGAAGTATAGCCTTTGCCAGTCGTGTCTTATCTATCTCTGATAGAAATTAATGTGTAACCGAATTGGAAGCACTGGCAATTATTTGGGCATTATCTAATTTTCGGTTCTTCTTATTTGGGAAGCCTACTAAGGTATGCACTGCTTACTGACACACCAAGTAAAGTAAACCACGACAGTTTGAAACGATGGACTTCGTACTTACAGGAGTTTAACTTCAGTGTCGTTCACATTCCTGGTACTCAAAATGTCGTAGCGGATGCTTCGTCAAGTGCTCCTGCTGGTTTTGTGAAGACCACTTCTGAGAATGATTTGGAGAAAATCTTCAGGTAGCATTTGAAAACTTTGTCTACTCTTCTTTAACAGACAGAGCAGGAACAGAATAAAGACCCTGTCTGGAAATATGTAAAAAGTAAACAGTACGACAAAACAAACACTGCAAGAAAACAGTTTTATTTGGTACGTAACAACTTCTTTTTTTTTTTTTTCAAAAGACGTACAGTCCCTGACTCTCTTTGGGTTGTGTGTATAGTTGATGATTCTGTAAATAAGCTTATTTGATAAACACATCTCAGCTATGATCACTTTGGTCCGAGGAAATGCTTTCACGAAAACTTCGCACAACTTTTTACGTTAATAATGTGCAGAAAAAAATACGGTGAGTTTTAGCAAAATGCAAATTGTGTCAGAAATCCAAGCCATCAAACATTACATATGAGCACCATTAATTCCTATAATTCCTTCTAAACTGAAGCGATTAGCTGCAGTAGACCTGTTAGGACCTATTGTCAGATCACCGTACACGTTTGACTAGCGCAACCTGCGACCGTTAACAGTTACGGAAACGTAAAATACGTGGTAAATTAGTATTGCACTACAATATCTGAGTAAATCAGTGTTACAATACAACTACCGAGCCCTTCTTACATACGGTTTAGTTAGTAGAAAGCTAAAACTCACCTCACCGTCTGCTTAAACTCCTTACCTTGTTGTGGGCTTAAGGATTGTGTACTGTAAGCCCATCGGTTCCTATAAAGTAGATTCGTATTTGTGCTTTACATACTCAACTCTTATTGTTAGCTAAAGGTTTTGTTTTGCAGCTGCATCTGTCAGTATACAATACTCAGTATTTACATTTATTAGTGTCATTTCGACTCGGTATATTTAAGGTAGCAGTTTTTATAGTTTTGTTAGGTAATTTTCGCGTGTACGTAAACGCTTGTTAACATTATAAATACGAGGAATAATTAGTAGGTGTAGCTTAACGTACGTTACAATTCAATTCGTTAATAATATTGACAAGATAGCCTCTAGCAGTTTACTGTAGTTTACCGTAGGTCACTGTCTTATTCTTAAGCATTCACTAGATAGCACCTAACAGGAAAATAAGCACCAGATCTAGCTTCTACCATACATTCTTCTTATTTTTCTTTATTGAGTGTCCTTTCTACCAACTACAGTGTAGCTGTTAACCTTGTGTGGCAGTAGGTTTCCTTAAGTTTTTTATAGTAAGTCAGTTATTATCTAGATGGACAGGGATTCTGTCGGATGTATGCAGATGCAGGAGGAGTTGGCCACAGTCTAAACGCAGCTGGAAGCTTTGTTGGCCACAGTCAACAAGCTCCAGAGTGCCACCTTGAGGTGCGGTGAGAATGGGGTGCATGGGGCAGCCTCTGCTGTAATAGATGTGCACGGGGGGGGGGGGGGGGGGGGGGGGGGAATGTCACAGTTCTCTGTTACTGAGCCGACCTCAGGTGCGACTGATCCGGCCGGCCAACTCTCAATCCAGTGTAGAAGAGGCTCTTCCGGTGGCTATCGAGCGTGCGGGGTGCAGCCAGCTGCAGATTATTGCACATGTCGGCACCAACGATGCCTGTCGTCTGGGTTCCGAGGAAATCCTTGGGTCCTTTCGACGGCTGGCTAAATTGGTGAAGGTGGCCTCCATCTCTCGAGGAGTGAAGCCAAGCTGACGATCTGCAGCATCGTACCCAGGCTGGACCAGGGTCCTCTCGTCTGGAGTCGAGTGGAGAATCTAAACCAGAGGCTATGTCGACTCTATGACGAAAATGGTTGTAGATTCCTCGACCTACGCTATGGGGTGGAAGGTTGTAGGACGCCCCTTGATAGATCAGAGGTGCACTACACACAGGAAGCAGCTACATAGGTAGTACAGTACTTGTGGCGAGCACATGAAGTTTTTTTTAGATTAGCTCCCTACCCACGGGAAACAAACCGTTGGCCTGAAAAATTACCAGTTCATGACACTGATGTGGGTGTGCCAACTGTAAAAATTGTTAGTTCGCCAAAATAGGTCATTCCAAAGGATTTAAATATGGTAAATCTCATGTTAGTAAATTGTCGAAGTGTTGTGGCTAGATCCCCGAGTTACTCTCCGGAATAAACAGTAGCAGTGCCGATATTGTATAAGGTACCGATAGCTGGTTGGAACCAGACATAAGTAGCAGTGGAATTTTGAACTCGGATTGGACAATGTTTAAGAAGGATAGGACTGATGCAATGGGAGGTGGTGTGTTCATTGCAGTTAAAACTTATTTACACGCAGTTGAGACCGATACTGGGTCGGACTGTGAAATAGTCTGGATAAAGCGGTCAGTCAGACAAGGATTGACCATTGTATTAGGATGTTTTTATAGACCACCAGCATTTGCTACAAACGTCGCAGAAAGTTTCAGGGAAAGTCTTGAGAACATAGGAAATAAATTTCCTAATTATCCATTAGTTATAGGTGGAGACTTTAATCTGGCATCCATTGACTGGGAAAGTTACACGTTTGTCACAGGGGCAGAAGCACTCGTCTGAAGTTATCCTAGGAGCTCTCTCAACGAACACCCTTGATCAACTGCTTAGAAAACCAACTCGAGATGGGAACATACTAGATACCTTGGCGACAAACAGACCTGGTCTTCTTGAGGAAGTTAATCTAGGAGAAGTTATTAGCGACCATAATGTTGTTGTGGCTTCTATGTCAGTGGAAGTTGGAAAAAAACCAAAGAAACAGTGTAGAGTTTTCTACTTTAGGAAAGCAAATAAAAGTGTCATAATGAGTGTCTTCATTGTCAGCTCCAAGCATTCACCGCGGGACACAACGATATTGTGCATCTTTGGTCGGATTTTAAATGTATTCTCCACCATGTGCTAGAGAAGTATGTGCCTAGCAAAAATAAGGGGGGTGGGGGTCCACCTTGGTACAAAAGCATATTAGGAAGTTGCTGAGAAAGCAGAGAATTTTGCACAGACGTTTTAAACGTAGTCACTGCCCCGCTGACAAACAGAAATTACACGAAATGAAAGCAGCTGTCAAAAGGCCAATGAGAGATTCTATCAACGAATTTGAAAGCAATATTTTATCTGCAAATTCTAAAAACAACCCCAAAAACTTTTGGTCGTACGTAAAATCTATGAACGCTACAAGTAAGTCAAAACCTTCTCTTGCTGACAATACGGGTAATGTAACTCATAATGATAAACAGAAGGCCGAAATTCAAAACCTAGTTTTGAAAAACTCGTTTACGATAGAGGACTGCAGCGCCATTACCCCTTTCAGTTATCGAACAAACGCAAGGATGACTGACGTAGTGTTTAGTGTATCTGGGATTGTAAAACAGTTAAAGTCCTTAGACGCCACGAAGGCATCTGGCCCAGACAGTATCCCCCAAGATTTTATGTTGACTATGCTGCAAATATAGCACCATTCTTATCCATCATCTATCTGAGATCATTGGAACAGCGGAAAGTTCCTCGGGACCGGAAGAAGGCCCAGGTCATAGCAATCTATAAAAAGGGTAGAAAATCGGATGCACATAATTACCGGCAAATGTCACTGACATCGATTTGTTGTAGAATCATGGAACATATGTTGTGTTCAGACATAATGACCTTTGTAGACTCTGAGAGGCTCATCTGCAGAAACTAGCAGGGTTTTAGGAAACAGCGGTCATGCGAGACACAGCTGGCCCTCTTTGTGAATGATATACAATAAGCTCTAGGTATCGGCTCCCAGGTTGATGCACATATTTCTCGACTTTCGAAAGGCGTTCGACTCAGTTCCGCACAGTCGCTTGCTCCAAAAGGTGCGCCCTTACGGCCTATCCGATGACATATGATATTGGATAGATAGTTTTCTAACAGACAGGGAGCAGTATGTCATCCTGAACGGGGGGACTTCTGCAGAAAGAAGCGTAACTTCAGGTGTGCCCAGGGCAGTGTCATAGGTCTGCTGATCTTTACTACTTTCATAAACGATCTGGTTGATGGTATTAACAGCGGCATTAGAGTGTTTGCCGATGATGCTGTAGTCTACAGGTAAGTTGTGAAAGTTGTGAACAAATATATGCGGATTAGCAGAAAATAAATGCGTGGTGTAATGACTGGCAGTTATCTCTCAATATTAGCAAGTGTAACCTACTGCGTATAACAAGGCGAAAATCCCCATTAATGTACGAGTACAAAAAAAATGCCCAGTCTTTGGAAGCGGTCACATCCGTCAAGTATCCGGGTGTCACTATTCGAAATGATCTCAAACGGAATGATCAGATTACACAAGTAATGGCCAAGGCGAATTCTAGATTGCGGTTTATTGGTAGAATCCTGAAACGATGCAGTCCTTCAACAATGGAAATAGCTTACAATACGTTAGTTCGTCCTGTCTTAGAGTATTGTTCCTCTGCATGGGACCCTTAATAGTTGGGTCTGATTCAAGCGATTGAGGAGGTCCAAAGGAGAACGGCAAGATTCGTGATTGGTACATTTAGCCATCGCGATCTAAGCGGAAGCGGCTGCTCACTAAATTCTGTAATCAGATCTTCGCTGAGAATGTAGAGCATATATTGTTACCAGCAACTTTCAAATTGCGCAATGATCACCATTCAAAGATAAGGGAAATTAGAGGTCGGACTGAGGCGTTCAGACAGTCGTTTTTCCCTCGCGCTATCCGCGAGTGGAACAAACGGGGGGAAAATATGACTTAGGCTCGAATTGTGCCCTCCGCCACACACTGCTTGGTGGCTAAAGGAGTACGTAGGTGTAGATCATTCAACATATTCTCATACATTTTTGTGGCCGCTCAATTTACATCAAAATTCGTTTCATTCACTCCTTTATGAAAAGCTGCTGGCAAAACAGTATCCAAAGCCCTTGTCAATAATTTTCTACTACTAGTTGATCAAGTTGATACAAGCCATTTTCGACAACGGTCCACCATTTCGATCAATTATTTGGTTACGCTCTTTACGAAGTCACAAAACTGGATCTGTTGTTATTTCACTGTACTGGCCACAATCTGGTCCTTCAGAATGCATTATGCGAGAAATTAACAAGCTGGGCAGAATATATTATCATTGACACCGGATTTGGGACACACACATTCACACGTCCCAAGAGATATTCAATGAGTTACTGCTCGATCCTTCTTTGTTACCTCTCTTACTTGTACTCAAAAATCAACAACCACCTGAATGTATGAGGGAGTTAATACGATTTCCAGCTTCGAAAAAATGACGTCATAGGCAAGTACTACATATAGTACTAAAAACCGCCAAAACGGCTACAGAAAGGAGAAATAAATATCAGGAGGAACAAATAAACATCAAAAAGCTAGAAGTTGGACAGAAAGTTCTGGTTAAATCTCATCATTTCTCTTGTAAGAGCAAGCATCTTAGTCACAAATTCTTTCTTATATATAAGGGACCTTAGAGGATTCATAGAATTGTACACAAAAATGCTGTGGAAATTGAAACAATTCGGACATACAGGAGCTAGGGAATTCATCTTATTTCGCACATCAAGCCATACGTAGATAATTCTGTTTACTAAAGTGGTACCCTGATGATAGATCTACATGTGACCTGCTTCTAACACATTTCTTGCGTTACAGCGCAAAGCAACAGTGCGATAAACAATGCTATTGCACCACACACCCGAGCGACTCCCGTCTTGCGGCAGACAACTTTTGACAAGAATCGGGCGACTATCTTCGAACAACCAACTTCATTTATCACGCAGCAAGTCGAGCGATTTGCTGCCACGAGGCGTACTCTTAGCAAACCGCTACGAAATTTGAAATTTCATCTAGAATCCGAATGGGAACAAGGAATTTCTAATAAAGTGAAGACTGACAGAATTTATTTTAAACCAGTTCCGAGAGGATACACAGGTTATCAGCAATGTGTTGTTCAATTGAGAAATACTTTTGGTTGTACACAATGATAATAATACTTTCTACCACTTATGATAAGATATACAGCCTGTTAGGATGGTAATTGTGTAGTCTGGAAAGAAGAGTGTTAGGTATTTTGATGTAAGAAGTATTCAGGATCTTTTGTGAGGTAGTGATGTTGGGTTTACTGAACTCTAATATTTACCTGTATAGGTATAAAGTGTTTATGTAGAAGTAAGTGGACGAAAACAAAGCAAGGAATTATTATTTCAAGTGTATAGTGAGATGAAGACAGTGAATATGATTAATGTTCTAATAGGATAACGAGATTTATGTTCTTGAGTTGCGTGAAATGAGAATTATGAGATTTGTGATGCATAACGTGATAAAATGAGGCAATGATTACGATGATTAATGTAGAAAAGAGTGTGCGCATAATGGTTAGGACATAGGGATCCTGTTTCTTGTTATAGTTAACTTTCATGCTATGCGGATGCATTTTCTGTTTATAAGCGCAGAAGGTAAGTTTTTGAAAAGATGACAGAATGACAACCGCAACTGAAGGGGGAAGTGACGTAAGACAAAACAGCTACTTCTTTGATGTGGAGTTCATAACTATCTGATGCAAATTATTCACCTTTTACTAAACATATAAACATTTTTTTTCATTGGCGCAACACAGCTTCTAACACTAATACTTTACAACAAATCGAGAAGTGTATACTTGGTCCTCCATTTCTGCACGGAAAATGTTTTGCAAAGCTGTGGCTCAGCATTGGTTGCTACTCTGTACTGTGGCACACTCTTCAGCGTATGGTACCTCAATGGACTTTCGTGATTTGTCTATTTTCTTGTTTATACAGACGACTGACATTGTTTTTTCAGATTTGTATATAGCTACCTGCGCTAAAAATTTAAGTTCTTCTGAATTATGTAGAACTAATCTGCGTTCCCTTTTGTCTAATAGGTAAACTGTAGATACGCATGAAACGATGTCATAGCAGTCTAGGTGTTCGGGAAATTTTAAATTCTTGGAAAGAGAAGATGATATTCATCACTCCAGAGGTTTGACATGGCCAGCCAATATGCAGGAAGTATAAGGAATATTAATGATGATTATTTTACTTTTCAGCTTCACATTTTTGCCATGGCACGGCATAAGATTATTTTGTATCTATTTTTCTACGAACATGTGTGACATGGCACACTATTTGTTTTCTTGTGTTTACATATGATTTAACACTGAAGAGAAAAAGAAACTGGTGCACATGCTTAATATCGTGTAGGGCCCCCACAAGCGCGCGTAAGTGCTGCAACGCGACGTGGCTTGGACTCGAGTAACGTCTGAAGTAGTGCTGGAAGGAATTGATACCATGAACCCTGCAGGGCTGTCCACAAATCCGTAAGAGTACGAGGGTATGGAGATCTCTTCTGAACTGCACATTGCAAGGCACCCCGATACGGCCAATAATGTTCATGTCTGGGGAGTTTGGTGGACAGCGGAAGTGTTTAACCTTAGAGGTGTGTTCGTGGAGCCACTCTGTAGCAATTCTGGACGTGTGGGGCGTCACATTGTCCTGCTGAAATTGGCCAAGTGGATGCACGTGGTCAGACAGGATGCACACGTACCTGTCACCCATCAGAGTCGTATCTAGAAGAGACAGCGGCGCTATATCACTCCAACTGCACACGCCCCACAACATTACGCAGCATGCACCAGCTTTAACAGTCTCCAGCTGACATTCAGGGTGCATGAATACATGAGGTTGTCTCCATAACCGTGCACGTCCATCCGCTCGATACAATCTGAAACGAGGCTCGTCAGACTTGGCAACATGTTTCCAGTGATCAACACTCCAATGCCGGTGTTAGCGGGCCCAGGCGAGGCGTAAAGCTTTGTGTCATGAACTCAACACCAAGTGACTCCGGCTCCGAAAGCCCATATCGACGATGTTTCGTTGAATGGTTCGAACGCTGACACTTGTTGATGGCCCACCATTGCCATCTGCAGCAATTTACGGAAGGGTTTCGCTTCTGCCACGTTCAACGATTCTCTTCAGTCGTCGTTGGTCTCGTTCTTGTAGGAGCTTTTTCCGGCAGCAGCAATGTCGGAGATTTGGTGTTTCAAAGGATTTCTGACAATCACGATACATTTGTGAAGTGGTCGTACGGGATAGTCCATACTTCTTAGCTACCCCGGAGGTGCTGTGTCCCATCACTCTGCGCGGTCTATAAAACAACGTTCCAACTCACTTAAATCGCTATGACCTGCCTTTGTAACCGCAGTAATACATCTAACAATTGCGCAAGCACTTGTCTTATATAGGCATTGCCGATCTCAGCGATGTATTCTGCCTGTTTACATATCTGTGTATTTGAATACCCGTGCCTAAACCACTTTCTTTTGGCGCTTCAACGTAACATGCATTGCTTTAGCTTAACGAATTTTCAGGCCGTATTTGCCTTTTAATGTATTGAGATTCTTTAGAATACGTATCCTCTGTATAAATTGTTACTAAATGGTGCGGTACCATCAGTATAATAATTATGTTAAGTGAAGTACTGTATGGAGTTCTCATAAGTCATTTAAGATTTCTTACACATCATGAAAGATGTGTAAAGAGGAAACAAAGAGAAAAAGGTAAAAAGAAATGGCTACAAAGATGAAAATGAAAGAGCAGAAAAATGGTTACAAAGATGAATGTGACATGAAATGCCTAGGTAGGGCAATGAAGCCAAATAATATGAAATTATGAGAATTTATGAAACATGTGACGGAAAGATGGAAAGAATACAGTAAACGTATTTGTTGAAAGTTTAATGAATTACAGGCTAAACGATTAAAAGGTGCAAGAACTAAAGTACGAAACATAGCTAGATAGTATGCTAATTGCTGACTAGATAAGGTATAATCAGATACTGACGTCTGACGCACTGCATTAAGTATTCTTTGATGTGAACCCTGGCTACTCACCAACCCATGTTTTTCCTAATTATGTATTTGTGCTCTCCTTCTTTTGTGTGTATGATGACTATCCTTCAGTGTTTATTTCTTGCATTTGATCACTATCCTTACGTGTCTCTTTCCACCTTACTCTCTACGCTTTTTGTGTATTTCACTGATGTCCATGCATACACATTTATTTGAATTAATTTAGAATCTTCGGTGGGATCATTCTGTACATATACTGTAATTGTTTATTATCATACCTATTACTGTACACTATTTCAAATGATATACTTGTGTTATGTTTCTATAATTCATTATTGTAGAACGATGATGCCATTTTTCCTTACTTTTTTGTAGACATAGAAATCCGTTGTTACCATACACAAAATGGGCATTCCACATATATTTAAAACCTTATTACTCTTGTCTCAATGTAGGTAATTGTATGTTGTAAATGTAACAAATTGTAACTGGTTAACCATTCACCACAAATGTATGGGTCTTTCCAGGGTACATGAAATATGCCAAATACACCGACGCAAGCTACAACTGACTTTCTCAAGGGAATCTTCGAAACTACGAGATGGTTTTGGAGTTATCAAAGTATCTAGTCTGGTTGAAGCAGATACATTTTATTGTTCGTGAGTACGAGGGTTGTCAGCTGAGAATTGTGTTTAATCTCACTCAGTCATCTTCCACATAACTTCCCACAACAGGGTCATCACTGCAACGAGCTGAAAGAGGTTCGGTGGTTTGTTACAAGTCTGCTACATTCTTAGTTGGAGTGTGGTAAGTAATCGACTTATTTAGTAGAGCTGTGTTGACTTGTGATTGTATCTGTTAGATGAAAAAAGATTGACTGTAAAGAACAGCAAGGAGGAGTGAGACATATAATAGAAAGAGAAGAGAATAAAATTTTTTAATAATGTTGTTATATTTTGAAGAGAAGGAGCTTAAGGTAAGACTGCAGCAATTCGTAGCTAGTTTGTCGGGATGATTGTTGTCAGCTAGTCAACTTGCTCAGAGCTGAAAGAAACATCACCCCATTTCTCCTACTCATGCATTAACATATTAGCTGATTAAGCTGTTTGATTTTTACAGAAATACCACGCGAAGTTTTACCCTGTTTATGAATATATAGTTCATTCTAAAATAGTTGTCTTGCCACTGCTTATGACATCTCACCAAATAGTTTGGAAATTTTATTTAGAAACAGAAATCTAGACTAGCTGCAGCCTGCTTGCTCTTTGAAGTTGTGTTTGCAACAATGTTGCCAAGACGCGAGGTGAGTGGAAATTTTGTTTTATAACAGTTTGTGGGTACATGGTTTTGGTAATTGGTAGACATTTATAGAGTGGGATGTAAAGTTGAACTACATTTCAGAAAGGTACAAATGTAGTGGGGTTGTTACACCATGGTTACGGATTTAATCAAAATTTAACGTTATCGGGACGTTCTTATATTTCATGCGATGCCAGCCTCAAGTAAATTCTAATACTTAAGGTGAACACTTAACTAGTCTTCACAGAGCCAGTCTCGGAACCCAACTTCATACTCCACCAGAATCGGACCACCGAAGCTGATCATGTTTTCGTCTCACTAGATTTTAGAGTCTCACGGAGAGAAATGTACAAAAAATCAGCGTCAGCAAATCAAAGCTCATAGCTATTGGTTGATCTATCAGAGAACAGGTAATTTTGTACTCAAATGTGCTCCTGCTCTGTTATGTCTCCGACGAAAATCCACGAGATAAATTTACTGCCAATCAGAGGTCTAGGTTTCCATTACATTCTTGTTCTACTTTGACCAGGCTGATGTGCTACGAAAAAGGGCACGTGTTTACTTGGTGCACGGGCAAGTGCTGCTCTTGTCGCCCCCCCCCTTTCCCCCGAGCAACCTGTAGGGAAGACTCACTCATTATATAATAATGAGGCATATTTCACCATCTTCCTGTTTTTAATTATTTCATGTCTCTACTTGTTACCTGTTATACTGATGTGCCATATTTGCTGGCTTGGAAAAAGGAGTAAGGAGTGTGTGCTTTACTAGCTTGGCAAACAGGTAGCAAGTGATAAAGCGTAAGACTAGTCAAGAAAAGTAAAATGTGTATGAGAGGGAACAGAGATTCCTCTGACCGTTATGTGTATAAATACATAAATTTTATGTGCAAATCTCTCCCAGAAAATCAATTATACCTGAAGTTCTGTATCTAATAATGATTGCACAATCAGTCAAGGGTGTTAGAATCATTATGTGATCACCATAGATCAGTTTCATTAAAAACACCAATATGATTGTGTCCATCTGCGCGTGAACCACGAGGTTCCGGAGGTATACGTCTACCTCCATGTCTTCGCGCATTGGCGTCACGTGGAGATGGCAGTCCTAGAGGTAAGAAAGTCCTTACCCTCGCCATAAAGCTGTAACAGGGGTAGGTGAGTGCTTAGGACTGGCAACACGAGCAATACTTTTTGACCCAGAGGCACATTATCCAGGCTATAAAACTACTTGAGACATCGCACCCCAACTCACTCACTCGGCTCACTAGCACAGTTCTCTCATTCGTTCGTCTCATTCCTCGGATTCGTTTCTCGTCAACGTGTTTTCTGCAGCAGTGTGACGCGAAGGTAGATACCAACATGCCAAGCACACCGCAGTATAACTTCTGCCATATCGTGTGATCGACAGACACACGTCTGGGTCCTGAGCTAGGGCTTGCCACCCACCTACGTTCAGCTCATACGTTGGTAAGCCGCCTGCAGCGAAGCTCTGCAACTTTTGTTCCTAGTTGAAAACAACACTTCTCGCTCACCACAGTTTTCTCCAGAGAGCGTTTAAAATTAGGATTATTTTGTTCCTTACGAGACCCATTGCAGTTAACTAGTGTGCTGCTCTTTCATCATTCCGTTTCGAACATTGTACAGGCAGATGAGAGAAAACTTTTCTGTATTTTTAAAACTTTTTCTGTTTTAACAGCATCCCCTTGTATGGCACGACTATTTCCACAAATGATCCGGCACTAACGATTTGTGGCTTCCATAAATGGAAACGCTGCTAAATTTACATTCTTATTGAATAATTTAGCTAACTGATACTAAAATTCTGCTTAGTGCCTGTAATCGTCTCACCTGTCATGAAATATTCACACAGTATGTTTCCGCTGAAACACCTGCAGTAAAATCAGACGTTCGACAGTGTCGCAGGGTGACAAAAGAAATACTCTTGAGGTAAACCATTACTTACCTGTAAGAAGGAAAGCAAGCAACAATTAGAGAAAACCCAACATGCATCACTTACAGCAAGGCGAGACCCACGAGAGAGACAGGCCGTTGCGAGTACGTCACAGCACGTGATGTCAGCAGCCGTCTGAGGGGGAGAGCGAACAGCTACTTCAGGCGACTTTAAGAATTCTTGATTACGTGTTTACATGTAAGCAAGTTATCGGCAGCACACGACAAAATTAATACCTTCAGAAGGTATCTTTCCAATTACATGCCGATTTCCCGTGGGCTCTGCACGGAGCCGAGCGTTCGCCAAGTGTGGCGGACAATCCGACTAGTGTCACCTCACAAGTTAGTTGTAGGCGTATATCTTGCTGCCCCCGTAGCAAGCCACGCTGTAGGATATCTACCGGGGTGTTAAGATTATCACTCTAGCGGGTTGCACTCGAAACCGGAGTTTTGCGCTTCACTTGTAAGGGGGAATCAAATGGCTCAAATGGTTCAAATGGCTCTGAGCACTACGAGACTTAACATCTGAGGTCATCAGTCCCCTAGAACTTAGAACTACTTAAACCTAACTAACCTAAGGACATAATACACATCCACGCCCGAGGCAGGATTCGAACCTGCGACCGTAGCAGCAGAGCGGTTCCGGTCTGAAGCGCTTGGAACCGCTTGGCCACCGCTGCCGGCTGAGTCAAATGAAAATGAGAGATACGTGAAAAAGAAAGTAAACTATTTCAAAAGCAATCGCAATGACTTAATACATCTATCCCACTGTGAGACAAGACTATAAATGACTTCATGGAAAAATGTTTGTGGTCGGCTACGGAACCACGATAGCGTATAGGAGTACTTCACCTTGTCTGAATCAAATTTGCGACCGCGAATGTGTTTCTTCAGGGCTTCAAAAATATGAAAATCGCGTGTGGAGAGATCGTGCCTGTATGGAGGGTATGTGAGGACTTCAAAGGGAAACTTCTGGAGCGTAGTCAGAGCAACCTAGGTAACATACGAGTATGTGTGTGTGTGTGGTGGGGGAGGGGCTTTCACACAGCAACAGAAAGCTTCCGTCCGTTTTCATTGTTGGGCGTTACGACTTGACGAAACGCCTCAATTTTTGTTGTGTGTCCACGTACGGCTGGACGTTAATTGCGGCGCCGTCTGCCAGAATGTCAATAAGCAGGGGCCTTTGCAGTCAAAGGAAAAGTTTCATTACTCACCTGGAGTTGCCGTGTCTCTCGTTTCGACTACGCTGTAGAAGTTTCGCTAAGAGGTCATTACATACCCTCCTTCCACTTCCGAACTCTCCCCATGCGATTTCTATGTTGTCGGAGCCCTGAAGAAGGACGAGGAGGTGCAGGCCTGGGTACAACTATGGTTCCCCCTTTCTTCTTTTTTGTTTTTGTTTTTGACTCATCAGTATTCCGATTGGTCTGATGTAGCCAGCAATGAATTCCTTCCCTCCCCCAGCCTTTCCATCTCGGAGTAGTACTTGCAACGTACGTCCTGAAATATCTACTGGATGCATTCCAATTTGTGTCTTCCTATACAGTTGTTATTCTCTATAGCTCACTCGAGTGACATGGAAGTTATTCCCTGATATCTTAATTGATGTCCTACCATCCTGTCCCCTGTTCGTGTGAGTGTTTTGCATTTACTCCTTTCCTTACCGATTCTGCGGAGAACCTCCTCATTCCTTACCTTATCAGTCCAACTAATTTTCAACATTCTTCTGTAGCACCACATCTCAAACACTTCGAACGTCTTTTTTCCGATTTTCCCATAATCCATGTTTCACCATCAGACAGCGCTTTGCTCCAAACGTGCGTTCTCAGACATGCCTTCTTCAAATTGATACCAATGTTTGATACTAGTAGATTTCTCTCGGCAGGAAATGCCCTTTTTGCCAGTGCTAGTCTGCTTTTTATGTCCTCCTTGCTGCGTCCGTCATGGTTAATTTTGCTGAATAGGTAGAAGAATTCATTAACTCTATCTAAGTAGTGTGATCACCGGTTTTGAAGTTTAGTTTCGCACTGTTCTCATTTATCCTACTTCCAATTACTTTCGTCTTTCTTCTCGTTAGACTGTTCATTCCATTTAGCAGGTCCTGCAATTCTTCTTCACTTCCAATAACGGCAGCAATGTTATCAGCGAATCTTATTGATTTTAATTTCGCTATATAACCTTCCTTTGATTTCCGTTACTGTTTCTTCAATGTATAGATTAAACAGTAAGGGTGAAAGAGTACTCCCCGTCTTACAGCCTTTTTAACTCAAGCATTTCGCACTTGGTCTCCCACTCTTATCGTTCCCTGTTGGTTCTTGCGCACATTGTATGCTACCTGTCTTTCCCTACAGCGTTCCCCTATTTTTATCTGATTTTTGAACTTCTTGGACCGATTGACGCTTTCTCCAGGTGGATAAATCCTGTGAACGTCTTGATTTTTCTTTAGTCATCAACCGCAACGGCAAAACTGCTCTCCGATGCCTTTACCTTTCCTAAAGCCAATCTCACCGTCACCTATTCCATCCTCAATTCTGTGTTCCATTCTTCTGTACATTATACTTGTCAGCAACTGGAATGCATGAGCTGTTAAGCTGATTGCGCGACAATTCTCGCAAATGTCGGCTTTTACAATTTTCGGAATTGTATTGAGGATGTAATACTGAAAGTTAGATGCTATGTCCTAAAGTTCATACAATCTACACACCAACGTAAATAGTCTTCTCGTTGTCACTTCCTCCAATGATTTTAGAAATTCTGGTGGAATGTTATATATCGTTTCTGCCTTATTTGAGCTAGTCTTCCAAAGCTCTTAAATTCTGATTCTAATACTAGATCTCCTGTCTCTTCTACATTGACTCTCGTCTTCTATCACGGCATCAGACAAATCCTCTCTCTCTCTCTCTCTCTCTCTCGCTCTCTCTCTCTCATAGAGGCTTTCAAAGTATTTTTTCCACCTATCCGCCCTCTCATCTGAAATAACAGTGCAATTCACTTTGCACTATTAATGCTACGCCCTTGAAACTTTTCGTTTCGGCGAAGGTTATTTTTACTTTGCTATGTGCTGAGCCAGTCCTTCCGACAATCATTTCTTCACATGCAGCCATTGCGCCTAAGCTTTCCTGCACTTCCTATTTATTTAGTTCCTATTACCTTTGTATTCAGCAGGTAACTACAAATATTTGTCCATGAATCCCACAACTTTCTTGTCTCACAGTGGGCAAAATGTATTAACAGTGATCGTGATTTCTCTCGAAATAAGAAAGAGTTGACTTCTGTCTTGTATTCATTTGATGGTCATTTATACAGAACCAGCCACGCATTCACTACAGCTTCTCTCACTGCTTCTTCATGAGTATCGATCAAGCATTTTGTTCCAAGGAAGAAGGATGGGAGATTGGGTTTAACGTCCCGTCGACGTCGAGGCCATTCTTGAAGGAGCGCAATCTCGGATGGTATTAAGGATTGGGAAGGAAATAGGCTGTGCCCTCTTCATATAGTTCCAGTAAGGGACAAATTCTACATTCAGTCACGATCTCACCGATAGTATCCTGTTATGCCGATCTTATGGTGCGTCGTTATGGTGTTTAATGCTGGATACTTCCAGGTAGTTGAAAACTGCGTTCCTGGTCGGGACGAGAACCTAGGCACTAGCGTTTGGCGTGCCATACCCTTATTGACTGAGAAAATCGGACGTAACTCGTAGTAACAGCCGCAATGTAGTGAGTAATTCTCTCTAACCTTCGAAAATTCACATAAGCTCTCTTGTATACCTAACTGGAGTACCTTTCTAAAGTTCTGACAAATTGCTTTGTTTCAGTGTAGGCGCTATTTTCCCCAGACGCTATTTCCAGGATGATTCTTTCACGCTGCAGTTTAATGTGTACGGTACATAAATTTGGTGGTAGGTTAAATCGATGTGACAAACGGGAATACGAACCCGGAAGACTGTCTCTTGAGGGCAGTGCTCGCACTGAATTAATTGCCTAGGCACGTTTGACGACGCGTCCTCACAGCTGTCCGTAAAAGTGAAATATCAGGGGAAATTATACAAAGATTGAGCATAAGAGATGAGCATGGTTATCTCCATTTTGCTCCTCGTGTGTGTGTGTGTGTGTGTGTGTGTGTGTGTGTGTGTGTGTGTGTGTGTGTGTGTATGTGTGTGTGTGTGTGTGTACGTCTGGCAACAGCTCTGGATTCAGCATCCAAATCTTCCGTATATCGTTCTGGAAATAAAATGGCTGCAAGGAATTAAGATAATTCCACGAAAATATGTCTTGTGCCTAGCGGCGGAGTCATTTTCATATATAAGAAAATTTAACTATCCGTAAATGTGACACCACGAGAGCATGTCATCAACTTCCTGTAAACACCTAACACTATTAATAGCTTAACCGCAAACAAACATAAAATAAGACGAAATGGTCTAATGTTAGTGCTATAGCGGCAGTGTCACACTATTTACACTACTGGTCATTAAAATTGCTACACCAAGAAGAAATGTAGATGACAAACGGCTATTCAATGGACAAATATATTATACTAGAACTGATATGTGATTACATTTTCACGCAATTTGGGTGCATACACCCTGAGAAATCAGTACCCAGAACAACCACCTATGGCCGTAATAACGGCCTTGATACGCCTGGGCATTGAGTCAAACAGAGCTTGGATGAGGTGTACAGGTACAGCTGCCCATGCAGCTTCAACACGATACCACAGTTCATCAAGAGTAGTGACTGGCGTATTGTGACGAGCCAGTTGCTCGGCCACCATTGACCAGACGTTTTCAGTTGGTGAGAGATCTGGAGAATGTGCTGGCCAGGGCAGCAGTCGAACATTTTCTGTATCCAGAAAGGCCCGTACACGACCTGCAACATGCGGTCGAGCATTATCCTGCTGATATGTAGGGTTTCGCAAGGATCGAATGAAGGGTAGAGCCACGGGTAGTAACACATCTGAAATGTTACTTCCACTGTTCAAAGTGCCGTCAATGCGAACAAGAGGTGACCGAGAGGTGTAACCAATGGCACCCCATACCATCACGCCTGGTGATACGCCAGTATGGTGATGACGAAAACACGCTTCCAATGTGCGTCGACCGCGATGTCGCCAAACACGGATGGACCATCATGATGCTCTAAACAGAACCTGGATTCATCCGAAAAAATGACGTTTTGCCATTCGTGCACCCAGGTTCGTCGTTGAGTACACCATCGCAGGTGCTCCTGCATGTGATGCAGCGTGAAGGGCACCGCAGCCATGGTCTCCGAGCTGATAGTCCATGCCGCTGCAAACGTCGTCGAACTGTTCGTGCAGATGGTTGTTGTCTTGCAAACGTCCCCATCTGTTGACTCAGGGATCGAGACCTGGCTGCCCGATCCGTTACAGCCATGCTGATAAGATGCCTGTCATCTCGACTGCTGGCGATACGAGGCCGTTGGGATCCAGCACGGCGTTTCTTACTACCCTCCTGAACCCACCGATTCAATATTCTGCTAACAGTCATTGGATCTCGACCAACGCGAGCATCAATGTCGCGATATGATAAACCGCAATCGGGATAGGCTACAATCCGACCTTTATCAAAGTCGGAAACGTGACGGTACGCATTTCTCCTCCTTACACGAGGCATCACAACGTTTCACCAGGCTACGCGGGTCAACTGCTGTTTGTGTTTGAGAAATCGGTTGGAAACTTTCCCCATGTCAGCACGTTGTAGGTGTCACCACCGGCGCCAACCTTGTGTTAATGCTCTGAAAAGCTAATCATTTGCATATGACAGCATCGTCTTCCTGTCGGTTAAATTTCGCGTGTGTAGCACGTCATCTTCATGGTGTAGCAATTTTAATGGCTAGTAGTGTAGCTATAGTAAGAACCCCTATGTTTGGATCCGGGAGGCATACTGAGGAACAAACGTAGCACCAGCAAGTAGAAAATGTCTTTCGAACATGAAGAGTACCTGGATAATCAGCACTTTGAAAATTAGGGTAGTCGACAATGAAGGCGTGACATTTTAGTAAGATTAAACCAAGAGTGTCCGAACGGGGAAACGAACGGCGAACATTAGAACGCACTGCACCAATTAAGCACAGGCCACATAGTAATAAAAATATTCGAGATTGTCCTGGTGAAAACGGTGATGGACTAACTAGCAGTAAAGAAGTTCATACAAAGCACAGAAAAGACGACGGCACCCGCGCGTTATTATACGTTTCTGGGCTGAATTGACTGACTATTATATACATACTCATTCGTTCTTTGTTCACTAATTCTTACAAAGATACCTGTTAACGGTTACCGGGCTGCTAAGTGTTGCTGGTTGTAATGAATAGTGAACAAAAATGTAGAAGCAAACCCCTTTTAAAAATAGCTGTGCTACTGTCATTTCCTATTATCTGCAAATCTCTAAGATGGGCTGTAACCTCCCCACAAAAATTTAAAAGGACAGAAATAATAAATGGGAGCCAAACGTAACCTCCCTGCATGAAATGTACTGACTATGACAATTAAATGTTTGAATCGCAATCTGACTCAAGGTGTAAGCTGTCACGAAAATAATGAAAAACAATTTAATGCTAATGAAACTTCAGTGATAATGATAACTCAATTAAACCGAAATATCGGTCTTTGGCCCTGTGCAAAAATCAGAATTAATTTCTTACCTCAGTATAACTGCATGTCAGGTTTCTGCTCTTATTGTTGGCCACGGCTTGGAGGAAATGCATTGCAAATAATATTTTTTTTTTTTTTGAAATTTAACTGAAACTTCTCTTCAAAGGAGATGGAAGGAAATCATTAGTTCAATTAAATGGTTTTTTTGTAAAGAAAATTGCTTTGAAATCAAAATTATTATTGGGGCGATTATTGCATAAATTAGTTACAGTTAATTTACATAATTAGCTGAGCGCATTTAAAAATAATATACCTCGTCCTGTATCTTGACCAGAATGCCATGTCGACGCCCGCCGACTCCTCACACACAACTGCACTCGACTGCTACTACCGACATACTGCACTGCTCACAGACTGCCCACTGACAGACTGCTCGCAACTGTACTGCACGACTACTACTGGCCGACTACTGGACGCAACTGAACTGAGCTACTGCTACCGACAGAGTGCTGCTCGCAACTGTACTGCACGGCGACTACTGACAGAGTGCTGGACGCAACTGAACTGTGCTACTGCTACCGACAGAGTTCACTGCACGACGACTACTAGAGTACTGCTCGCAACACTCGCGCGGTCAAGCGCAGACTAACCACGATAAATGGCTCTCTGGTCAGAGACTCTGCAATGCCTCGCCATCGCCGCCACACAACATACGTGTTTCATAACCCTCCACTGGGGGGGGGCAAAAATTTGGCAGCGATGGTGAGTCATTTGGACTTGCCAAGCGCGGCAAAATTTTTCTTTAATTAATCAACTTGTACAATCTACAGAATATTTAGATACATGAATTAAATGTTGTGCACATGCACCGAGTACAAAACATTTCAGACAAAGACAAGATATGAGTACAAAACATAGTAGCAAATCAGAAAACTGTATATACAAATTATTTGACAGATAACAAAGTGCACACGCACTGAAAAAATTCTTTAGCATTTTCTGAACAAATAAACAGAATGGCAAAAAATCATGTTGACAAGTGACATGAGTGCACATGCATTGCAGCTGAGAACATATCAGCAAATGACGAAATGTATATACAATGAGTAACAAATGACATAAGTGCATACGCACTGAAGTATTGAACATACAGAATGAGTACAAATCATATTGAAAAATGAGAAAAGTGCACAGGCACTGAAGTTCAGTAGAAAACATATTAACACATAACATAAGTGCACATGCACTGTAGTTCAGAACATATCATCAAAATAAAAATGTATATACAATATAAAAGACAAGAGTGCACATATACTGTACTTCAGAACAAATCGAAAAAAAAATGTCTTCGGAATTTTCACAACAAATAAACATAACGGCAAAAAAAAAAAAAAATCATGTCGACAAGTGACATAAGTGTACTCGCACTGGAGTTCAGCGAATCGAAATAAAAATGTATAACCCATGAACATAAATGATGTTAGCAAAAAAAATGATCTTCACTATTAGGATAGGAAAGGGAAGGATTGCATCATGGTTGTAGCACTTTAGATTGCACACAGCTGTTCTGAAAGTCCATATCTTTCCACAGAAGTACAACACCTAGTGACACAATTTGAAGTTCTTTTCCCATCAGAATTTATCAGCGTAGCCAAGACATTGAACTGTCGTAGTAATGTTCCATGTTTTTGTTTTGGCAGTACACTAGGTACACCAAACAGTGGGACCATAATAACGTCTTCATCGCTCACGGTGGTTGACAGCATGTCGTGTCAACATCACGCTCTTACAAGGCACACCAACGTAGAATTAGTGCAAAAACCAAATATAGTGCTCCATGATCATGAGGATGGACAGGACAAATCGACATTCCAGTAATTCAAGGTAGTTAGCTCATAAGGTGAAGGACATTAAGTCACATAATATTGAGAATTACAGTAGTAGTTTGCGGCATTCATAGCCTAGTTACTGAACATTTCTGTACCATGACTTTAGTATTACAGAATAATGTTCATAAAATTAAATTATTGGCATCATGGGTAATCGTATTACAATAAACACTGGCAGTCCTTGGCCAGTTACAAAGCATATTTAGTATGACAGAATAATGTTCATCAGACGTCTTAATTGAAAAGGAGAGTCAATTATTGGCCTAGCATTAACATAATACATTGAGTGATACAAGTTATTGGCACTCATTGGCCATTTACCAAAACATGAAGAGTCAACATTGAAAACAAGAGCTAATTAATGGCATAACTAATAACATAATTCATTTAGTGACATTAATTATTGGCACTCAGTGGCCAGTAATAGAACATGAAAAATCATCATTGAAAACAGGAGCTAATTAATGGCATAATTAATAACATAATTCATTTAGTGACAGTAATCATTGGCACTCAGTGGCCAGCAAGTATTGAATAGAATAAAACATTGTTCATCATTCAGTATTATTCAGATCATTAAGAAGTCATTATTAAAAATCAGTTAATTACAATCATAGCATTAATAATCATGGGCATTATAAGTAGTCTCATTACAATAAACAGTGGCAGTTAATAGCCAGTTAAAAGCATTTTATATATATATATATATATATATATATATATATATATTGTATCATTAAGAAGTCATTACTGAAGTGACATACTATTCAGAGTTGATCAGTATTATTCAGAATTGTCTTAAACTAGTATCACTATTTGGGACTGGTAATACATTTTTTTGTTAACAATGCATTGCATTGGGATCGATAATTAATTGCTGAGGCATAACAATATTTGCTTTTGCTGCAAATGAGGATAGGTAACGTCATTCGTCATGAGTCAGCTGTAGCAAGGTTATGTAACAAGGCAGTATATGTGATCACATTTATAAATGATAGACACAAATGGGTAAAAAAAATAAAAATGCAAGTACTAGGACAGGTATAATAAGTAACAGGTTTAGTAAGTATCATGAAAAGCTTTTCCTGGAAAAAAAATACAAAATGGATTATTGACCTGAAAGAAGAAACACATATTATGCTGAAAAGTAGTGAACTTCGAATTAACAGGTAGTGAAATGTGTATAAAAATGTGTTCCATAGCTGTCCTTTCCAAAACTTTCTGTCATCCTACTATGCAATATAACACCTGCTGTCAAAGCAAACTGCAACAAATACTTAAATAACTACATAGCATAAATACATAACTTCAACATTATCCTCATCTGTGAAGAAAAAACTTCATTATCAATCACTTCATTATCCATATTATCATAACTTCATTATTATCATCACCTATAAAGAAAAACTTCATTATTCATAACAGCATATCCTTCATCATTATTCATCAGCATTCATTATCATCTGCAAAAAAATCACTTCATTACTCATTACACAACTATTCCTTATCTCTAGCATATTTCATTACTAAAACTAAGATGTGTAGTTCTGCCTGACAGCCTGCATGAATCACCTTGTATTCTGAAAGAAAAAATTAGTTAAGACTGCTATTCTACGATGAGTATAGTATATTCTTGTTAATGCTTGTTAATCCTGATCCATTTACTCTTCCTCATAAAGTTATTGCATCTTCTTTCGTTTATTTCGTAGGTGAAATTCCCATTTCTATTTAATTTATTTCCTTTACACGTTATTTCTTTCTGAAATTGATGAACAAAGATTAATGTCTTGCATTTAAATCATATATCCACTAAATAATGACTGGTTTATGGTGACATAATTAACCATACAGCATAACATGACAGAAAACGTAATATGTCAAAGACATTGACAGTGTTCAGACGCAAAAATGTACACAGAATATCACAATGCAGCAGCAAAAAGAAAAATGTAAAACAATCACGATGTTGAGATATCATAGGGCAAAAAAAATGTCAAAGTCAACTGGTGTGTGTTATATCTTAACTATTTCACAATGCATACAAACAAAACTCGAATACAATCATATACACAAAAAAAATGGAAAATGTGCACGGTCTGATGTGTAACGACAAGAAAAGCGACCTGCTAACCTTACCTTGCCGAGCACTTGCCAAGAAAAATACGATAATCATCAATAATTAGTCATGTGAATATAATTGCATAAGTGGTCATAAAAAAAATTAGTAAATGGCATCATAGTGTGTTGTATCATAAAGTGTCTTCATTCAATAAAGGGTTTAATATTTGACCAATAGTGGTTGCCTTTCGATTTTGTGGTTCTCAAAGTTTCGACGTGTACCACATTGGGATGAGGAATGCTGCGAATCCGATATGGTCCTGCGTATAGAAGTTCAAATTTACTGCACTTACCTTTTAATTTGCTGGATTAATAGTGTGTACGCACTAATATCTTCTGTCCAACGTGAAAGTCGCGGCGTGTACAAACCTGTTTTTGCTGTCTTCTCCAGCGCTCTGCGGCACGTTTGATGTTGTTCAGCGCAATGTCAATTATTTCGTGGTGTCTTAGTCGACGACATTTAGGGAAGTTTACTAATTCTTTAATTTTGTTTGGTGGTTCAACGTTTTTCAGTATAACAGACGGAGATAGCATAGTGGATTCATTTGGAATGGAATTAATTACATCTTGGAATGAGAGTATGTATGTATCCCAATCAATATGTCTTTTGTGGCAGTATATTCGGCACAGCTTACCAATTTCTTTCATTAACCGTTCACAAGGGTTCGAAGAAGCATGGTACTTGGATATATAAATCGGAGAAATGTTTCTAGCTCGTAACATGCGTGTCCATATGCCAGAACGAAATTGAGATCCATTGTCAGAAATTACTTTCATCACATGCCCTACATGAAATAGAAAATCTTTTACAAATGCTTTCGAAACAGTTTTAGCAGTAGCTTTGCGTAACGGAGTGAAAGTAACAAATTTTGAAGTGAGCTCAACAGCGACAAAGATGTAGCAAAAACCTCTGTTAGTTCTCGGAATTGGACCAAAAATGTCTACTGCGGCCATATGTCTTAATTTAACAGGTACAATAGGATATAAAGGAGGAATATGTGAAGTGGTGTCTGATTTAGCTTTCTGGCAAATTTTACAAGACGCTAAAACTCGTCGTATACGTTTTTCCATGTTGGTAAAATAACAGTTCTGTCTCAGTATAAGAAAACATTTTCGTGCTCCGTAATGTGCGTAACTTAAATGAGTGTACCAGATTAATTTGTTAACCAGTTCGTGAGGAATGCATAATAACCAATTGTTGCTGTCAGGATGAGAGCGGCGAAACAGAATGTCATTGCGTACAGTGTAATGGTTTCTAATCGTAACATTATTCTTATCTTGCCAAAGGTGTTTAATTTCTTTCCACACGTTGTCTTTATTTTGTTCTTGTGCTATGTCCTGTAATGACGATGAAATAAAGTTTTCAAATGCAACTTGCTGAATGTACATGACACTGAAATTTGCTTTGCAGAAGTTGGTTGCTACGTCTTGCTGATTGTTGCTCAGGGAACGCGATAGTGCGTCTGCTATAACATTTTGTGTGCCGGGAATGTGAACTATTGTAAAATTAAATTCTTGTAAATAAAGTTTCCATCTGCTTAATCTGTCGTGAGTGAATTTAGCCGAAAGTATAAATTGTATCGCTCTGTGGTCTGTGTAAACGGTGGTGTGTCTGCCATAAAGAAAGTGCCGAAATCTCGTAAAAGCCCATACAACACATAATGTTTCCAATTCTGTAACGGAGTAATTTCGTTCAGCAGGTGACAAAATGCGGCTTGCAAATGCGATGTTTCTAATTACTGTTGTACCATCTTCTTCAATTTCCTGAAAAATGTATACGCCTAAAGCGGTGTTGGAACTGTCGGTGGCAACGGAAAATTTTTTAGTAAGATCTGGGTGCGATAAAAGTGGAGCATTCAACAAAGCATGTTTCAGGTTCATAAATTCAGAATGTGCTTGCTTATCCCATGACCAAATAGTGTTTTTACCTGTTAATTGGCATAATCTAGGTGTGTCTAAAGCAGAATGATGAATAAATTTACGAAAAAAGTTAATTAAGCCCAAAAAACTGCGTAATTGTTTCTTCGTCGTAGGAACAGTAATGTCACGTAGAGCTTGCAGTTTTTCCGGATCAGGCGCAATGCCTTCTGCTGAAATTACGTGTCCAAGAAATTTTATAGAAGTTTTACCAAAATGCGATTAACTGAGGTTAACAGTGTCTCCTTGTGCATGAAAGGTTTGCAACAGTCGTTCTAAAATCACATTGTGTTCAGACCAGTTAGCTTCTGCGATAAGAATGTCGTCTACGTACGTTGTAATTCTGTCTTCAAGTTCTGTCGGAAGTATTGTGTTCAAACCGCGAATAAACGCTGCAGAAGAAATAGTTAAGCCGAATGGTAATTTGCAAAATTGATAACAGTCCCCAAAACAAAGAAAAGCTGTATATTTTCTACAATTCGGATGAAGTTGAATTTGCCAAAATCCCGATTTCAAATCTAGTGTAGAATAAATAGCTGTACCGTGAAATTTCTGTAGAAGTTCCTCTAATGTCTGTGGTCGATCTGTTTCACTAATAATAATGTCATTAATGTGACGTGAATCAAGTACAAGGCGAAGTGAGCCATCTCTTTTTTTAACTATATGTAGCGGGTTTATGTACGGACTAACTGCTGGTTCAATAATTCCTTGGTCAAGCATATCCTGCAACTCATTTTTAACCTGTTCTCTGTGGATATATGGAATGGGATAATGCTTTGCTTTAAATGTGTCGTGCTGTTTGACTTGAAATTCATACATAAAACCGGACATAGTACCAGGAATGTTGTCAAAAACTGGAGCTTGCTGTAAAAGAATTTTGTGTAACTGCGTGCGTTCGTCGTCTGTATTTGCACTGCTTTGTCTAACTTTATCGGAAATCATCTGCATTACGTCGTAGTCAGTTTCGTCTGGAGTATTATAGTTGTTTACGTACGTATTCGTGAACAATGTGGGATTACAGTCTATGTCACGTGTTGCGGAAATGACCTCTGTGCGGTTAATTGTTTGCTCTTCCGAAGATAGTGAGTGCTGAAATTCTAAAGCAAGTTGTACATTTTCATCCTTTAATATTAAATAAGAATTCTGAAAATCAATAACTGCGTCGTGTTGTACCAGAAAATTCGTACCTAAAATAACGTCTGTTGTCAATAAAGGAATAATCCAAAAATTAGAATGAAAAGTATGACCTCCAATACAAAATGATAAATGCGTCTGTAATTTAACGTCTACTCCTTTACTCGATACTGCTCCCTTCACTTTTGTTTTGCCTAAAGGTAATGTCGGATAGGTATTCTCTTTGTTACACTCGTTAAAAGTTTCTTCATTTATTACTGATATAGGTGAGCCGGAATCAATTACTGCTGAGAATTTCGATGAACCAATTTTAATTTCGATAACAGGATGTGAAATGGTTTTCTGAATAACTGGTCTTTCCTGCAAGAGAGTGTCTCTGATATCGTCAAAAGTAATTACATTTTCGTGAACAACATTTTGCGTGTCTACAGTAGTGATCGTGTTACTGGAAGAAGCGTCCTGTACAGTATCTAGTCAGATTCTGTCTGACGTGTTATTATTGACAGGAGGGTTCTGTGGCATTTCTACTATTTGAACTGTTCTATTACTTCTTCCAGATGATAACTACTGTCGGGTTCATTCATGAGAATAGATTCTTGTGTATAATTTTGCTTTTGGTATGACCTACTGTTGTTAGATGTACGCTGAAAATTGTCCTCATTATTTTTACGTCTGTCGTAATAGTCATTCCTATACGGTGCATTACGATAGGAATTGAAATACTGCCTTCTTTGTACGTAGTTGTTTCCTTGCTGCCGTACGTTACTATTTCTTGTATCAGGGACTATACGTGCACGCGGCGAAACATTAAAGCCTGGTTGACCTTGTAGACTGCATTGTTGGTTAGGTATGCTAAGCGGTTGACTTTCATGCTATTGTAGTGAAAAACATCTATTGTTACCAAAATGTGGTTGCGACTGCTGACAATTTTGTACATACTGATGATTAAAATTTTATCTGTTATTAAAGTTCTCGTGGTTCTGGAGTGCCTAATGAAAATTGTCACTTTCGGTAAAAATTTGTCATATCCGGTTTTCATTACTTATTCTTAATACTAGATAGGGCAATAGTTAAAGAGCAGTTTTGATAGATATAAAGGATAGTAGAAGAGAAGGCAGCAGTGCAGAAAACTAAAGATGAAACAGCACTACTACAGCTCGGGGCCCTATGCACGCTACGGCACATATTCATTAAAGCGTAATGAATCCCCTGAGGTCATTTACGCACTGCAAATAATTTTTGACTTTTGCGTTGCAGGCAATAGCGGTAAAATTCCAAAACCAAATTGTTGTAACCATGTTAATTCAAGTTTCCTCATTACAGGCAATGCTGATGATAATGCAATAGCAAATTGTCGCATCAGGTTCAAAGCTAGTTTCTGCATTACAGGTGATAGCGGTGAAAGTACAAAAATAAATTGTCGTATACAGTGCAAATCGTGTATCTGTGTTCTGGCATTATTAAATTCCTTACATTTTCTTGCGGATAAAAATTGCTCGTAATCTACGTTCTCGTCATTGAATTTGTAAACACGGTCGGGTTTGTGTGTGAATTTGTTTGTCTGTGTCATTTCGTACTTCAAGTTACGTAGCTTTTCGGATTTTAATTCGCGTAGTCTCTGTAAATTGTTCACATTATACACGCTGCATGAGTCAGACAAATGCTCGCAACGTGGCGGATTCTGTGACGCATTGGTGACTGAAATAGTTTTTAATTCTGTTACTTTAAAACTTTCGTCAATTTGGTTGATCTGTCGTGCTAATTTCTCGTCAACTTCCATATTCGGAATGTGTGAAACTTCCACTGACTCTAAATTAACTTCGTCGCGAATCTGTACTGCGTTTTTGGGGCATTGTTCAGTGATTGCATTAATTTCGTGTATCTGTGTTTCGTTTGTTGAACATTGTTCGGTGACTGCATTAATCTCGTCTTTATGTGATTCTGTTGTGCCTACACGTGTGCTACTTAATTCTTGTGCAACAGTGCCAACTTCTTGATTACTGTTATTAGCACAAGCCTCAGTATCCACACGTAATTGTTCTTTAGTGTCCTGACATTGAACGGTAACAGCTGTAATCTCTTCCCTAACTTGTTTGTTCTGTTCATTAACATTATCGTGTTTTTCTCTCGGCTGTTTAATACTTTCAGAAAATTGTTTGTTCCGTTCTTTAAATTATTTGTTTTCTTCTTCCAGTCGTTTGTTCTGCTCATCAAGTTTTTTATTAAGTTGTTTATACTGTTCACTAAGTTGTTTGAAATTTTGTAGCAAAAATGCCATAAATTGACCCCTAGTAACATTACCTACTCTATTATCTGTGCTGTTTGATTGTGTACCTGCAATTGTGGCGTTAAATGAATCCGTCGAATTTTCAGTGCACTGACCATTTTCATTCGAAAAATTCGTCTGTACGTTATTTGAATTTTCTAAATCAGGTGTGTTATGCTGGGCAGCGCTCATTACAATAGGGCGTCCCGCGTCATCGATTGTAGTCAAATGAACAGAGGACATAACCGAGTTCGTTTGTTCATCATTAAGGTCTACATCATTATTAATGGTTGTAACGCACTGATTGTTAGTGAACGCAGGATTGTCATCATTACACTGCGTGTCACATGTCCTATCGGTAAAGTTGTTTGAGTCGGTAATTTCATTCATAATACCTCGCGATACACTATTCACAGTCTTCCGCGGCATTTTTGCAATAGTCACAATTATTCACAAGACAAATAAGCACAATGCAAAAACAACACACAAATACAACAGAGCAATGAATTGCCGTTGACCTGTAGAAAGAAAGTCACAATATTAGTAAAAGCGTTGGGCTAAATCCTAATTATACTTAAGCAAATAAGAGCAGATATCTGACTGTTTTTCAAAAGACTCTCAACGAAATTCGACCCTGGACTGGGTGTCGCCAAGTGTAACCTCCCCACAAAAATTTAAAAGGACAGAAATAATAGATGGGAGCCAAACGTAACCTCCCTGCATGAAATGTACTGACTATGACAATTAAATGTTTGAATCGCAATCTGACTCAAGGTGTAAGCTGTCACGAAAATAATGAAAAACAATTTAATGCTAATGAAACTTCAGTGATAATGATAACTCAATTAAACCGAAATATCGGTCTTTGGCCCTGTGCAAAAATCAGAATTAATTTCTTACCTCAGTATAACTGCATGTCAGGTTTCTGCTCTTATTGTTGGCCACGGCTTGGAGGAAATGCATTGCAAATAATATTTTTTTTTTTTTTTTTAAATTTAACTGAAACTTCTCTTCAAAGGAGATGGAAGGAAATCATTGGTTCAATTAAATGGTTTGTTTGTAAAAAAAATTGCTTTGAAATCAAAATTATTTTTGGGGCGATTATTGCACAAATTAGTTACAGTTAATTTACATAATTAGCTGAGCGCATTTAAAAATAATATACCTCATCCTGTATCTTGACCAGAATGCCATGTCGACGCCCGCCGACACCTCACACACAACTGCACTCGACTGCTACTACCGACATACTGCACTGCTCACAGACTGCCCACTGACAGACTGCTCGCAACTGTACTGTACGACTGCTACCGACCGACTACTGGACGCAACTGAACTGAGCTACTGCTACCGGCAGAGTGCTGCTCGCAACTGTACTGCACGGCGACTACTGACAGAGTGCTGGACGCAACTGAACTGTGCTACTGCTACCGACAGAGTGCACTGCACGACGACTACTAGAGTACTGCTCGCAACACTCGCGCGGTCAAGCGCAGACTTACCACGATAAATGGCTCTCTGGTCAGAGACTCTGCAATGCCTCGCCATCGCCGCCACACAACATACATGTTTCAGGGCATTCCATATTTATTAAATAAACAGCGGCAGAATCTGTTAAAAGTAGTAGGGAATGCCCGCAGAAGTGCCATTTCACCAAGATGCAAAAGCGAAATGGCGATGGCGCCAGACAGCGAATCCAGAAGCTGAACGAAATGAAAAACTGAAGACTTCAGACAAAAAAAAAAAAAAAAAAAACAAAGAGTGTTGATTATCAGGGTAAAGTACGTTTCCCGATTCTGATAAAAGACTGTGCACTGTTTCCATATGTCATCCAGTTTCATTGCTATTTAACGACAGTGCACTAACGACCAAAAATGTGATGTGGTGTTATGGGCAGACGAGATGCCGTAGATCTGATGGAAACTGTTATAGTTAGTAAAAGTAACATAAGGCCCAGTTGAAAATTACAGCTTGAGGAGACAGTATCGAGGAATGTAGAAATGGTGCGTAGGTAAGTACATAAGAGGCACAAAAATCTTTACTGCTTGGCTATCAGTTCGCTGATATTTGTTTGCAGAGAAATTGCGAAGCTCCTGAGTTCTTGCTCTACACACTGCTTCAAAGCAATGTTTACACTGGCTCATAATCAATGTACACGTGAAAGCTCGAAAAGTGGCAGTTAGAAATCGCAGCCAAAATCAGGCACACCATGACGGGAATGGCTTGCAACATGCCATATTTTTGTACTTACCTTGAGAACAAGCAGACGAGGAAATATTACTTCATATACAGCAGGTAACATTGACTCTAGAGCTATAATAATAGGGACGAAAACTACATAAAGCGATTCTATGTATGTAGCGTCGTTTAAAATTGTTGGGCCCTTCAGATAAGGGCCGGCCGAAGTGGCCGTGCGGTTAAAGGCGCTGCAGTCTGGAACCGCAAGACCGCTACGGTCGCAGGTTCGAATCCTGCCTCGGGCATGGATGTTTGTGATGTCCTTAGGTTAGTTAGGTTTAACTAGTTCTAAGTTCTAGGGGACTAATGACCTCAGCAGTTGAGTCCCATAGTGCTCAGAGCCAGCCTTCAGATAATCTTTAGCTGAAGTCATGCTCACCGCCTCCTCCCGCAATTTAAGAACGATGTTCTTAATGTCTTTCAAATACGCATTTCAGTATTCCACGGCCTCTAGCCACGATCCCCAGCGAGTAAGTATGGGTTTTAGTGGAAGCGGTTCGTTGGGAAGTTCTTCTCGAAATAACTTTATTCTTAGGTGCTTTGATAAAAACCTTTTTTGATGCATGAAACTAGTTTATTTGTATGTGGAAATTCGAGACGTATCGTCTCAGCTACACGATTCATGGCATGAGAAAGACATGTGCTATGGAGCAAGGCTTGGTAAAATACTTTCAACAATTTAACAGCAGCAATCATGTATGCGGCATCAGTGTAGATTACAAGTACTTTATTTTCATCTAGACTAGTGGGAAAAAGTAATTTGCGGGCTGGTCTATTAAGGAAGTGAGCAAATGTTTCCTGGTTATTCTTTTTTAGCTCCTTGCTGCAGATCAGATGCGCTGCGAGCGAGTGTCAGGATCTAACTTTCCAACAATCAAATTAGCCACATGTTGATTTTGTCTGTCAGTTGTCTCATCGACAGAGATCCACTTGTATGAATCGCCTATATCTTCCCTTATCCTGTACAATGTCTTTTCATATGAAGTACCTAAATAGCACATTCTCAGTGTGAATTCTGACGGAATGCTGTGTGTGAGTTAACGAGCATTTCGCTCTCATTTAATTATATGGATAAAAGAGTGGGGCTTCAGGAATTGTGAAACGAACCCTGTCGTGCAGGACCGTGTGCCACAAAGAGCGCGGATTCGCCATGAGATGGAAAAATTCACAGGCATCTATTGTGCTGTATCAGGCCTAGGCGCTGTAGTGTACAAGTAAGACAGACGAGAACCCACGTCATAGGGAAACTCCGTAGAAGCCGTTTGTGGCCAGGGCGACGTAGCAGTGTTAAATATGGCGAACCAAAGATCGGCCATAAAGGGAAACATTTACGAAAACTGTTTAATTCTGTAGTAATACAGGGAATGAAGCCACAGTAATTTTAATCCACCATCCTTCATACATTTTCATGGTGATTGAAATAAAACTTAAATATTGATCATATGTGTAACAGTTAAGGATATACTGTTGAAGTGAATTCAACAAGTTTTTTAACAAAGACCTGAATGCTAAAATCGGAACGCTTTGGTCGATCTTAACGATCGACATTTCATATAGAAGTGCATCATTAAAATGACAAATGTTAATATCAACTTTGTAACTTTATTTGTTTAAAAGATGTAGTAAATTTAAACTATCTGTTTTTTTCAGTTAAGCATCAGATCATCATTTCCTCCACACAAAACACATTGAACGATGTCAGAATGACAGCTTATTGAATCATTAGGTAACAGAATATTTGTCGGCAAGTTTAGTGCATAATAGCTACTTTGGTTCTTTACTTATTTATCAGAAAGCACATTAGTGCAAGGGTAATGGCCGTGGCATTCAAAGCTAAGAAGAAATTTGTATTGGATTTATGTAAAAGAATTTAACGTTTATTATGTAATGGATATTATTGCTACTTTTTAGAATGTGAAAGTGGTCTAGCTTTGATTATTTAAATGTGTTAGATTGTAACATAATGTAGAATAAGCTGCAGCCAATAAGAAGGACGGCTTCAGGGAAGGGAACTGCACTAGCCAGTTGAGCGAGGAAATTGGCGCGATGGAAACGTGGTCGGGGACGGGCAGAGGGGCAGTGCTGGTGCAGACGCGAAAGCGGACAGTTCGGCTGGAGACACCAAAGTGGACAGTTCGGATTGAGACGCGAAAGCGGACGGTCGATCTTCAGGTAGCTAAGAAGTGAAACCACGTAGAAAATTTCGCATTGTGTGGTATCGCGGGACTTAGTCTCTGAGTGGTGAGCAGCCGCGCACCTGGTGTGAACTCTGACATTTCGCGTACTTAACGAGGTCGATGAGACTGTCAATTATCGAACTATGTCAAATGGATATGCGATCGAGTGTAATAGTAATTCTAAATTCGACCTCTTTCGGTATTAGTTTACTTTATGAATAAATATTATTCTAACCAAATAGCAACAGTGTGGCCTACATCATTTATGGGTCGTTAATTTAGTTCCCGATATTATTATTACTGTTAATGTATGTTATTTTAAGTTTGTATTTCCCAAACTGGTCTTCAGCCAGACAATTTAACCAATGGGTCAGAAGTGTCTAATTTAGGGCGTGTAATGCGGCATGTGCATTTCAACCCCTAGACGAGTTTGAGCCAAGACATTTCGACGAAGAGGAACCGCATGTGGGCCGAACATCTTTGGGATGTTAGCTCGCATGTGGTGACAGTATATCTCTTTAAAACTTTTGAACCTTTCAACTGCATTGAATGGCACGCTTGCTGCAACAATGGCTCAACAGTCAAGATGATATTCGGTTTTGTTTGTTGCATTTGGTTTAGTCACAAACGTTTGTTTGAAGTTTGATTTATGTTTTTAATTTGCCTGGTGTTTAATCCCTGCAACATGCTGACTTCAATGCAACCTCTGTTCTGAACGTGCCTAAAATAAAAAGAACTGAGAAGTAATTTGTGGAAAAATTCAGGCACGAGATCTACTTAGCAAAATTAACCTACATTAAGGATTTAGAATCAATATTTCTGCATTCGCATGTCTCTGGTCCAATTTAATTCAGACACAATGGCATCTCTGTTCTCTGAGTGGGTGTAACAGATAAAAGGTTAACATTTTACTTACGCCTTTGTTGCACACATTGCATTCAATAATTGTTCCGTCTGCAGAGAAATTAGCAAATTCTAGTAACCACTGACGAATCAGAGATGATTTCGATCTTGCTGCTTTCGGCATGATTGACTTTCTACGAACACACTGTCGCTGTGAAATATTTCACCACATCCAAGCAGCACGCTGACCGACTGAGTGAAGACGTTGAGGTGTTCTAAGCAGGCTGTTCCGACAGGGCAGGAAGGCGGACGAGGCAGGTCACAAGGCTCCTCCTTGCCCTTCCGGGCCATTTGACGGTTCACAGCGAGCGACAACGCTCTGCGCATCAGTGCGGGCTGGAACAGCGTGGCGTATGCTGGCGTCGTCTGACTCACGACTGGCGTTCACGCATGCAAACAAACCACTTATCATTCAATTACTGTTTTCCAAGAAGCCGGGAAGACCAGAAGAGTAGTTTTAGTCATAAAACTTTTAATTCACTGGTATGTTAAAAGTTAGGTAGAGTAGTTATTTTTTGGATTTTTAGAAACGAGGTACAATCACGTTCTAACGTGAAATTAGATACATTAGATACTATAATATTACAATTTTCCATAAAATATTCTTAGCTGGTAAGACGACAACAGAATGTTAGTCATAAAAGATTTTGTTTAATTGGATTTTTAAAATTCAGGTACAGTCAGGTACTAATCTGAAATTAGTTATTTTTAGGTGCTATAAAACTAGCGTTTTCGATCATAAATTGGGGTAATTCGTGAATGTAAAACTTTTATTGCCTTTGTTTTAATGAGGACGAAAATAGGTTTTTAGCTAAAAACCGAGGTCTTGTGATCACTGTAGTTGGATATGCAGTGTGCAAGCTTTATACGTAAAGTTTCTTACGTTGGACTCCAAATAAATATCTCTTCTCTGCCCCATAAGAGAAACGTTCTTCTTGTTGAACATGAATCCTTCCATTATGTTGTATGAAACACATTTCGATGATGAACAGTTAATTTCCCTCAGAACACTCGGCACAATTTTGGATACAAGCCAATCGGAGTCACTTCTGGTACAGAATGACGTCCTTGCAGCCGAGAACTTAAATTTATTTCTTCTATTGGACTTAGTACGTGTAAATTATTCACACAGTTTCATTAATATTACAAACGGTTCAAATGGCTCTGAGCACTATGGGACTTAACATCTGAGGTCATCGGTCCCCTAGAACTTACAACTACGTAAACCTAACTAACCTAAGGACATCACACACATCCATGCCCGAGACAGGATTCGAACCTGCGACCGTAGCGGTCGCGCGGTTCCAGACTGAAGCTCCCATAACTGCTCGGTCACATCGGCCGGCTCATTAATATTACAGACTGACAGCAAGCGCATCATTCGTTCTACACTCCTGGAAATGGAAAAAAGGACACATTGACACCGGTGCGTCAAACCCACCATACTTGCTCCGGACACTGCGAGAGGGCTGTACAAGCAATGATCACACGCACGGCACAGCGGACACACCAGGAACCGCGGTGTTGGCCGTCGAATGGCGCTAGCTGCGCAGCATTTGTGCACCGCCGCCGTCAGTGTCAGCCAGTTTGCCGTGGCATACGGAGCTCCATCGCAGTCTTTAACACTGGTAGCATGCCGCGACAGCGTGGACGTGAACCGTATGTGCAGTTGACGGACTTTGAGCGAGGACGTATAGTGGGCATGCGGGAGGCCGGGTGGACGTACCGCCGAATTGCTCAACACGTGGGGCGTGAGGTCTCCACAGTACATCGATGTTGTCGCCAGTGGTCGGCGGAAGGTGCACGTGCCCGTCGACCTGGGACCGGACCTCTGCGACTCACGGATGCACGCCAAGACCGTAGGATCCTACGCAGTGCCGTAGGGGACCGCACCGCCACTTCCCAGCAAATTAGGGACACTGTTGCTCCTGGGGTATCGGCGAGGACCATTCGCAACCGTCTCCATGAAGCTGGGCTACGGTCCCGCACACCGTTAGGCCGTCTTCCGCTCACGCCCCAACATCGTGCAGCCCGCCTCCAGTGGTGTCGCGACAGGCGTGAATGGAGGGACGATTGGAGCCGTGTCGTCTTCAGCGATGAGAGTCCCTTCTGCCTTGGTGCCAATGATGGTCGTATGCGTGTTTGGCGCCGTGCAGGTGAGCACCACAATCAGGACTGCATACGACCGAGGCACACAGGGCCAACACCCGGCATCATGGTGTGGGGAGCGATCTCCTACACTGGCCGTACACCACTGGTGATCGTCGAGGGGACACTGAATAGTGCACGGTACATCCAAACCGTCATCGAACCCATCGTTCTACCATTCCTAGACCGGCAAGGGAACTTGCTGTTCCAACAGGACAATGCACGTCCGCATGTATCCCGTGCCACCCAACGTGCTCTAGAAGGTGTAAGTCAACTACCCTGGCCAGCTAGATCTCCGGATCTGTCCCCCATTGAGCATGTTTGGGACTGGATGAAGCGTCGTCTCACGCGGTCTGCACGTCGAGCACGAACGCTGGTCCAACTGAGGCGCCAGGTGGAAATGGCATGGCAAGCCGTTCCACAGGACTACATCCAGCATCTCTACGATCGTCTCCATGGGAGAATAGCAGCCTGCATTGCTGCGAAAGGTGGATATACACTGTACTAGTGCCGACATTGTGCATGCTCTGTTGCCTGTGTCTATGTGCCTGTGGTTCTGTCAGTGTGATCATGTGATGTATCTGACCCCAGGAATGTGTCAATAAAGTTTCCCCTTCCTAGGTCAATGAATTCACGGTGTTCTTATTTCAATTTCCAGGAGTGTATATTAGCTAATGGCAGAACACGAACGAGGTCAAATACCTGCAACACATCGCTTTCAGTCACATTACTCGTATTCATGCGCCATGCCTCATCGTTTGTGGGCTATTCCTGATATGCGTCATTGCCCTTGTGGAGGTAAGGAACTTGACGGTGTCCGAGTGACTGGTGCGGTATGGCTTTCCTGAGTACACTATGTGACGGTGGATAAAATCTTTTTCGAGAAGCTGGAGGATACAACAGATATATCTAAACTTGACATTGGCTTGTAATAGGATCTCTACATGGGAATGTACTTGCCAACACCTCATGTGAAACTCCTTTAGTAAACGTGGTACAGGTGAAACATGCTGCTGGATTATCCAGACGTTTCCCAGGTCAGCGGATACGCCTCGACGCCGACTTCGGGAGGCCAGACTTTCTTGCAAACGAAAAATCATTAATGAGAGACTCTGACGTTCATCGACTCGCCATAGCCGTTACCAGGCAGTACATCTACCACGAATGTTTAGTCAGACTTAACAGGTTTACTGTTAGTGATTACGTCGTTAAAATAAACGGTACTTCCATTTTATCACCAATGGGTATGTGTTCCAAGAACCTGCATTCTGGTTCCTCAGAACGTACTTGAAAAATATGTTATCACTCAGCAAAATCCATCAGTGGTCCACTTGAAAAATTTAATAATGCATCCCTCAACTTTTCGGCTTTCTTCAGCAGTAAATCGTTCTCTAGTTTCGGTATTTATGTTGATGAATATTTCAGAATAACCGGCTTCCATTTCTTTGTAGATAATAATTTAATATTTTCTCCTTATTTACTGTATGTCCCACCTCTCCTGCAGATATGCGTCGATATATCAAACAGTTTGTCTACAATTTGCGGCTTCTGAAGTGCGATTATTACAAGGTTAAGTTTCCGGTTTAGAGGGAACCAATAAAAATGTTCTCAATACGAGGACACGGTCTAAGCATGAGTGTATCGCTAGGACCTTTTGTTCCTGTATGCCTAGTTGCTGAATTCTAGCGGAATTGTTTATACCTACGGGTTCCCTATCGATATTCTACCTACGCACGTAACTCTGCAACAGTGAAATTGGCCGTTGTGTTTCCCACTAATAACGGAAATTACGCAAAAAATAATTACACAGGAGTTCGTGATTGCAAAGTAACCCTATTATTGAAATGACTGGTGCTATTTTCTGTAATTTGCTGAATTATGTGATGGAATAATTGCATGGGGGCTTCATTATTTATAATATGCAAATAATTTTAATTTTAGTCGCTGAGTGTCCGATTACGCAGTCTTGTAACCGGTTGGCCCAGACTAGTATCAGTACACAATCTGACTGCATAGAATAACAACAAAGAATGAAACAAAACTTCCGTTAACACAATTAATTAATTAAGTACCCAGGAACTGTAAAAGCTACGAAACAACAAAGCATAAATGTAACTGTCCTGTGTGTGGAAGTGTGATTCAACGGACACATCTGGCACGGTTCTTCCTCGATAAGACAAGGTATTTTAAATATCATTTACACTGAATTAATTAAGTAAAACTGAAATACTACAATTACACATAGAAACCCGAATTACAGTCTAATACATGAACACAAGCCAGATGCTTTGTTGACTGAACCTGTGACCAAGAGGCATAGTTATTTAGCACATTTGAAATAAAAAATAAAAGATTTTGTTTACCTTCATATATATTGACGAAAAATATACTCTGATCATTACAACATCCGCAATTGAACAGCATCGGCTATCTAGCCCATCAGAACAACTGCATACAACGTGCTCACATCTAGTCACGGCTACATCAGAACTCCTACTGCCCACTTCTCAATATGCACTCTCCACGATGACTTCTCGACGAGATCTCTCTACTACCACTTCTCAACAAACACAGCCAGTGGAGACGGCTGAATAATACTCTTTGGCGCAATCTCTGGCGCTGTGACTCAGTGTAGCCACCTTTCATACGCCCCTCCTCCACGGGCTAGAATTTGATGGTATTTTTGCCAGCTTTGGTGGTGAAAATACCACCAAATTCATCCAAAAAATACAGACAAAAATTAAAAAGTAATATTAATAAGTAAATATCACATAACTAAATAAATTTTGGCTTTGCACTGACCCTTCAATAACCTAATATATAAAATACAGTAAGGAATACAAATGCTTGCATACATGTGATTTTACATAATAGTTTACACAAGTATCATGTGGTTAAAGAATTGAATCAACAGTGTCAGCAATGACGAATAGGTGCAGGTAAGCGTCTCATAACATTTCATAAACAGTAAACACACAAAAAATCAGTTTATACAAATATGCACATGAAAATCCTTACAATAGTTCAAAAAACAAGTAGAACTCCTCAGAGTAGTTGACAGTTCCAACAGTTGCACCCAGCAATGATCAACAGGTGCAAATAGCAGTCTCATAACATCTCATAAACAGTATTTAAACAGCTTCAACAGTGGCACCCAAAAATGGCGAGCAGGCGCAGACACCGAGAAGTGAAATTATCTCAGTAGAAGCAGTCAATTAGTGGCACCCAGTAATGTTGAACAGGTGCAAACACCAACAAGTGACATCATTTCAGCAGAAGCAGTCCATCAGTGGCCCTCAGTAATGTTGAGCAGGCGCAGACACCAACAAATGACATCATTTCAGAATAAGCTGTCCATCAGTGGCACCCAGCATTGTTGAACAGGTGCAGACACCAACAAGTGACATTATCTCAGTAGAAGCAGTCCATCAGTGGCACCCAGCAATGTTGAGCAGGTGCAGACACCAACAAGTGTCATCATTTCAGTAGAAGCAGTTGCATCAGTGGCACCCAGCAGTGTTGAATAGGTGCAGACACCAACAAGTGACATTATGTCAGTAGAAGCAGTCCATCAATGGCACCCAGTAATGTTGAGCAGGTGCAGACACAAACAAGTGACATTATTTCAGTAGAAGCAGTTCCAACAGTGGCACCCAGTAATGTTGCACAGGTGCAGGTAACAGTCCATAATATTCACTATCACTAATTAGACAGTTCATCAGAGTTCATTAGCATAAATTAAACATTGTAAGTGGCGCCCATCATGTTGAATAAGTGCAGGTAACAGTCCATAATACTCACTATCACTAATTAGACAGTTCATCAGAGTTCATCAGCAGAAATTAAACATTTCCAAGTGGCACCCAGCAATGTTGAATAGGTGCAAGCACGAACAACAGTTTGAAGGCACACACAATTGCTTTTACAAAATTATTATCAATGCTCTTACACTAAACATGCAAATTATAATAAACACACAAATGATATCAGATAATTGTCATATTAACCATTACAAATACACAAATATCAGTAAACCTATAATATTTATGGGTGTCAGTGCAAGCCACAACAAACAAGTAAGATAATATTTAGGAGATAGTTTGGTACAAATTACTTGGGATTAGGAATGGAAAACACACAAAACACACTCACTCATCTTTCATCCACATTAAGTACTACTGTGTAATTGAATAGTGTTAACTGTGTAAATGCAATTCTGTCAAAATTTGATGTTCATCATGTGTATCAAGTAGTAATGGCAGCAGTGTATAACAGTCAATAATAGTTAGTCAACGTCATAGTCATCATGTCAAGACCAATGTTTGCCAAGCCAAATCAAAATGTACGGTTACTGAACAACTGTCAGTATGCCAAGATATGCAAATACTTCCTCTCTCCAAAAAAAAAGTGTATACTGCTTAGTGATTTAACAAAGTGTGTGTGTAGACAATCTTCCTTCTACTTGAGTGTTCTAGTCTGCCATCTTCATACTCCTTGTTCCATATAAACCAACAAAAAAATGCTCCTCACTTACTTTACCTCTTATCCACCAAAACTCAAATAATCATCAGCATCACATAAACTTAATACTTCAATAATACCTCTTACGTCGATACATATAAACCTTATCATCAATATCATTTACCTTACCTCTTGTCCACCAAAACTCCAATAATTATCAACTTCACACAGTCTCAATACCTCAATAATACCTCTTCAATACGTCGACACATATAAACCTTATCGCCAATATCATTTCACTTTCATAATAACTCTTCCTCAGTCTCCTCGAACAAGTACAGACAAAATCCTAGTGCAAACTTCAATTTATCATCCCATGCAATCCGAAAGCACAATGTCCACACACAACCTCTGTGTAGTCCACCTGAGCCAAATCTTCTACTCATTATGAATTATAAAATACATTTTGATTACCTTGTCCATCATAAAGTAAAAGAAATGCATACATGACCTCTAACAGTCTTTAGTTCGAATAACTTTCAGTAAGTAAGTACGAGTACGGAGTTTTAATAATCGTAATATTTCACAGTGTGTACACCACTTCAACAATCATGGCAAAACAGAAGCAAACATGTGGAGTATTTCTTGTGTTGTCACTTACTATTTCAGTTGCTCACGAAGAATGCTGTGTAATAACTTGTCAATGGTCTAAACCTAGTATTGGTATTTCATGTCGTTAGCTTCCTTTCTATTAGCATAAATTTATACGGCTTCCATAAAACCACCTGCTCATGTGACTTCAATGAAGTTTCTTGTACTAATGTCGTTCGTAGCATTATTGTAGTTCATTTTCTTATCTTAATAATATAAGGCACTGAGCGTAAGCAAAACATGCAATAGGGAGACAATATACCAGTGGAGAACAGAATGTCCAGCTCAATCCCTACAACGAGGCTCTGCCGAGCGAACAATCTATAATTAATACCATATTGTGGCCTAAACTCCATGTTCGTATCAGCATTTCAATATACCAAATTAAAGACTAGTTATGACAACAAACAGAAATGTATAAATATGCAACCCATACGCAAAGCAGCAAATGTGTATCTTACATAATAAACAGGTCATTAGCATCATATCAGCATAAGCAAATAAATGTAAATATGTAATCTTAATAAGTAAACATGAAGGCGCAAGCAGATAAATCACAAGCTATTACTTACGTACATAACCATATCAGCACAATTAATCCTGTGACAATTATAATTTAAATAAATAAGCACAGCAGGCACATAACAGAATAATATGACATCAGTGAAAAAGCAGTGCAGCCTAGCGATGCATAATTTACACAAGTAACAACTCTGTTCATTAATCAATCGATGTCAAAATCTGTTAACACAAAGTATAAATCACGTAATCGCGAGCAGCAAATTACGTCTAAGGTACGTACCTAAGTGGAAATATGTTACCTGAAAAATAAACTTAATTAATTGTTACCTTTTTAGTTTATTGCTTTCTTCTTCGAAATAACATTCTTCCTGAAAATTTCTCCATAGCAAGTCCTCTTAACTTCGGACACGCACAGAATTTACCTGAAGTTCTTAAATATTTTGTAGAACCGTATCCTGAAAAATACTGAACGATAATAACATAATTTATCAAGTTACTATAGCTTTATACTGAATTTATGCGGAGGAATTACATTGTGTATTTGTTTACGGCTGTCAGTGCATCCGCACTGAGCGCTCGATCAGCTGTAGGTACGCGTGACGTAGGAAGTAATTGTTTGCGGTCAACGACTGCCATGTGCGCCACGCAGACACGACTGTTGCTTTGAGTATGTGCCGCCGCCGGAACACGGCGCGGTATCCTTGTATTCTCTGCGTGTTTACATGTAACTGTTAGTCTCTCAAAAGTATGCCATTCCACAAAAATTTTAACGTTCGATATATGATGTATTCCCTTAGAGCGTCGAGATTTAAGAGTTTCTACTTCGACAGTGTTATCATGAATAATTTTGCGAATCCTATATGGACCGTTATAAAACAGAAAAAATTTGCGACACAAACCTTTTACTTTGTGAGACAAACGGTGAGACTTAATTAACACCTTTTGACCAACTGACAAGGTTTTTAAACGACCAGGACGTTTAGCTGATTTCTCTCTTCTAGCAGCTGCAGATGCAATATTTAGTAGAGCCAGGTTGACAACTTCAGAATGCCGCATTTTCCGTGTAGGTGGAAAAGGAACGATTTCAGAAATGCGATTTGTCGGTGCTTTCTTTTTTAATATCAATATAGGCGGTAAAGAAGTTGAATCATTAGGGAGTTCATTCAGAATGTTTTGAAAAATATGAAGATACTGATCCCATGTTCTGTGATTCTGATGACAATAAAGTCGACACAATTTATTGATTTCCTTCATCCATCTCTCTGAAGCGTTAGATTGAGGGTGAAAAAGTGAATAGAAAATTGGTTTAATCTTACGACGCCGTAGAGTACGAAGCCAAATTTTAGAGCGAAACTGTGATCCATTATCTGATATAACCTTATCAGCATGACCCACTTCTTTAAGAAAAAGTTTGATGGAAGCGTTACATACTGAACGAGCTGTTGCTTTGCGTAAAGGTGTAAAACACACATATTTTGATGTCAATCCCACTACTACCAAAATGTACGCAAAACCATTAGTAGAACGAACCACTGGATCGAACAAATCGACTGCAGCCATGTCCTTTAATTTCGCTGGAATGATAGGAAACAACGGTGCTCTGTGAGAAATAGTTGGCGGCTTAGCCTTTTGACATAATTTGCATTTGGCAAGGACAGATCGAATACGTTTTTCCATAATACTGAAGTAGCAATTTTCTCGTAATTTATGAAAGCATTTTCTGGGACCAAAGTGTGCATAACTGAAATGTGTGTACCAAATCAATTTATTGTCCCACTCATCAGGAATACAAACAAACCAAACAGAGTTGTCGACCGATTTTCGTTTAAAAAGAATATCATTGCGAACTAAATAATACTGTCTAATCGCTACGCTTTCCTTTCTCCTCCACTTCTCCTTAATGTCCTTCCAGATTGGATCCTTGTTTCTCTCCTTAGCGATGTCCTGGAGCGAAGACGAAATCAAATTCTCAAACGCAACACCTTGAATATACATCAAACAATAATTGTTTTCTTTGCAGTCCTCCTCAGCACTTTGTTTCAAACCCATAGGTGCACGTGATGAAGCATCAGCAATAATATTTGAAGAACACTTTATGTAAACAATACTAAAGTCAAATTCCTGTAGATACAGCACCCATCGTGACAATCTTCCATGTGTTAATTTTGCTGACATAAGAAATTCCAGAGCTCGGTGATCAGTGGAAACCTTAGTATGTCTTCCATACAAAAAGATGAGAAATTTTGTGAAAGCCCATACAACAGCCAAAGCCTCAAGTTCCGTAATCGAATAATTATTTTTGATTTAGAGAGAACACGACTTCCAAATGCAATAGTTTTCTGTACTACAACGCCGTTTTCTTCTATCTCTTGAAATAAATGAGCACCTAGGCCTTTGTGTGATGAGTCCGTCGCCAAACAAAAATCTTTAGATAAATCCGGATGTGAATGAAGTGGAGCAGCAACTAAAGCATCACGAAGTTCTTCAAATTCTGACTGAGCTTCCTCATCCCAACACCAATTAGATTTCTTTCCAGATAGTTCACATAAATGAGGTGCGGTCAAATCATCCAATTTAACAAAGTGTCTAAGAAAATTACAGACACCAAGGAAACTACGAACATCGCGTTTTGTGATAGGAACAGCATAATTACGAATAGCGTCTAGTTTTTCTGGATCAGGAAGAATACCTTCTGTAGAGATAATATGACCAAGAAATTTCACCTGAGAACGACCCAAGTCAGATTTTTCCAAGTTCACTGTAATGCCAACTCTTGCAAAAATACGTAATAATGAATCCAACATTTTGTTGTGCTCACTCCAAGAACGTTTAGCAATAAGAGTATCGTCAACATATGAAGTAATATTGTCACTAAGATAAACAGGTAAAATTTCGTTTAAACTACGAATGAATGCTGCTGAAGATACAGTAAGTCCAAACGGTAATTTCCGAAATCACTTTTGGGTAAAATAGTCATATCCGGTTATTCTTAACCGACTCTCTAGATAGATTGATAGTTGAAGAGTTATTTTGATGGATACAAAGAATAGTAAAAGAGTAGGCAGCGGTGCAGAAAACTAAAAGGGAAATAGCACCACTACAGCTCGGGGCCCTGTGCACGCTACGGCACATATTCACTTAGTGTAGTGAATCCCCTGAGGACTTGAATAGCCGCACATAAATTCCAGTTGGTGACTTAGTGGCCAGTTTGGTGGAAGTGCGTACATAAATTGATCTAACCATGAACATGGATATATGTCATTCTTAGAATTCCGAAAGATCTTAAATTTCCGAACAGTTAAGAAGTGTTTATAGTCAAAGTTCTCTCCTCGTGGCGACAAAGACCTACCGCGTCTGTCCTAGTCCCAGTGTCGATTATTGTCAAGTTCGCGCGCCTGGCGCTCTCTTGTTGCATCTCGTAAATGAAACAAATTATTTTCTTCAAACTCCTCTGCTATCTGTGATTCTAAATTTCTTCTACTGTCTTTTTCTACGATTTCGCCTTCAATTTGTTTGACTTGCTTTCGTAATGCCTCAAATTCCCTTTTAAAGCATTCATTAAATTTTCCATGATTTTCAACATGTTTATTTATGCTCTGGTACTCTTCTGTTTCTGCAAATGGCAATGGAGCTGTATCATCTGAATCTCTGTCCCCATGTAAACTAAGATTTGTCAATTTATCTGAAATCTCGTCCACTCTTTCCGATAAGTCACCTATTTTTTCTTTCTGTTTATTTACGTAAGTGTCGCGACTCGGGTGTCAGTATTGACACATTTAGTAGTTAACTGTTCATATTGTTGTGTTAGGTTATTTATTCTGTCATTTGGTATGGATACCTCGATTCTCTCAAATATTTCTTCCTTATCGTGTGCACGTTGTAAATTTAACTCTGAAAATTTTTGTAGTATCACGCGATCTCTTTCTTCCTGTTCACTATCCTGTTCCTTTTGTCTTATTTCTATTGAAATTAATCTCTTATTGTGAGCATTCAAAATCGGTTGTACTTCTTCTCTAATTTCTTTCTTTAATTCATCTTTCAAATTTTTGAAACATGTCCCTATTCGTGAGTCTAACCGTGTTGCCAAAGTTTCCATCTTCGTTTTAATTGTTCCTATTTGTGATCCCACTATTTGTAATTCAGATCCCAACTGTGATCCCAAATTTAATATTGCACTCATTAACTGCTCCATATTAACTGGCTCGAAATTCTTTTCGCCTCTAACATTTCCCGAAAAACCAGCTTCCTTCATGATACCTGTAAAGCTATCTGTGTTCGATACTATTCCAGAATCTTCTGTCGTTAATCTCGCATTCTGAAAATTTTTTGCTTGTGAAAAACTTTGAACTGGTTCCGAACTATTTTCCCGACTTATTAAATTGTTTTCTACTTCATTATTCATCATACTGCTCTCCTGTGTTGGCGAGTGTGCCATGTTAACAATTTCGTCATTCTCACAATCCATCATTTTTGCCTTTTTCATCGACCGCGTAATCATTTACAAAACATACAAAACTCGTCACTATACGAAAATTACACACAATATGACACTTTATCACCAACAATACCATTCACACGAAATGCTTCCCTCAAACACAATTAACGAAAAATTGAAATCTTCATAATTGCACAAAATTGTCAAACCTGTATACAAGACAACAAAAATTAAATTCTGCCAAAATACCATTGAAAGAATGACAAGACAACTACAAATGTTCAGTTACCAAATCTACACATGCAATATAGACTACAATTACTAAACTACAAATTACTACAACAATACTACTGTCTGCTACTTTTACTATCAGAAGATTCCAAGGGACGATCCGAAGCAGCGGTCGGCACGTGCATGGGGGCTTAATTATTTATAATATGCAAATAATTTTAATTTTAGTAGCTGACTGTCCGATTACGCAGTCTCGTAACCGGTTGGCCCTGACTAGTATCAGTACGCAATCTGACTACATAGAATAACAACAAAGAATGAAACAAAACTTCCGTTAACACAATTCATTAATTAAGTCCCCAGCAACTATAATAGCTACGAAACAACAAAGCAGAAATGTAACTGTTCTGTGTGTGGAAGTGTGATTCAACGGACACATCTGGCACGGTTCTTCCTCAATAAGACAAGGTATCTTAAATACCATTTACACTGAAATAATTAAATAAAACTGAAATACTACAATTGCACATAGAAACCCGAATTACAGTCTAATACATGAACACAAGCCAGATGCTTTGTTGACTGAACGTGTGACCAAGAGGCATTGTTATTCAGCACATTTGAAATAAAAAATAAAAGATTTTCTTTACCTTCATATATATTGACGAAAAATACACTCTGATCATTACAACATCCGCAATCGAACAGCATCGGCTGTCTAGCCCATCAGAACAACTGCATACAACGTGCTCACAACAAGTCACGGCTACATCAGAACTCCTACTGCCCACTTCTCAATATGCACTCTCCACGACGACTTCTCGACAAAAACTCTCCACTATCACTTCTCAACAAACACAGCCAGTGGAGGCGGCTGAATAATACTCTTTGGCGCAATCTCTGGCGCTGTGACTCAGTGTAGCCACCTTTCATAGTGGTCACGTCATGTCTATTAGGTGTAGCGATCCCACGCACGGGCGAACGCATTTATCTTCGACAGTTCTGATATTTCAATAATACCAGTAGTTAAATTACAGCGTTCATATCTTCGTCAATTTAGTAAAACAGCGACTCAGTTATCACTTCACGCAATACACGAAATGTTTTCAATAAGAATATTACAATACAATTTCTATGGAATGGTAGCATCTCTTACTCTCAGTCGAGAACAATTTGTGGTTGATGATGGTGGCTATTTTCAGTGACCAATCACGGTTTATTTTGCGTCAGGTATAGGACTAAAATTAAGAATTTTCGTTCACAATAACGTACGATGAACGAATATAATTTCTTGTCATAGTGTAGAAAAATATTGATGGGAAAGATTTTTCGGCTGACTACATCTTTGAGTCAAATCATACCAAATAACATGGATAGCTGGAATATCGACGCACGCAAAAGGTGTAGTTCCGTAACTGCGTTCCAGTGTACTACAGAGCTTTAATATCCTAAGATATTCCCATAGTTACAATGTTAAGATATGTTTCTAACCGCTTTCGAAATGATTTTCATATATTTGTCCCTTTCTATCAAAACTTAGCAGACATTTCGAATCATGCACCTAAAAGTGATTATTTCAAACTTTTACTCTTCGACTAATAAAGAGAACTACATTAAGTTACCATACGTCGTAATGAACTGAAAGATCATTGGAAGATGACTTGGAAAGCACACAGAATTTAGCCGAACCACTGGAATTATTAAATTTTTATGTCACTGTGATCTGAAAAGTATATACGTTAGACGCAAACGCGACGACTTCTCTGATTCTTCCATACAAATTGTATCTACAATTGTAGAAACAAATGAGTTCATTATTTAATAACATTCCTATTCTAAATCGAAGTTAGTGAAACGTGCTTCTGTCGCATTGCTCTATAAGTGTTTGTTAAAATATGGAAGAAATTTCGCTCAGAACTACGCTCTTGTGGTATGGAAAATAGCTTTAAGACATCACTTACATTCAACGCTACACACCTCGATGCCATGATTGAAATAGTGTGGAACGTATCAAACAAACTATGTATCTATGTTTTTCTTGTGCGGATGGCTACAAGTTGACCATTTATGGATCATTGAATAGCACTGCCTATTAACTTTAATAAAATTGAAAAGTTCGGAAAACATAGCGTTTTCGTCATAGTCAAACAAAAACGGTAGTTAATTAAACAACAACAAATAAGTGTCAGATTTACCAGAACTGGTTATTTTGAATATATTGTGATAGTGTCAGTAACTAGACAGTAAAATGCTTGTCTTTGACATTAGTAAATTTACTAGAGTTACAAGAATTTCTCAATGCTCAATCTCCTGCACTGCAGATGCCTTTAGCTTTTAATTAAAAAATTATATTTGTTATCAAAGAAATTGTTAATAGAGCTTAATGAGGAGTGCCGCAATTGTCACATTTATAGTAATAACTCACCACAAATGTTAATTAATGAAGGGGAGTAGGGTGAAATTAAGGAAAAAAGCTTTCAAGGAATCAGCGCACAAGATATCGAGGCACTCAATTACGCAGTAATTATTCGGTGCGTCCGATTTCTCTGGTGTCGTAGATACTGAGATACTGAATACCAAAGCTGGAAGACCAATTGAGGAGGAATGTAGATCCATGAAAAGAGTAATTTCAGAAATAAGACAAATATAGTTGTAAGAAAAGAAATTCCAGGGAAATTGTAAGTAACATATGTACTTCAATCGATCCACCACAGAAGGACGTATAATTAAAGAAACGAAAGTGAACCACCAATACCGTCTTTTAAAAATGAAGTTAATTTGAAGTGTAGTATAGGTAAAATGATATGACTGAAAGACAACCGTGAAGAAATGAAATCGTTTCGATAGAAGTAAATACTGTCTGCAGATACACACACTTAAGAAGATGACACAGAGTTGTAATTTTATCCTGTACAACCTTTGCCCTTTATTGTTATGCACACGTAACAATTTCTGACAGGTTTATTATTTCGTATTATGCTCTTTATTTCAAACTGAACAGTTCGATCATGGATTTGTCAGTCATAGCTACCTGCAGAAATAGTACGCTAACCCATATTGCTCTGTTGAGTAAATGACATCGTGTGAAAGTATAATACGTAGTTAATTAGGTAAGACTAGTATCGTCGAATCAGGCGAATGTGAATGATGTATTCCTTCGAAGAATAAGTCGATATGCTTCTCATTTACAGACAATGCCAACGAAAGTCACTGAGAGCTAGAGACTTATACGCTGAAAGATATTCTAAACGTACTGACCCTACACGTCGTACATTTAAATATGTGTATGATAAATTGAGAACAACTGGGTCTTTCACGCACAGGAAACATGTCCGGCAAAGAAAAGTTACTAACGAGGAAACGGAAATTGGTACTATTGGCACTGTGGTTCGAGACCCTTGTGTTAGCTCGCGTCATATCGCAAGGGAAGAGTAGTGTTGATCCTGCACTGCCATAAATATCATCCTTACCATATCAGTCACCACTAAGAATCAACTGATACGGATCGTATGCGCCGCATTGAATTCTGCCGATGGGCTCAACTTCAGATTCAGAGGGAGACACATTTATTAATTCGACTTTATTAATGACGAGGCTACATTCGAGAACCATGGAAATGTTAATTTGCATACCATGCATTATTCGGCAACTGAAAACCCGTGTTGGCTGCTGCAAGTTGCACACCGAAAACCGTGGTCGGTGGACGTATGGTGTGGAATTATGGACGACAGAATTAGAGGCCCCTACTTCGTCGAAGGAAATCTTAATGGTAGGAAGTATACCACATATCTGCAAGAAACATTATTTCTGTTATTGGAAGAAATATCGTCGAATGGCACATTAGGTGGACACGTCGTATTCGACGAAAATTTTCTATTTGCACGATACGAGAGAGAACTGTCGATAAGTGCCGAAGTGGTAAGGAATACCACCCAATCCATGGTGAGAAGGTTGCAGCACTGTATTGTTGCCAATGGTCATCACTGCGAACACCTGTAAATGGACGTTCATGCCACCTTTTTGATCTTCGTTGAGCTCCAAAGACCTTACTGTTACACATCACTGGATTCGTCTCGATAGCCACTATCAGAAAATAATTACCAAACTATAGCATCCCAATAAAAAAAACAAACCAAGTTGACCTTCATATCTCAGAAGCGACTCCACTTAGCAGCAAGAAACCAATGTCATATTACGGCCCTCGTTGTCCCATGCAACTTTTGTCCCACAAACGTTTCAGCCACTATCATGCTTTCGGAGTCATTCTAGGTGGCAATAGTCAGTGAGGCACCCTGTATATGCTGTTTTCTTAATTTCAGTGCGTAATGATCGTCTTCATAATTGGGTAAACACAGTTGACTAATCGTATAGAGTCCACATGTGTAAAATTCGTACAGTCTTAACTATGAGACAAATTAGGTTCAACGTTCACATATAAAACGTAAATACCACATGGAAACGGTAATAGACATGCTTCCTCTATGAAAACCCTACTTCACACTTCGTTTACTCAGGTCCGAAGATGGTCATTACGGACCGAAGTTAATAATAACCAGATATGTAAAGAAAATGTTTGGCATCCATACTCACTATTACGCTTTACTGTTGTATGCGGAATTCTCATGACGGGTCCAGCGTTACGTCTTCCACAGCTGCTTCAGGTGGTTAAAAATCACGATGTTACCTTATATGGTCCCGAAATGGGCACCAGTGACGTGACAGGCGGTAGCACAGATAGGCCGCAACGCACACGACAGTCAGCACCTTTCAATGGCCGGGGCACACTCGGGGAGAAAGCTCGTGGTTCTTTAATCAGCTGACACAGGAGGCACCTAGAGAGAGTTTTATGTCTTCTTCGCTGAGAAACCATGCATTTGAGGGCATTCATCTTTTACATTGCAACAAAATTCCGCTAAAGGCATTAATTTAAATTTTTCTTCCGAAGAGGTATTAGATCTCAGTTCCATGCAGGTCATATTCCTCTAATGACATGATCGAAATTTGTGCATTGAGAATAACTGCGTCTGATATCCACAATTTATTTTGCTATTTTATCTAGTATTCACTCTGAAAGTACTGCCTAATTGCTTCATTATAGTTTTCTGATACTGAGTAACTACTTAAATAAATGTCCGACTTATTTTCCTTATTATTGCGAGAAAGTCAAACTCATTAGGTTGCATTCAAATTATTCTAAGTAAGAATTCTTTGTGATTAGTAGATTCACTTACTTGTTTGCCTTGACCGGTTATTTAAGTTCAGTGATCTCTGCAAAAATATCGTTCAAATGGGGTACTTGAAACAACCAGTCATTTAAGCTACTCTGCAGTTTGAAATTGTTTTCTAAAGGGAGCAAATGCAACTTGTCCTTCAGTTTTAAAACTCGGGGTAGTATCTTTCATACAGATAACCATCTGTCGTCTGTACTGTAAAGAGCAAAAATATATACACTTCAGTTTTGAATAAACTACTGTTTAGTGGCCAGATTTTATGAAATTAATGACTTTGGTGAGCTCACCAAGAGAAGTTTTGTAACTAAGCAGTTTTTCTTCAGCAAGGGCCTGTGTATGGGTCATACAGTGGATATTAAAAACGTCCTTGTCGATATATTTGATAAACTACGTACCCCGAATAACTTGTTCCGACAGCAGAGCCATGAGTGCAGTTGTCCCACGCTATTTTATTCTCTTTAAGGAAAGAATTTAGAACTTCAACAGTAGTACATGTTCGCAGGAATGTGCAGTAAAGAATATTCTCTACTGATACCTTTCCCTGCTTGTACCTATTACAATCATTATTGCGAGGCCAGCTGCATCGTCAGATTTGACCTTTGGTAATGAAAATTTGCATGATTTAACTTGAAAATTACATTTATTACATTGCTTTTTAATTTCAAGAGTTCGTCATCCTTTCTAATGATGAATTTAACATATTTGTTTTTAAGATCGCCACGAACAGATTCCAAATGACGTTGAATTTTAACAGAGCACACAGCTCTATTTAGAAGAACTTTTCAGCATAGAACACACTGAGGATCTTAAATTTATATAATATTTATCATACTTGCTAAGTTTTTTAGTAGCTTCTTAGGTTTGATTACTTTTAGAAGCATTAACTTTCCAAAGTGATTTTCAGACGATTTTACCTGCAATAGTTTCATTACTACCATAATTATCATTAGCTAAAGAGCTAGTTGTTGAATGTGATGCAAGAGAATTAAGTTCTGCAGTAGAACGCTTTAGCGTGCCTGTTTTAAACGACGTCTTCGTCTTGCTGCACAAAACATACCATGTTTGTTACCTACATCGGCATCTACAGGACTGACTTTTAATTACCTGGCAGAGGGTACCGTTCCACTTACGGAAGAAGCGTAGGAAAAACAGACACTTGAATCTCTCAGTGCGATCTCCGATTTCTCTTATTTTATTTCGATTATCGTTTCTCTCTATGTAGGTGGGTGTCAACAAAACATTTTGTCTTACGGAGGAGAAAGTTGGCTATTGAAATTTTGTCAAAAGATCTCGACGCGAGGTAAAACACCGTTGCTTTAATGACCGCCACCTCAATCCGCGTATCACGGACGTGACACTCTCTCTCCCATATTTCACGAGAGAGTGAAAAGAGCTGCCTTTCTTTAAAGTCTCTCGATGGCCTCCATAAATCCCCTCTGGTTAGCCACCCATACCGCCCAGCAATATTCCAGCAGAGAACGGACAGGCATAGTGTAGGCATTCTCTTCAGCGGATTTGTTGCTTCTTCTAAGTGTTCTCTTCAAAGTGTTCTACCAGTAAAGCGCAGTGTTGGGTTCGCCTTCGCCACAACATTATCTATGTGATTGTTCTAGTTTAAGTTGCTCATTACTGTTTATCCCAGGTGCTGGTAAGTTCCTATGGGAGGAAACTGCTGAGGTCATCGGTCCCTAGGCTTAGACACTTCTTAATGTAACTGAAACTAACTTACGGTAACCACAACACACACATCCATGCCCGAGGAAGGACTCGATTCTCCGACGGGGGAACCGCGCGAACCGTGGCAAGGCGCCCAAGACCGCACGTCTACCCCGCGCGGCTCCCAGGTGTTTAACTGTACTGAAGCTCTTTAGATTTGTGAGATCGTAACATAACAGAAATTTATGGATATATTTTGAGACCGAATAAGTTTTAATTGGCTACTTACGTTGATAATATTGTTAACAACGATATGTGAAGCTCAAATTACAAACAGTAGCAAACGTTCTGTTTTTAGGTGCTTTGGTTAAAAGTACGGAAAATCGGAGCGGGGGTGGTTTCTAAATGTTACGTAGTCTACTAGCTACCTTTCATTTTAGGTCAAGTGCACGAAAAGACAGCGTGGAAAAGAAAAAATTGCCTTCAGGTATAAGCGAAATTCTGTCGAAACAGCAGACAGCACAGCTGAAGAAAGATGAACAATGGGCTGCAGATGTGCCTTTATGAGGTACAAGAGCACAGCGATTATGCAGCACACGTTGACATGACAGTGGAGTGGGCCCTACGTCTCTCTCCAGAATTCAGAGAGCAGACTGCAGAGAGAGACAGAGTGGAAGGCCCTCGTGGCATAATGCACCAGTCGCTGGCCAATACACTGCCAGTAAATCCTCAGATCATACACCATACTGTTAACACCGCAGCTTTGAGATAGGCTGTAACTGTACTTCTGTGTTGGCGAACGAGGCACGTTCATTGACGTTAAAGAGTCAACTAACCTCGAGCGAACAGTAGTTGTACTTTCATAATTGGTGACACACTTGCTGAAGTGTATGTGTTCTATGAAACTTGCTCACTTTGGTCAATCCACTGAATTTACAACCCTTTTCGAAATTACGTCCCTCTTCTACATATAATGGAAAGAATTTTTTCCTTAATTTCAGGCGTGTGTAGAATTCCTTTGGTATTTTGTGGCCTTTCATCAACAGTTAATCCGTTTTACGTCAAGAAATCGGAACTCTGTTACCTTTGTCTAGTTCTGAAGAAACTGTAAATGCTAAAATGGAATAACAGGGCCATAGTCATGCGAAATATTCTCTTAGTAACATAAACTATTGCATGTTGCATTCGAGTATACATATGAATCCTACGTGAAAAGCAAGTCAAAACAGCAAGTGACTGAAAAATGATGTATTGAAATAATCGAAAGTATTTGAAAGTGGAGCTTACATTCTGAAAAATTGCAAATTCAGCTTCTACACATTCAAACATGTCGTTCTCACAGTATATTCTATTCATTCATAGCAGCCATTCCCACTTTCAATTCAGTCTTCTCGTCCTCCATAATCCCGTCTACTTCTAATAATACTAATATGTGCAACACTAATAAATTTCCTTCTTAATGCCCTCTATTAATGTTATTATTTTTGTCACTTATTATTATTTTAATGGGAATTATTACTATTTTGATAGTTATTCAATATTTGAATTCCTGGTCAGGTCAAAGAGAGAACCATAAGGCGCTACGCTCGTCTGGTTAAATAGCAATAAAGAAAAAGGATGTTTAAGTAGCGTGCAGGAGCATCTAATTTCCTTGGCAAAGGTGTAAATGTCCTAGAAGGAAATACGAATTTTATTACTGGCCTATTGCCGATTTAGTGCTGAACCACTAGTTTCAACTCTTCGCCCATCTTCAGCAACCCGTCTTCAGCTACCGACACTACCACGTGGCCTGAGTAGTTAGGCTTACAGAGCAGTCCCCATCTGACGCTGAACTGTAAATTTTAAATATTTGAATGAAACTTTCAATATGCAGCGGAATGTGAACCGATATGAAAGTTTCTGGAAGATTAAAAAGTTGTGCCGGACAGAGACTCCAACCGTGGCGACCCGAATTCGATTCTCGGCCCAGTTCACAGTTATAATCTGCCAGGAATTTGCACGTATTTAGTTTAAAATAGATTTTCTGTCATTAAACAGGGACAAATGATATTCCTAAAGATGTCATCTATCCTTAACCAAAGAGGGCTATAATATGTAGTAACTACCCTAAGATCAATGAAACATCTTCGACCTCTTATTAAAATACCGAGCGAGGTGGCGCAGTGGTTAGCACACTGGACTCGCGTTCGGGAGGACGGCGGTTCAGTCCCGTCTCCAGCCATCCTGATTAAGGTTTTCCGTGATTTCCCTAAATCGTTTCAGGCAAATGCCGGGATGGTTCCTCTGAAAGGGCACGGCCGATTTCCTTCCCCATCCTTCCCTAAGCCGAGCTTGCGCTCCGTCTCTAATGAGCTCGTTGTCGACGAGACGTTAAACAACACTAACCTAACCTAACCTATTGAGATAAAACTTAAAAATAAATGAGTCGCTTCTTTAAGCGCAAAATCTTACCGGAATTGTCATTTACCTCAATTATTGAGCATAGTGTAAGTGCAAAAGGAATGCAGGGACGGGTGAAGGAAGATTCAACGAAGAAATGACGGCTCAAAGATTATTAACCGAGTTAATGGCAAGCATGGAAAATAGCGGTATACATAACCACTTTTAAGTATTCAAATACGCAAAGTTATTTACGGCGAGTAACAATGAAAACGAGCCTTCTTTGTACATTCTGTAATTTCGGTGTTAAAATTCAAAATCGTAGGCCATCGAGATAAACAGTGGCTTACCACTCAGAATGGTCTATGGCTAGCGCACAGTCTGACTGGACGAAGTTTCTAGTCCTTGTATGAAAACGTCCCAGTGTGTGGATCTATTCGCATCCTGATTAATGTGTGCCACATTTCAGTTCATTAAAATTATTTTCATACAAGAGAGACGACTCTAAATTTCATACTCAGGGCCATAATAACTTACTAGACGTACAACGTCTACAATACTGTGAAGTATCCGATCCATGGGGTGCAAGTGAGAATCTACTAAAAACCACAGGGAGAGACCTCAATTTAATTTTTCCCGAAGATCGAGGGATCATAGCAGCATATACAGGACAAAATCAAGGTGCTAAAAGGAATCCGTTAAACTTCGGTTACACGATGAATCAGTCAATTCTAAAAGCTATATATTCAATTGAATACCTAGGACTGACAATTACGAAACAACTTTAACAGGAAGGAACACATAGAAAATTTTTGGCAGGACACATAGAAAACGAAACATGTCTACTAAAGAGACTGCCTACACTACGCTTGTCCACCCTTTTTAGGATACTGCTGCGCTGTGTGGGTTCCTTTCTAGACAGGACTGACAGAGTACATCGAGAAAGTTCAAAGAAGGTCAACTCGTATTGCGTTATCGCGAAATAGGCGGGAGAATGTAACTGAAATGACGCAGAATTTGGGGTGGACATGATTAAAACATAGGTGTTTATCGTTGTAGCAGAATTTTCTCACGAAATTTCAATCACCACTTTTCTTATCCGAATGCGAAAATATTTTGTTGACGCCGACATTCATAGCGAGAAACGATCATCATAGTAGAATAAGGGAAATCAGAGCTCCCACGGACAGATATAAATGTCCGTTTTTTCCACGTGCTATACGATATTGGAATAATACGGAAATTTTTGGAGGTGGTTCGATGAACCCTCTGCGAATCACTTAAATATGGTTTTCAACCCATGTAGACGTAGAAGGCGATTACGCCTTGCAGCAGCACTGTGAACTATTTCTTCCAAGAACTGATTTGTTGGCTGTGGACATTTATGTTAATGTACCTATCTCATTGCAAATGCCTTTAAGCTGTAACTTAACGTGAATTTCTGAGAAGTTTCTTCAGGAACTGAGGATAAATTATTCTGCGTTATTAGGCCTCATTATATTTCCTCTAAAATAATGAACGTTTCGGTCCCTCTGCAATGTTCTAGCTGTGGGACGGCGGGTTGGAATTAATTGTTATATAAGTGTCCCTATTATTTATACTTTTGTTTTGCCGTTCTCAACACTGGCTCTCTAACTACAATATTGGCAACCAGAAAGTGATTAGCAAAACGTGAAGCCTGTAGTTAGAATTCCTACTGCCCACTTCATCTGAGAAATACACTTATAGCTACAGCTTATAGCTCTGAGAAATTAGGAGATTGTCTGGGATTCATAATCAAAAACGATTTTCTAAAAATAGTTCAGTATATTCTGAAAGTCACAGATAAAAAAAAAGATTCCACACAATCTAACTAACAGAGCAGTACAGAGTCTAATGCGCTGATGCAAATATAACTGTCCAAATTAAATGTTTAAGTGAATGCTCGCCATAATTTGATAATAATGTTCATCAAACGCCACGCTAAATATTGGTAGAATGTCTGTCCCGCGGCGGCACGTGAAAATACGACATACGCAAACTGAAGATAGATTACTAAAGTCATCCCAGAATTAACACCTCACTCGAAAATGATTTCATGGTTACGCGTATCCCGAGTAACTTAATACGGCATCCGAGGCTGTTTATAGCAATGATACCGACGCGGCGCGACTACCGACACAGATGGTGTGCTATTCAGCGTCTGGAGAGAACTGGGGCCTTTCTTCCTCTCGCAGCATTCTTATATATAAAGCCGCGATGCGGACGACTAAGGGAACGCTTGATGAAATCGGCTCTCCCAACTAGCCGCTGGGCTAGTAATGCACCACTTTACTGTATAAATGATAGGTTCTTTTGCTGATGGACGATGAAACTCTCAATTTAATTGTGCATTCAACACACAGGTAAGTAATCATAATGAAAGTTTGACGTGGCTAAGTTAAATATTTTGGGCGAGAGAATTAATTTAATAACACTGCACGCAGTAGACGAGCTCTGAACTTGCCCTTTGGAGATATGCTATCGCTATAGTTTTATAGTTATTCAAATGAAACTTCTCACATCTTTATGGTTATAGCGGATCTCAATTCTACTTAAATATAAACATCCTAGCCTTATTTATTAGCCTACTTAATCTATCTTGCTTCCTTAAATTTTTAAACAAAACCAGAAAATTATGAATTTCAACTGAAATCTTAATTTGTGAGATCCAAAGTACTGATTCTATTAAATAATTATGAAAAAGGAATCTAAATATAAATTTTAAGTCTCTAGCTCTTTTCTGTTGCGCCGATGATTTTTACAGAAAAACTTCCAAATTTCGAAAATGATTAAAGTTATCGAACTGATATTCAACACATATTAATTCAGTATTACTCCTGACATGGTAGAACCGTTTCAGGTTATTTGCTTGATTTTTAAAGTATTGTGCAACATTTATGACATCAGAGCTAGTTGCAGCGGACTGGCTGGCACACAATGGAAAGATTGATATGAATTTAATACGGCGTGAGTAGGCTGCTCCCTACATCACCCTCTACTTAAATTTTTTTTTGTTCTTGAATGTTAATGAATGAAAAAAAATTTAATTACAAAAAGGGAAGCAAGAGTACAGCTTAAATCCCTACGAAAAATTAAAATTGAAATATACACATATAGAAATATTAAAAGAAAAGTGATTACCTACTTTAATTATTTAAATGGTTAGCATGTTCACTGCCTCTTAAGCAACATTATCCCTCAAAATTTAAGCAAAATCAATGAAACACTTTGGCATACATATTGCCTTAGACAAACAAACCCATTAAGATATGTAAAATTATGAAAATCTTAAATCCATTAAATACATTTTTACATACACAAATTCAAAGAAAATAACACAGTTATTCAAAATACATAAACAGATAATTATATCTTAGCAGTCTTTTCTAAACCTGAAAGAAAATTTCACAAATCATTTTTACACACGTGGTTGTAGCCACTTTGGCTGGCGTTCTACACTTCCACTCACAAGAACAGAGGAGGGGAAGTTGCTATGGTGTGCGTCCTTCACGTTCACTCTAAATTACATGGGGAAAGGGGAGGGGTCATTGTGAGTTGTGTCCAAGCCACTCGACGCCATCATGCAGCTACCAGGCTGCCATTAACTGGTTTGTCCTGTAGAACAAACAAAAAGAGTGCCTCAGACTTTGTTCACTTAATGTCTAAGGGTAAGTCACAATGAAATGGGGATATATACATTTTATCTTCCACTATGTTACTGGAACAAAGTTAACAGAACATTTTTAATTTTACTCTCACGGTTACTTGAAATCGGTAAACAAATGGCTCAAACCGCGGTTAGTCACGTACTAGAGAAAATTTATGCTCAAGGCATTTAATCATAAATCCTATTTAATTTCAATTTATTATCTCTGGGCAGGAAAACTGAACCGATGCTCGGTACATTCCTGATACATTTGTATTTTAGTTACTTAACTGACTCATCTCCAATTACCTTATTCTTAGAGATAGTATGAGTACATTTGATTAGTAGTTGTATTCTCAGGTTCTTTGTACATGTGAGTAACTTGTGGTAATAGTACAGTTCTGAGTGTTCAAAACACACTACGTTTAGTTGACTACAAAATCCACTTATTGGTCCTCTGCTGCTGTGTCAGTTCCACATCCGCAATTATGTACTTACATACTTGTAGTGTATTTATGCTGATCTATAACTAATGTTTCACGTCTGCCATTTTGTTATTCAATTATGTTGCTAGTGTATGTACTTATTTAACACTCACTCCATTAACATCTAAAGCATAGGATAGCACATTTATTTTATATCTGTAGTGTATTGCAGCTGATCAGTTTGCTTACGTCGCAATCCATTTCCACTCGATCGGACGCAAAACCAAAGGTAGTCACTCTCGACCTACCACTAAAATTCATCAAGTAATTATGGGCGAGCGTAATGGTAAATTCCTTAAACCTATAGGACACCATGAGCTGCTCCGTCTCATCTAACATAAGGGTACCTATGGTCACTTTCACGCCTCCAACTCATAACCTCAGTACATGTAGGTGTGCCCTGTCACACACTACACCAAATAACGGCCAGCTCCAACCTTATAAATACATCAGGGACGTGTCCTTCACGTCTCAACCACAAACACTGTTCAATTCTATTACACTGCCCTTCCTTGCTACACAAGGTGAGTTCATTCTTACAAATAATCTGCATATTTTTCATAACACTAAGCACTCTCTCTTACTATTAATTAGTTAGCTCTACAGCATATAATAGGTTTCACTGCCACTTCAGATCCTGCTTTTAGACGAATTTGTATATTTTTTAAAATATTTGTGTGGGACCATTTCCAATAAAACAACACTTTGTACTTACAATATTACCAGGGTTCTATACATACTTGTTACTCAAATAAATTTGTATCTTAATTACATCATACTTCTCTGTTGTTTATGTCAGAGTTAGGTTTGTCACAGTAGGTTTTTTTTCACTAATCGGTGGATAGAATGGTTACAGAACTCATGGCTAGATAGCCATGACGGAAAATTTTTGTATTGCAAAGTAAGGAGCCGAAATTTTTGTAGATAGAAAAGATGAAGAATGAGTGAGACCTGAAATGGGAAAGAGGATCTCACACAGCTGAGACTGCACAGCTACCACACTGTGTAGAGGTTACAGAACAACCTCCTCCCTACAGCATTCATTAGTTTCAGAAAATTTTCGTATTGGAAAGAAGAGATTGAAATTTTAGTAGACAGGAAAGAAGAAGAATGAGTGAGACCTGAAATGGAAGAAAATCTCACACAGCTGGGACTGCACAGCTGTCACACTGTGTAGAAGTTACAGAACAACCTCCTCCCTACAGCATTCATTGTTTTCGGAAAATTTTCATATTAGAAAGAAGGGGTCGAAATTTTTGTAGATAGGAAAGATGAAGAATGAGTGAGATCTGAAATGGGAAAGAAGATGTCACACAGCTGGGACTGCACAGCTGCCACACTGTGTAGAGGTTGCGGAACAACTTGTTCCCTATAGAATTCATTTGTTTATTATTGGCTTGATAACCATAACGGAAAAATTAATGTGTTGGAAAGAAGAGGTCGAAATTTAAGGTGGATAGAAAAGATGAAGAGTGAGTGAGACCTGAAATGGAAAGAAGATCTCACACAGCAGGGGCTGCACAGCTGCCACACTCTGTAGAGGTTACAGAACAACCTCCTCCCTACAGCATACATGTATTTCGTATGGCTTCCTGAAAAACGCTTGGCCAGGTTTCACCTTTAATTGACATTCATAACCTTTGACCACGCCAGGTCGATCTGAAAATACCTTATGATGCCTTTTTAAAACCTGTCTCAGTTCTTCCTTTTGATTAGCTGAAATTTTATCGATTTTCTGCAATTTAGCTTCTATTTTGTCCAAAATAATTGCTTCTTCTTCTTCTGTGTTTAGCTTACTTTTACTAAGATTAATACCTTTGTCCCAATATCTCCCATTTTTCAGAACTCGTATAGGCAGCTCCCAAGTTTCATCATTAGTTACAACATGTTTATCAATAAAAGGTGCCGTAATTACTCCGGTTATCGGCAAGACCATTTTTAACTGGCTTCTTTCAAAGTCAACAACACTCTGATATTTTCACAAGAAATCTATGCCAATTAAAACCTCAATACTGAGATTGTTTACAATTAAACATGGATGATCAATTAAATTACCATTAATGTTAAAGGGCAGCAAACCTTCTTGCTTTACCGTTTTTGACACCTTGCCAGTAGCACCAATTATTCTTAGTCCTGATACCCTCATTACAGTAAGCTAGTCTTTACCAGGTAATGCATCAAAAAAGGACTGAGATATCGCACTCACCTCACTTCCACTGTCTCAGCGACAACGTACATTGATACCCAACACATTCACTATTATTATAGGGTGGCTTATTCTAGTTTGCACAGGTGGTGCCTCAAACTCATTCAATAGTTCCTTTTGGACTTGTCTCCAACTAAAGTGATCGACATCTATCTTCATTACATTTAGGTCAAAGTGTGTAGGGGTTTCCTGAATTACATTTTCAGCTGCCTTTTCCAGTCGGTCTATTAATTTCAAATCGAAACACCACACGACTTCATTACATTCAGTTTGCTGAACATGACCCAAATTACTGTAGTCTGAGCGACTCTGTGCCTCCAGACCAGGCATAACACTAGTTACAGCTAAACCACTTTTACTATTATCGTCGTGTTCCTTCTCCAGTGACAACTGGTCACAGCTACTAAGTTCAGCGACCCCCAACAGGCTACCCTCTACATTCTCACTTACCTCCTTTCCTAAATCAATTAGTACAGTATCAACCTCCGGCACAGGGACTTTAGATATGAGCACATCATCCTCATCGTAAATATAAGCATGAATTTCTTCTGCTTCTTCACCTGACAATTCAGAATTTTGTAGCTCCTCCCTATCGTTACACTGCTGCGCCTTCTCTTTCTCTTCCTACTTAGAGAGCGTCTCTAACACGGTATCTATCAAATACTGTGAGTGATCTAATATTTCTGTTGTATCCTTAGATGCTACCGACTCCTCATCTACATGTTCAGTATGAGTATTCTGATCTGTCTTACCAATTACCGTAACTACTGGCTTAGGAAAAGTAGCCTCCTGGTGCGCGCCAGTGTTCTCATAGACGGGAACTAGTTTTCCTGCCTCGGCCTACTACTGTTTCCTTTATTTCCATTATAGTTAACTGGCATAGCATTGCTTTCTGCACTGTTGTTTACCTGTATAATTTTGTTTGGAACAAAATTACTATCATTTGGATGCCATTGTTGGTTCTGATAATTATTTCTCCAATTCCTACCGTTCTTAGGATGGCGAACACCTACTGTTCTGATGTTTACATTGCCATTCTGCTCGTTCTTAAAATTACTACTAGTGTTATTAGCATTTCTGTTATTACGTGCTTCCTCCTCATTGGCAGCAACACGCACTACACGTTCTAAATACTCAATGAAACGATCAAGATTGTCTCTAGGGGCTGATATAATTCTAGTTTGCCAATACCATGGCAGTTTGGCTTCAAGACCTAGTATTATCATTTCAGGTTTCAGCTTTTCGGCCAAATGTGACAAACGTGAGATCCATGACCTGGCAAACTCTTTAATAGATTCCTTGCCCACATTGAAGCGTTTCCCACTCCAAAATTCTCTCAACACTTCATTTTGCTTATTACTAGACCAATACTCATTAATGAAAGCTGTTTTAAATTTCGCTAATGTTTTACACTTCAACATAACATCAGCTGACCAACGCATGGCGTCACCAGCTAAATGGCTTCTAATAAATGAGATTTTCTCTCGTTCAGACCAAGTTGGTGGAATCACATCTTCAAAGTCGTTCCAGAAATCTAGCGGGTGGATATTTTTATCTGGATCGAACCGCAAGAACTGCCGACACCCGATAAAAGCGGCGTTTGCAGCTACAATTTGTTGCATACTACCATTACCAGAAGTTACTGAAGCTACTTTACTCTCAATGTTAGCAATGTTAGTACTAATATTTTCTACTCTCATTTCAACATTATCTACTCTTTGCACAATATGAGTAGTATCAGTTTTGATTGCATCTACTTCTGCCTGACGTATGTTTACTTTTATATTAACATCTTTAAACCTATCTGAGCACAGTTCAGATTCCGCCTCCATCTTTTCTGTTAACTTGTGCTCCGGCTTCGCATCTTCCATTTGGAAGTCTTTGCGAACCTCAGCAACTTCGGATTTTACTATTTTATACATTTCAGAAAATTGTTGAGCAACCTTTTTCTTAATATCCTCATGGTTGTAATCAATTTTAGAATTTAAACTGTCCAGATCCTCTTTCAACTTATTGCAACCACCCTTGAAGGTATTGTCCATTTCCTCCAATCGTTTATCAAAATTAGTTTTACTGGCCAGAATTCTGTTATTTGCGTCAATTATATCTGATTTTAATTCAGCTGTCAACCTAGCATTACTGGCTGACATTTTTGCATTACTGCTTTTGACCTCAGTTGTTTCAGATATTAATTCAACTGTCATTCTAGCTTTACTGGCTGACAATTTTGCATTACTGGCAGCTATTGCTTGTAATATATCATTATCAATAGCCCCAGTATCTTTGGGTTGCTCACTAGCTGGTTTATTATCACACTCAGGTGACGAAAAACTAGCTCCAACACCAGAATCATCAAATCTAAATGAAACTTCTGATTGATCAGTCATATCTAACTTATCCTGTTTAAACCCTACAACCTCTGATGACTGTTTCATTTTCAGTTCAACAGAGAAACTATCATCCAATAAATTAACAACTTCCGCTTTCTGCTTTAATACAGGGGTCTCTATTACTGAATCATTGCCCCTTCCCACACTACTGTCAGGAGACAATACTTCATATTTCACTTTAACGTTACTACTTTCATGCATATTTACACTTGAACCGTTGTCTGGATATATAGTTCCCTCAACAGACATAAGTTCTGATTTAAGTTTAACCTCGGTTTCTTCTGGCAGTTCCATTTCCGACAGTCTTTTAGTGCAGGTTAGTAAAATTTTTAACAGCTTTTCACTTAATTTAGTTCCTTCTGCACGACGTATGGCGTTGCGGGCGCGGCGTACCAGGATTACTGATGTGATGCAGCGCGCTGAACTGCAGACGGCACTCCGACGGCTGTAGTGTGTTTGCGTGGCCCGCAACTGCAGTCGCGGCTCCGGCTGCTCTGGCGGACGACTGCGGTGAGACGAAACTGCCTTCTCGAGATGCCGGCAGCGCCACTAGACTCAGTGCCAGCTCCGTCAATCCAGATGCGTTGTTAATCCACTTGCGTCGTCCACATGCACACGTAACACTTTAGTTGCGTGTCGCATTTCACTCCCGAATCCGAATATTTAAAAATCACTTTCACTTTACTCAGTTTTTTCCCGGCCGATGCACCAAATGTGGGGCGGCGGAAGTGAATTAATTGTTATATAAGTGTTCTTATTGTTTATAGTGTTGTTTTGCCATTCTCAACACTGGCTCTCTAACTACAATATTGGCAACCAGAAAGTGATTAGCAAAACGTGAAGCCTGTAGTTAGAATTCCTACTGCCCACTTCATCTGAGAAATACACTTATAGTTACAGCTTATAGCTCTGAGAAATTAGGAGATTGTCTGGGATTCATAATCAAAAACGAATTTCTAAAAATAGTTCAGTATATTCTGAAAGTCACAGACAAAAAAAAAGAATCCACACAATCTAACTAACAGAGCAGTACAGAGTCTAATGCGCTGATGCAACTATAACTGTCCAAATTAAATGTTTAAGTGAAAGCTCTCCATAATTTGATAATAATGTTCATCAAACGCCACGCTAAATAATGGTAGAATGTCTGTCCCGTGGCGCCACGTGAAAATACGACATACGCAAACTGAAGATAGAATATTAAAGTCATCCCAGAATTAACACTTCACTCGAAAATGATTTCATGGTTACGCGTATCCCGAGTGACTTAATACGGCATCCGCGGCTGTTTATAGCAATGATACCGAGCGCAGCGCGACTCCCGACACAGATGGTGTGCTATTCAGCGTCTGGAGAGAACTGGGGCCTTTCGTCCTCTCGCAGCGTTCTTATATATAAAGCCGCGGTGCGGACGGCTAAGGGAACGCCTGATCAAATCGGCTCTCCCAACTAGCCGCTGGGCTAGTAATGCACCACTTTAAGTTGCTGTATAAATGATAGCTTCTTTTGCTGATGGACGATGAAACTCTCAATTTAAATGTGCATTCAACACACAGGTAAGTAATCATAATGAAAGTTTGACGTGGCTAAGTTAAATATTTCGGGCGAGAGAATTAATTTAATTACACTGCACGCAGTAGACGAGCTCTGAACTTGCCCTTTGGAGATACGCTATCGCTATAGTTTTATAGTTATTCAAATGAAACTTCTCACATCTTTATGGTTATAGCGGATCTCCATTCTACTTAAATATAAACATCCTAGCCTTATTTATTAGCCTACTTAATCTATCTTGCTTCCTTAATATTTCAGACAAAAACCAGAAAATTATGAATTTCAACTAAAATCTTAATTTGTGAGATCCCAAGTACTGTTTCTATTAAATAATTATGAAAAAGGAATCTAAATATATAATTTTAAGTCTCTAGCTCTTTTCTATTGCGCTGATGAATTTTACAGAAAAACGTCCAAATTTCGAAAATGGTTAAAAACTGATATTCAACACGTATTAAGTTAGTATTACTCCTGACATGCTAGAACCGTTTCAGGTTATTTGCTTGATTTTTAAAGTATTGCGCAACATTTATGACGTCAGAGCAAGTTACAGCGGACTGGCTGGCACACAATGGATAGACTGATATGAATTTACTACGGCGTGAGTAGGCTGCTTCCCTACATAGCGATTGTGGGCACCGGAACATCCGGAAGAATATCGCAGCAGAGGGGTCGAAACGTCGATTATTTTAGAGGGAATATGACACGGCCTAATAACCCAAAAGATTTTAACTTCAGTGACAACGGCCACGAAAGCCTGCTGACTTACATTCTTCAGGGATGTCACTGTTTCAAAGACAATACTAAAATGGAACGACCAGAACTTAGGAATGGGGTTCTGATGACATTGTTAAGGACAAAAGCACCTCTTCTACCTGCGTCGCTGACTCCAAAGCCGAAATTTAATGTAATTCTGTAAGTAATTATACGTTTTTTTTACCGTAATTTGCAAGTCAGTGGTACATGTTACGTTGGTGAATATTTGAGAATGATTTGGTATTTAACTGAAACTAATGTAGTTGGGAAATTTGGGAGATGTTACTGGTTCTTGTGCACAATGCTTTAATCGAGTCCCAGTATACATTCAACTAGCTGCACAAAGTAAACTATCTCTGCAGCACACAAAAGAATATTATATGCAAGGTTTCACCAGTAAATCTGATATTACGTATGTACTAAATAAAAACTTCTCAATATAAAGAAAAACATGAAAGACGCTGAGGAAATGAGTAGTTTTTTTCTTGTAGCGAAAAGACAAGAGTTTTACTCTGAGATCGAGTATCCCTATTGCACTCCATACTCAATCTATAATCAACAGTGGTACTTCAGTATACGCATAATATGCTGTACTCTTGAGACGAGGATTTCGAGACGACATGGTAAAGGTGAACGCTAAATTAATGTTGTAAAGTACAATAACGATCATTACTAAATTGATGAACGTAGAAAGTGAAGTTCCAAATTGAGCTACAATGCTATGAAAAGAATTACTGACACATCTTCTCAGCGCTGTGTAGGATATCAGGGGAAACTTTCAAAAAATTGGGGCCCTTGTAGAGCTTCAAGAAACGCAATGATAGAGAAAAATAGAGTGAACCATCAAGAGGACGCATTAAAAAGTCCTAGGTCAGAAGTCAGATCCATATTCTGAAAAGTTATAGGGCCATTTCCACGAACCCAATTTCAGCAGAGTTGAGAATGTGTGTTTTGAAGAACAACGTGTCTTGAAAGACTGACGAGCGATTTTGCTTCCATCGACAGTCGATCGTTTGTAGCACAGCGAACATTAGAACTTTCCTCCGCTTCCATTAACTGTCGAAATTAATTAGTCGCGAAGATAATTGTTTACCCAATGAGAAGATTAACTGCTCACTCTTGCGACAGCTTTTTTTCTGTCACTCCCACTGATGACAGTTCCAGACGGTCGTTGGCAGCTGTGAATTCTTAATCAGCCGCGAAATAATATCTGACCTTACGATTTGCCACTCACGTTATGCTTTAAATATCCCGATTCAGCACTGACTGAACGAAATATGAAACAAGTCATTCAATAAAAGTGGACCTCTCTCATTACGGGCATCATAAAGTACTTCAAACACAACAAACGACCATACTACTCAAACTGGTGGTTTCTATGTTGGTTCAAAACAAAAGAGTGCTTCTTTATGTTTTGTCACATCTATGTTTTAGACATTTCAGTTTGGTCTATGAGTAATGTACAATAACCGAAATCAGCCTGTTTGCTTATACTAACAACAATTACATGAACTGTTCGACCTAGATCAATCCCGTATTAACCAATATACGTGTACTCTAAAGTGGATGGTAGAAGGTACTTCGTACCAGTTTAGGCATTACCTGTCTTAAATTAACTAAGTAAGGTGCGACGTGAAATTGGGACTCATTTCCGACTATTCGCATTTCAGATCTACACGCGAGATATTTTCTGGAGGTTGTGGTGCAATTGTCGGCCTCCGTAGCTACGTGGTCAGTGCGACTAGCTGCCTTGCGGGAGACCAGGGTTCTATTCCCGGAACTGAAAGAGATTTTTCGTGGATGTGAGGACTGCAACGGGATGCACTCAGCCTCTTGACACCAACTGAGGAGCTACTTGACCAAGTGGTAGCGGTTCCTCGGTCAAGAGACCCGACAACGACCGGGAGAACAGTGAGCTGACGACATGCCATTCAGAAACACATTCAGTGACGACTTTGGCAACGGAGGACACGGCAGTCCGTCGGGCCTCATTGGGCTATTTAAGGCCAGAAGCGGACCTTCACCTTTTACTGGAATAACTGCGTAACCTAAGTGTAGTTCCGGCTTTCTGCCTCTTTCATAAGAAAATCGTGGCGTTTTGTCGTGTCCTGACATAGGGGGCAGAGGGCAAAAGGGATTGCTGGTCAGTCTGCGCTCCCGAGGGGTACAGAGCAGAAGGCAGAAGGACAATTCACAGTGAAGGCATTTGATTGTTTTCTTCTATCTGAGCCAACAGTGGCACAAGCATTTAATAGAAATGTTGGTGGTGAGGCTCGGTAGGGAACTCGTTGTGGAAACTCTTGGACAAACGGGGTTTTGAAATAGTTGTTTATTCCAGACAGTACTAACTAATACACTGCAGGCTAGTTCTAGGGTTAGAAAAAGCATGAATAACACTGTTACAACAGAAGCCAATGCAGATGTTCCAGGAGTGGATGCTAACCACAGCAGCAAACACTAGCAGCATCTTAAAGCAACAACTTAGTTTCATGGTAAAACATACTGACTGTGACACTGTTCACTGAGTCAGTCCAAAAGAGAGAGAGAGAGAGAGAGAGAGAGAGAGAGAGAGAGAGAGCAGACTTACGCGGAACTGGACCGAGGCTGGAGTCGACGGACCCGGATTTGGCGTCCAGATCGTCTGACTGAGATCTCTGCCAAAATGCGGAATCTAGGGGTTTTGAGTCGCGTGGGGGCAATGTTTTTCCCACTTAAAACCACCCAGCCAATCCCGTAGGTCTCTTGCAGGTGCCTGCCAATCGCGAATTAGTTAGGTCCCCTCTACTGCTCCTAAGGCGGGGGTGTTAATGTAGTTGGTATCAACATAGTTCAGTTGAAAGCTAACCGTAACTGCTCTTCCAAATAAGGCTTGCAACATTGTACCTCATTGAGCCCGCCACTCGGGCTCCCCGGCCTAGGGACTGCTAGGTCAACGGTTTTTGACGTTTTCGCTCTATTTTTAACCCTTGTGAGTCTACTGACGTTGCTGTTCTCAGGGCTGGTATAAAAAGCTGGCTTTATACGGTAGTACGTGCCTGTTGGTTACAAAGTTCTACGGTGGCAACCTACCACAGCGTCTGGACGACATGTGAAGTTACATGATAATTCCTTGAAGAGTAACTAATGCCCTGGGACCGCTTCTGGGGGCGTCTGCACTTTCGCAAAGCTCTCCCCTTACGGTTTACTTCACGTAACAATATCTCTCCTCGTTTCGTCTGCCATCAGCATCTCCTTGCGTCCGCGCCCTGGAACTCCTGTCCTCCTTTCTCACAGCTTCAAGATAACACTACAGCAGCAAGGAATAATCAGTATATTACAGTTTTCGCCAACGATGTCACAGTAAGTTCCTTGGGCGTCTCCGAAAATAAGGGCTACACCAACGTCTTTCGAATTCCTTCGACGACTTTCGTCAAGCTTAACTAACGAATGCATCAGACACGGGTTTACTACTCCAGGAGAGGTCAGTCTAGATTTTTGAGCGCTTTTTATTTAAGAGCTGCATTCTGTTCTCAAAATAATATAGGGATATCTATGACTTGCATTCGTTTCCCAAAGTATTTATGGATTTTTCCAACAATGCCTTATTAATGCGTTACCTTTTATCGTCTGTGTATCTTCCCTGTGCATCAGACCTTTTTTATTTCTTTCAACCAGAAAGAAGCGCCTTTGTCACTCTGTAACATCTGTATTTTTTCATTCATTTCTATTTGTGTTTTCTTCTTTCTATCTCATCTACTCATCCACTATCATTTCTTCTTCTTCCTTTGCCCAGTCAACTACTTCTCCACATTTACGCTGTTATGTGTTTCTGTCGACTGTCATTACTATCATCCAGCAAGAACGTAATTGGAAGCTGCTAATGTTGAAACTGTGACACGTTTTAAATTCCACGTATACATTACTATGCATATAATTATAATAATAATTATTAAATATTTCTAGTACACCATACAAATTGTAAAGTTAATTTACTGAGGAGGTTTGGATGGATAAACATCGCATAAATAATTAAAGATTTTCTTACAGTTGAGTTCTTTTTCTTTGGTATGGCAGTATAACCTATTAAATAACAATTAAGGCAAACTTGGTTTCAGAACCCAGAGATTCTGTCTTTTGTTACTGTTCAGAGCTTCTTCTGAAAACAGTCCGGCAGAACAACTGACAATACCTAATGACTAACTTTAGAATACCCAAAAGAAATTCTATTTCCTACCCCTTTCTTCTGTTCAACTCTTTCCAACCATTCTTATTTGCGCTGAAGTTCTATAGCAAGCAGCTATCAAGAGAGCTGACATAAGTCACACCTATTGACTCCCTGTACAACTATTGGTATTCAGTGTCACTTTCACTGTGTCTTGTGTACAGATACCTTCATGCCGTCGTTTCACGGTGCATCGATAGAATTGGAAGCGGAGTCCGTTACGATGGACTCACAGCGAGGCGGATTCCCGGAGCGGCCACTGTACCTAATGGACTCTCGTTACCCGAGAGAGGACTCTGGCTGCTTACTTGAACAGCCTTACCGTACGCGTACTGGAACTGGACAGCCTGCTGTGTGTCCTTTTCTACAGAGTTATACACTCCAGCTCCCTACACTTGCCACTGGCCTTGTAACGCTGGCCTCACCCCTCACGAGGAACTATAATTTAGTTCTCGTTGTAAATGTACTGCACAAAATTCCATTCCTTTCAGTTAAGGATTTGTAACTGTTATGTTTTTCTAAGTATTCTTTTACTTTTTCACAATGCAAAATTTCCTTCTATGTGTGGCCTATTGGACTGAGAGTATATGGAAGAAAGACCAAAGTAATGAAAAGTAGCAGGAATGATAATAGCAAGAAACTCAACATCAAAATTAGCGATCACAAAGTATATGAAGTTAAGGAATTTTTCTACCTTGGAAGCGAAACAAGCCATGAAGAAAGAAACAAGGAGGACATAAAAGGCTGAATGGCACTGGCAAAGAAGACATTTGTTACCAACAGAAGTCTACTGCTAACGTAAGACATAGCTTAAGGACAAAATGTACGTCATTGTACGTTTTTCTACCTTGGAAGCGAAACAAGCCATGAAGAAAGATACAAGGAGGACATAAAAGGCTGAATGGCACTGGCAAAGAAGACATTTGTTACCAACAGAAGTCTACTGCTAACGTAAGACATAGCTTAAGGACAAAATGTACGTCACTGTACGTTTGGTGCATAGCACTGAATGGTAGTGAATCATGAACATGAACAGAAGGGATTCCAAGGGTTTGTGGTGCTGCAGAAGAACTTTCAAATACATGTGGATTAATAACGTAAGGAATGAGGAGGTTATCCGCAGAATCGCAGAAGAAATGAACGTGTGGAAAATACTGACAAGAAGAAGGGATACACTTTATACTCGTAAAGGAAGTTCTAGAGGCTAAGAATCGTACGGGAAGACTGAGATTGGAATACATCCCAGAAACAGTTCAGTTCGTGCGGTAGCGTTCTCGCTTCCCGCACACGGGTTCCCGGGTTCGATTCCCGGCAGCGTCAGGGATTTATCCCTGCTTCGAGATGATTGAGTGTTGTTGTGTCGTCTTCATCACCATCATTCATCTACATTACGGTTGGTGGAAGGCAATGGCAAACAACGTTCGCTAGGACATTGCCTAGTCGGCAGTGCAGGTCTGCCGCATTTTCCCCCTACGCTACTCGGAGTTTGGGACTTCCTCTTCAACACGTAGGGTACTAAGTGGCCTTCTGAAAGGCAGAGGTTGGTGTACGAGAGGAATTCGTGGAGGGGCGAATCAGAATAGTCACAAGAATTCATTTCTAACTCTGTACATGTTATTCACTCACGTTGCTGATTTTATGCGGGAAAACATCAATAATGCTCGTAATCCACATGAGTCGCAGGGCAAAAATCCACATTCAAATATTAAAACATATCTTCATCATAATTTCTCCGTATACATGTCGTTTTGTGTGCCACTAATGTCTTATTTATTCTTCCCTTCAACGAACTGCATTCAAAAGAAGCACCAGTCTCTGAAATGGAGCTGCCTATCTGTCACAACTTACGCCCTCTGAATCTAACATTCCCTGACAAATGGTCCTGCCACAGCAGTCACATTCATTCGCCGCCAAAGTGTTCTACAGCAATGGTGGAACAGTAGCCACAGAGGAAAGGTATACAACTAAGACGTATTAGTAACGTGTAGTATGAACATAGCACCCGCCGTGAAAGTACACGAACACATTCAAAGAAAAGCCTCGCGTTACAGTGTGACTGAACGTACTGGGATGTTTGCTACGTAAATTCGTAACTTTCGTCAACGTTTCCAAGATTTGCAGCACAGATCTATAAGGATGGATAATCATTCATCTACTATTTAGTGATTATATTTTGGATTATCTTCTTTCCGTCACAAGTGTCTGATAAAGGCAGGGATATCGTCAGATACATCAGTGACCCTAGAAAACTCAGTTCTGTATAAACTCATACTTTAATTATTTGTAATTAGTGCCTCTTATGGGACTGGGGTTAGTAAGATGCGTAACTAGAAAGTGTGTAAAAATACACTCCTGGAAATGGAAAAAAGAACACATTGACACCGGTGTGTCAGACCCACCATACTTGCTCCGGACACTGCGAGAGGGCTGTACAAGCAATGATCACACGCACGGCACAGCGGACACACCAGGAACCGCGGTGTTGGCCGTCGAATGGCGCTAGCTGCGCAGCATTTGTGCACCGCCGCCGTCAGTGTCAGCCAGTTTGCCTTGGCATACGGAGCTCCATCGCAGTCTTTAACACTGGTAGCATGCCGCGACAGCGTGGACGTGAACCGTATGTGCAGTTGACGGACTTTGAGCGAGGGCGTATAGTGGGCATGCGGGAGGCCGGGTGGACGTACCGCCGAATTGCTCAACACGTGGGGCGTGAGGTCTCCACAGTACATCGATGTTGTCGCCAGTGGTCGGCGGAAGGTGCACGTGCCCGTCGACCTGGGACCGGACCGCAGCGACGCACGGATGCACGCCAATACCGTAGGATCCTACGCAGTGCCGTAGGGGACCGCACCGCCACTTCCCAGCAAATTAGGGACACTGTTGCTCCTGGGGTATCGGCGAGGACCATTCGCAACCGTCTCCATGAAGCTGGGCTACGGTCCCGCACACCGTTAGGCCGTCTTCCGCTCACGCCCCAACATCGTGCAGCCCGCCTCCAGTGGTGTCGCGACAGGCGTGAATGGAGGGACGAATGGAGACGTGTCGTCTTCAGCGATGAGAGTCGCTGCTCCCTTGGTGCCAATGATGGTCGTATGCGTGTTTGGCGCCGTGCAGGTGAGCGCCACAATCAGGACTGCATACGACCGAGGCACACAGGGCCAACACCCGGCATCATGGTGTGGGGAGCGATCTCCTACACTGGCCGTACACCACTGGTGATCGTCGAGGGGACACTGAATAGTGCACGGTACATCCAAACCGTCATCGAACCCATCGTTCTACCATTCCCCAGACCGGCAAGGGAACTTGCTGTTCCAACAGGACAATGCACGTCCGCATGTATCCCGTGCCACCCAACGTGCTCTAGAAGGTGTAAGTCAACTACCCTGGCCAGCAACATCTCCGGATCTGTCCCCCATTGAGCATGTTTGGGACTGGATGAAGCGTCGTCTCACGCGGTCTGCACGTCCAGCGCGAACGCTGGTCCAACTGAGGCGCCAGGTGGAAATGGCATGGCAAGCCGTTCCACAGGACTACATCCAGCATCTCTACGATCGTCTCCATGGGAGAATAGCAGCCTCCATTGCTGCGAAAGGTGGATATACACTGTACTAGTGCCGACATTGTGCATGCTCTGTTGCCTGTGTCTATGTGCCTGTGGTTCTGTCAGTGTGATCATGTGATGTATCTGACCTCAGGAATGTGTCAATAAAGTTTCCCCTTCCTGGGACAATGAATTCACGGTGTTCTTATTTCAATTTCCAGGAGTGTACCTAAAACCACAATCACACTTGTCTGTGTATTTAGTTCACTAGTACGTTTCATTAAGCTACTCATAAGTTCCTGGACAGTTTTTAGAATTATATTTCGTTGTAACCTAACATGCAATGACAACGTTTAAGTTTAGTTACATACATTAAGTAAATCAGCGAACCAATGAACTTGAGCAGTTAAACAGAGAACCGACTCGTGGCGATAACAAATTAGACTTTCTGGTGACAAACAGACCCGAACTATTTGAAACAGTTAACGCAGAACACGGAATCAGCAATCATAATGCGGTTACTGCATCGATGATTTCAGCCGTAAACAGAAATATTAAAAACGGTAGGTAGATTTTTCTGTTTAGCAAAAGCAGATTTCACTGTACTTCACGGCCAAACACAAAAGTTTTGTCTCAAGTACAGATAGTGTTGAGGATCAGTGGAAAAATTTCAAAACCATCGTACAATATGCATTAGATGAGTGTGAGCCAAGCAAGATCGTGAGAGATGGAAAAGAGCCACCGTGGTACAAAAATTGAGTTAGAAAACTGCTGTGGAAGCATAGGGAACTTCACAGGAAACGTAAACATAGCCAAATCCTTGCAGACAAACAAAATTTACACGAAGCGAAATGTAGTGTGAGGAGGTCTATGCGAGAGGCGTTCAATGAATTCGAAATTCAAGTTCTATGTACTAACTTGGCAGAAAATCCTAAGAAATTTAGGTCTTATGTCAAAGCGGTAGGTGGATCAAAACAAAATGACCAGACACTATGTGTGACCAAAATGGTACTGAAACACAGGATAACAGACTAAAGGCCGAAATACTAAATTTCTTTTTCGAAAGCTGTTTCACAGAGGAAGACTGAACTGTAGTTCCTTTTCTAGATTGTCGAACAGGTGGCAAAATGGTAGATATCGAAATAGATGAGAGAGGGGTTGAACAACAAAATCGCTCAAAAAAGGAAAGGCCGCTGGACCTGATGGGATACCAGTTCGATTTTAAACAGAGTACGCGAAGGAACATGCCCCTCACCCCCCCCCCCCTTCTTGCAGCGGTGTACCGTAAGTCTCCAGAAAAGCGTAGCGTTCCAAAGGATTGAAAAAGGGCACAGGCCATCCCCGTTTTTAAGAAGCGACGTTGAACAGGTGTGCAGAACTATAGACCTGTATCTCTAACGTCGATCAGTTGTAGAATTTTGGAACACGTATTATGTTCGAGTTTAATGACTTTTCTGGAGACTAGAAATCTACTCTGTAGGAATCAGCATGGGTTTCGAAAAAGACGATCGTGTGAAACCCATCTCGCGCTATTCGTCCACGAGACTCAGAGGGCCACAGACACGGGTTCTCAGGTAGATGCCGTGTTTCTTTACTTGCACAAGGCGTTCGATACAGTTCCCCACAGTCGTTTAATGAACAACGTAAGAACATAAGGACTATGAGACCAATTGTTTGACTGGATTGATGAGTTCCTTGATAATAGAGCGCAGCATGTCATTCTCAATGGAGAGAAGTCTTCCGAAGAGAAGAGTAATTTCAGGTGGGCCGCAGGGGAGTGTCGTAGGACCGTTGCTATTCACATTTAACATAAACGACCTTGTGGATAACATCGGAAGTTGACTGAGGCTTTTTGCGGATAATACTGTAGTACATCGAGAAGTTGAAACAATGGAAAACTGTACTGAAATGCAGGAGGACCTGCAACGCATTGACGCATGTTGCAGGGAATGGCAATAGAATCAAATGTGTGTGAAATCTTATGGTACTTAACTGCTAAGATCATCAGTCCCTAAGCTTACACACTACTTAATCTAAATCATCCTAAGGACAAACACACACACCCATGCCCGAGGGAGGACTCGAACGTCCACCGTGGCCAGCCGCACAGTCCTTGACTGCAGCGCCTAAGACCGCTCGGCTAATCCCGCGCGGCGCAATAGAATCTCAATGTATAAAAGTGTTATGTGCTGCGAATACATAGAAAGGAAGATCCTTTATCATTTAGCTACAATATAGCAGGTCAGCAATTGGAAGCAGTTAATTCCATAAATTATCATAGAGTAGGCATTAGGAGTGATTTAAAATGGAATTATGATATAACGTTGATCGCCGATAAAGCAGATGGCTGACTAAGATTCATTGGGAGAATCCTAAGGAAATGCAATCCGAAAACAAAGGAAGTAGTTACAGTACACTTGTTCGCGCACTGCTTGAATGCTGCTCACCAGTGTGGGATCCGTACCAGATAGAGTTGATAGAAAAAATAGAGCAGATCCAACGGAGAGCAGGGCGCTTCGTTACAGGATCAGTTAGTAATCGCGAAAGCGTTACGGAGATGTTAGATAAATTCCAGTGGAAGACTCTGCAAGACAGACGCTCAGTAGCTCGGGACGGGCATTTGTTGAAGTTTCGAGAACATACCTTTACCGGTTAGTCAAGCAGTATATTGCTCCCTCCTACGTATATCCGCGAAGAGATCATGAGGATAAAATCAGAGAGATAAGAGCCGACACAGAGGCATACTGACAATCTTTCTTTCCAGGAACAATACGAGACTGAAATAGAAGGGAGAACCGATAGAGGTACTGAAGGTACCCTCCACCACACACCGTCAGGTGGGTTGCGGAGTATGGGTTTAGATGTAGATGTAGACAGATCTGTTAGTTTTGAGAGAACCTATGGTAGGGATGCATGAGATCCATTCACTATTTATTGTTTATTCATCAATATAATATGGTTATTAGCTAATGACTATAGAAACCATTTTTATATGAAATAAATGCGACGGAATTTACATACAAAAAGTATCAACAATCTTTGACGCGTTAATTCTTTGCAGCTTATTTTGTTTAGTATGAAACTCAAAACATTTGGAGTACGCAGGATAGGATCAGAAATACACAAACGACTCTAAAATCCAGTTAATTTCCCGTATTGTTTACTTTATACACCAACAGATATAAAACTAAAGAAAGCAGTTCCTTAACATAAATGACAGACGCATGAAGGTCATTAGTTGTGTCCAACACCAAGATACCAACTACCATGCTCTCTGCTGATTCGATTCTTGCATTTGCATATTCACAACTGAATGTCGAGAACGTTCGTGCCTTACTTAACAATTATTTGTGCCTGTGATAGTTGAATTCGTATTTTCCACACGCGTCCCTCTCTTCTGAGCTCAACTACAGGCTCGTAATGGATCGCACGTATGCCAGAAAACTCTGTAATTCGTAGCTGAATCGAGTTTTAAGCTGGGAGAAATGACTGAAATGAAAGAAATAAAACGTGTCTTTAAGCCGCTAAACAGTAAAGGCACTGCTAACTCACTCGGGATAACTAAAAATCTCTTCCTTTTTTCACATATCCAATCTGCAGCTGCAGTGACATTTGTAATTCCTGTGCACACGAAAAGAAAACAACATAGTCCATCTCCCACTCTCCAGGATTAACTAGTTGTAGCGACGTGGGATAAGTGACAGCTGCCAGACGTCTATACAGCCGATATGTTACGCATTCGATTGTTATGATGCGATTTTCAGAGGAAACTCTCCGCATACAGCAGAACTGCAACGTCCAGTTTCACAGGTGTACAGCTGCTCGCCGTTATGAGTTCGGTTTTTTTTTGTTTCTGCATCAACTGTATGATACGCTTAAAAGCGTTACTATCCGATAAGGAAATTATTCTCACGTGAAAACCACATACGCTCATATCAGCCATTGGTTTCTGGGCTAATATTATTGAGTTTAAAATCTGATTTGATAAATCTCGTTTTGATTCGCTTAGTAAGAAGTGGAAACAAGTCGATGATGTTTGCGGATGAGACGTGGATTTCAGGATGTTTGACTCACAAATTACGGGCATGAACGCTACATTTTTATGTTGATCAATTATGTTATTGAAATAACATTATTGCTCATCAGTGTGGGATCCGTACCAGGTCGGATAGAGAAGATCCAAAGAAGAGCGGCGCGTTTCGTCACAGGGTTATCTGGTAAGCGTGATAGCGTTACGAAGATGTATAGCCAACTCAAGTGGCAGACTCTGCAAGAGAGGCGCTCTGCACCGTGGTGTAGCTTGGCTCAAATGCCTCTGAGCACTATGGGACTTAATATCTGAGGTCACCAGTCCCCTAGAACTTAGAACTACTTAAAGCTAACTAATCTAAGGACATCACACACAACCATGCCCGAGGCAGGATTCGAACCAGCGACCGTAGTAGTCTCGCGGTTCCGGACTGAAGCGCCTTGAACCGCACGCCACCGCGGCTGGCCGGTGTAGCTTGCTCTCCAGGTTTCGAGAGGGTGCGTTTGTGGATGAGGTATCGAATATATTGCTTCCCCCTACTTATACCTCCCGAGGAGATCACGAATGTAAATTTAGAGAGGTTCGAGCGTGCAGGGAGGCTTTCCGGCAGTTGTTCTTCCCGCGAACCATAAGCGACTGGAACAGGAAAGGAAGTTAATGACAGTGGCACGTAAAATGCCCTCCGCCACACACCGTTGGGTGGCTTGCAGAGTATAAATGTAGATGTAGATGTACTCGTCGATGCTGAATGTAACAGCCTTACCTTAGAAAATGATGAGGCGGCAAAGTATTTAGTGAATGACGCCTTATAGCATTCGCTGAATGCAGTGTAAGAAACCTCAGAAATCTACAGTGCACAGACTGAAATTGGCTCAGTGACACGAGGCACAGTAAGCAATACGATAATAATATTTAGCTTTAGCAATTGTATGAAATTTTAAAGGTGCAAGACTGTACTAGCACAAACATGACTACACACTCATTCGATTTCTTTCAATGCACACATCTAAAATTTGAATGAGACCGCTGAAATCAATGTAAACACTTTCTTGTTCTTATTTGTATCTTCTGTCAGATCTGTGTGACCATATTTTGATTTAGTTATCGGCTATACTGCTACCATAACCATAGCATTGTAATGACAATGTGAATGTAGATAAAAACGTTACCAAAGTCAATAGAAATTTGAGTAATAGTGTCTGTTGCTCTTAGTATCAGGAGAATGAGTAGCATCGATCACGTCGGTATCTGCTGGTCGTCTCCGGCCATTGTCGTCCTCACAGGGAAGTCTAGCGACCCATTACGTTATGAAACAAAATATAGTCTCTTCTCTAAATATTATAGGGATTTTGCCATTTATCTATTTCTGGTCAGCCTTCTACCCCGTTTTATGTGTCCCCTCACAACTTTCACTGCTAATCCAACGTATTTACCTTACAGTGTAGCTTACACACAAAGCCTTCAGTTATTTGTTGGATATATTCCTATCTGTACAGTTCCCTATACTACCATGAAAGTGATTCCCTGATGTCTTAACACATATTTATCATCCTATTCCTTCCTCTTGTTTGTGTTGCCGGCCGTTGTGTCCGAGCGGTTCTAGGCGCTCCAATCTGGAACCACGCGACCGCTACGGTCGCAGGTTCGAATCCTGTCTCGGGCATGGATGTGTGTGATCTCCTTAGGTTACTTAGATTTAAGTAGTTCTAAATTCTAGGGCACTGATGACCTCAGCTGTTAAGTCCCATAGTGCTCAGAGCCATTTGAACCATTTGTTGGTGTTCTCCGCCGGCCGAAGTGGCCGTGCGGTTAAAGGCGCTGCAGTCTGGAACCGCAAGACCGCTACGGTCGCAGGTTCGAATCCTGCCTCGGGCATGGATGTTTGTGATGTCCTTAGGTTAGTTAGGTTTAACTATTTCTAAGTTCTAGGGGGCTAATGACCTCAGCAGTTGAGTCCCATAGTGCTCAGAGCCATTTGAACCATTTTTTTTGGTGTTCTCCGTATGTTTCTTTCCTCGCCGATCCTGCAGAGAACCTACTCATTCCATAACTTACCTTTCCACAAAATTTTCTACGTCTTTCGATTCCAGCATACTGCAGACCCTTCGAGTGTCTCTTTTTCGTTCCACTCAGTTTATCTGTCACAAGTGCTGTTTCATATAGTCCGACGAAGTACGATAGCGAAGTTATTGTAACTGTCTTACATTGCTATCAATACCAACTTAGGTCAATATAAATGCTCCTGATAATTTCTCCATAGAGCCAACAGAATCCTTATGTGAATTTCAACTTTTTGACACCTGAGATTTTAGGAGATACCATGCTGTAAGCCTAAGTATCATCTGCAGGAAACAGCTCACAGCTTTGTAGTTCTCATCACTGGCGACCAATTTTTGTGTCAAACTGGCCAAAAAATGTATGTTCCGGATACGGTTTGGAAGTATTATCACTACAAATCCTGAGATGATAAGTGACATTCGATAGTGTCTCGCTGAAGCTGCACTGTGAATTTATAGAACTGCATTCGAAACATTTGAGTTTCATGTTTTTCTCCTGAAAATGTTCCAATGTTGTCACCTTCAGCTTATATCCCGACAAAAAAGTGTAGTGAATGTCCTAAGGCTGTGTTTAAGTAATAAATGAAAGCTTTAATATTGGTAACATGGCAGTTACGCTGGAAAACAGGTTACACATTGTTTTGAGTTTTATTCTTACAGAAGAAAAAAATTCCAGGTTTGCATTACAGATTTATGATGACATATTCACCTATCCTTGCTTTAAAACAACAAAACTGTTAATGATAGTGGAAATATGGACACGAATGATCAGATACATTACATGAATTAAATAGAATGATCAGATACATCACATGAAATTAAATCGAATGATAAATTCGTGCAAGCGCAACGTAAGCCATATGCATGCATGTGGCTTACTTTCAGCGGGGCACATGTAGCTACTGATCAAGCCTCTGCGTTTAAAGGGAGTGGCACGTTAGCCATGTTTGCCTTGTACCCTGGGATGGGCCACGCCCTGATAAATTCCTTCCCCGAACAAAGTCGGGCAGTCGTCGCGTGAGGCCGTCAGTCTCAATTACGGAGTGTTGCGTGTGTGTCGTGTGCTCAGGGGCTCAAGGTTTAACAGAGATCTTGCGAAGTACGGTTACTACGCCGCAGCTACTGTGGCGTCTGTTCGTAAGTTCGTAAGTAATGATACATTCTGATAGCTGCAAAACGCAACTACAGTGCCATACCTTCGGAAAATTCTATCAGCATCGGAATAAATATCATTTTTCAAGTTTATGTTAGGTCCAAAAATAATGCATAATGAAAAATTGCGCATAGGCACTTGAAAGGCGAGATCAAGAGGACCATTGAAAGACGTAATAGCTATTTGAGAGGCTGATGGATATGGTCAATGTTCTACACCTGTTGACAACGAAGTTGTGAGAGATGCATTCGTCTTAGAAAGAGAACAGGAAATCGACCACACTGACGTCAGCTGCTGTGAGAACATGCATTTCTAATTGCGGAGAGTCGCCTTCGCATTTTACACGTTAACTGAGTGACCAGTGAATTTGATTGTGGAATTTGCAGCTCTCAGCTAGCTCTGCGAGTCGATTTTCCTGGGCTGCGAACAAATGCTTGCTTGATGCGTGCTACATTTTCATCACTCGTTCTCGGCCGTCCAGAGCTTTTCCCTTCGCACAAACACCCATTCTCTGTAAACTGCTTATACCAACGTTTAATACACCACCTATCAGGAGGTTTAACACCATACTTCGTTCGAAATGCACGTTGAACAACTGACGTCGACTCACTTCTGCCGTAGTCAATAACACAAAAAGCTTTCTGTTGAGCGGTCGCCATCTTAGCATCAACTGACTCTGACGCCTAGTCAACAGCGCCTCAAGCGAACAAATGTGCAACTAAATGAAACTTTATAGCTCCCTTAATTCGCCGACAGATAGTGCTTAGCTCTGCCTTTTGTCGTTGCAGAGTTTTAAATTCCTAAAGTTGTGGTATTCTTTTTGAAACACCCTGTATATATAAAATTAAGGAAATCTCAAATCCATTAAATACATTTTTACATACACAAACTCAAAAAAAATAAAAGTTATTCAAGATACATAAACAGATGATTATATCTTAGCAGTCTTTTCTAAACCTGGAAGATAATTTTACAAATAATTTTTACACACGTGGTTGTAGCCGCTTTGGCTGGCGTTCTACACATCCTTTCACATGGGTAGAGGAGGGGAAGTTGCTATGGTGTGCGTCCTTTACATTCACTCTAAATTATATGGGGAAAGGGGAGGGGTCACTGTGAGTTGTGTCCAAGTCACTCCACGCTTTCACGCAGCTACCAGGCTGCCATTATCTGGTTTGTCCTGTAGAACAAACCAAAAGAGTGCCTCAGACTCTGTTCACTTAATTTCTATGGGTGGGTCACAATGAAATGGGGATATATACATTTTATCCTTCAATATTTTGCTGGAACAAAGTTAACAGCACTTTTTCAATATTACTCTCGTGGTTACTTAATTGTCATAAAATCGGTAAACAAATGGCTCAAAACGCCGTTAGTCACGTACTAGAGAAAATTTATGCTCAAGGCGTACAATCATGAATCCTATTTAATTTCAATATATTATTTCTGGGCCGGAACACTGAACCAATGCTCGGTACATTCCTGACAAATCTGTATTTTATTCACTTAGCTGACTCATCTTTGATTACCTTATTCTTAGAGATAGTATGAGTATATTTGATTAGTGGTGGTTTTCCCAGCTTCTTTGTACATATGAGTAACTTTTGGTAATAGTACAGTTCTGAGTGTTCAAAACACACTACGTTTAGTTGACTACAAAATCCACTTATTAGTCCTCTGCTGCTGTGTCAGTTCCACATCTGCAATTGTGTACTCACTTCATCGAAGAGTATTTATGCTGAGCTATCAATAATGTTTCACGTCTGTCATTATTTTATTTATTTACTTTGTTAGTGTATGAACTCAAGTAATACTCACTCCATTAAAATTGAAAGCACAGGATAGCACATTTATTTCATATCCATAGTGTATTGCAGCTAATCAGTTTGCTCACGTGGCAATCCATTTCCACCCGATCGGACGCTGAAACCTCAGGTAGTCTCTCTCGACCTACCACCAAAGTGCATCAAGTAATTATGGACGAGCGTAATGCTAAATTCCTTAAACCTATAGGACACCATGAGCTGCTCTGTCTCATCTAACTTAAGGGTACCTATGGTCGCATTCACGCCTCCAACTCATAACCTCAATACGTGTAGGTGTGTCCTGTCACACACTACACCAAATAACGGCCAGCTCCAATCTTATAAATACTTCAGGGACGTATCCTTCACGTCTCAACGACAAACACTGCTCAATTCTATTACACTGCCATTCCTTGCTACACGAGGTGAGTTCATTCTTACAACTTTTCTACAAATTTTTCATAACACTAAGCACTCTTTCTTACTATTTATTAGTTAGCTTTAATGCATACACTAGGTTTTACTGCCACTTCAGATCCTGCTTGTACACGAATTTGTATATCTTTTTAAAATATTATTGTGGGACCATTTCCAATAAGACAACACTCTGTACTTACTATATTACCATGGTTCTATACATTATTGTTATTCAAATACATTTATATCTTAATTACGTCATACTTCTCTATTGTTTACGTCACTGTTAGGTTTGTCACATTAGGTATTTTTCTTTACTAATCCGTGGATAGAATGGTTACAGAACTCATGGCTTAGTAGCCATGACGGAAAATTTAATGTGTTGCAAAATAGGAGTCGAAACTTTAGTGGATAGGAAAGATGAAGAATGAGTGAGACCTGAAATGGAAAGAAGATATCACACAGCTGGGACTGCATAGCTGCCACACTGTGAAGAGGTTACAGAACGACCTCCTCCCTATAGCATTCATTGGTTTCAGGAAATTTTCGTATTGGAAAGAAGGGGTCGAAATTTTTGTAGATAGGAAAGATGAAGAGTGAGTGAGACCTGAAATTGGAAAGAAGATCTCACACAGCTGGGACTGCACAGCTGCCACACTGTGTAGAGGCTACAGAACAACCTCCTCCCTACAGCATTCATTCACTACCTATGAATTTCTTTAGGTCGATCACGTTCCTGAGACCTAATAGCTTTTTACTCTTAGGGTACTCTAGCCTATATGCATTGGCATGTGGTTTTCCTACGATCCTGAAAGGTCCTTGGTATACGAACATAAATTTCTTTGTTTCTGCATTTATTTTCTTTGATTTTTCCTTGGTTTTGACAAGGACTAACTGACCTATTTCGAAACTGGTGGGTACAGCTTTCGCGTCATGACTCTTCTTCCTTTCCCATGCTCTTTTTTTTATATTTGCCCTAGCCTTTAACTTCTTCTCGTCTGTGGATATTTGCGTTAGAATAGGGAATTCTACCATATCTGCAATCACATTGTGCGGTTCTTGGCCAAACATCAATTCGCAAGGCGCAAAACCAGTTGCGTCATGCCTTAAGTTGTTAATTACATCCTAAAAATACTTAATGTGCTCCGCCCAAATTGAGTGTTTCCGAGCACAATAAGTCCTGCAAAGCCTATTCATTCTCTCATAATACGTTCACTCGTATTTCCTTGGGGGAAATACGCAGATATTTTCAGATGTTTCACACCGGCCTTAGCCATGCATTCTTTAAATCTATCAGAAGTAAACTGGGGCCCATTGTCTGACAGCAAATTCTTCGGAACGCCAACGTTCACGAAGAAATCCTTTTCCAATTTTCTACCAACGTAATTGGGTATAGCTTAACATATTTACTGAATTCATCCACAACAACAAAAACATGGGTGCAACCACCTCTCGAAACAGGAAGAGGGCCAAAGAAATCACAAGCCTGTAATTCTAGGGTTTCAGTAGGCTCTACTGAATGCATATCCCCCTGTATTCTGGTGTTAGCAGCACGGACTATCTGGCACACTACACAAGATGCTAGACGCTTGGCCACACGGCGGTACATGTTGTCAAACACTACCTTCTCTTTTAATTTTGCAATGCACTTCTTTGCACCGTAGTGCTCATACCTCAGGTGTACATAGTCGATTAGTAAGTCTACATGTTGTGAGGGAAAGCACAGCTTCCACTCCGAAACACCTACCGTTTTCCTCCTAAACAGAATACCTTTATGGAGACAATAGTATTGCGAAACCTTAGGGTAGTTCGCATTTCCTAAGTAGCTCTTCACTAATGTCAGTTGGTCATCTGCATTCTGCTCACGTCTCAAGTTCTTAATAACTCTCTTTAATGCACTTTCTTCCTTTACTTCGTGCAATGCAAACATTCGAACTTCATTTAGGTCTGTTGCTGTAATTCCCGCGTCATCACAGAGCTCCGCACTTCTAGATAACCCATCAGCTACCAGATTGTCTTTCGCTTGAATATATCCTACCTCAAGGTCAAACTGCTGGAGTTACAATGACCATCTTACCAAACGAGCATTCCTCAACTTACAGTTCTTTAAAAAGGTCAACGCCTTATGGTCACTGTAAACAATTATCTTGTGACCTAATAGATACTGCTCAAACTTCTGTACCCCAAATACAATTGCCAATGCTTCTAGTTCTGAGATGCCATAATTTCGCTTTGCTGCTTGTAAAGATCGACTTGCGAAAGTTTCTACTTGGAATACCTCCACAGCTATACCGTAGCCACTAGCATCAACAGACATGTGGAATGGTTTTTCAAAATCAGGATGATGTAAAATAGGACTATTATTTAAAGATTGTTTAAGCACCTCAAACGCCTGTTGACATTCTGCTGTCCAAACCCAAAGGATATTCTTTTTCAGCAGGAGGTGCAGACAGGGCGCATTAAAAGCCTGATCACTAACTAAACGGCTATAGAAGCCGAAAAGACCGAACATCGATCTCAACTGCTTCTTGTTCCTGGGAGCCTCAAATTTTTCAATGACTGCTAGCTTGCCTGGGTCAGGCAGAATACCTATTCCACTTATCGTATATCCCAAGAAGCCTATTTCCTCTTTAACACACTCTGTCTTTTCAATCTTTAGTTTCATGCCGCCTCTCTCAATAGCCTCTAACACTTCCTCTAATAAAGCTATGTGTTCTTCCCAGGTAGGAGTTGCTTTTAACAGATCATCTACGTAGACTGTTATTTTATTACTTAAAGCTGGTCGTAAAACATGGCACATCACACGTACGAAGGCACAAACAGAGATATTAGGTCCGAAAGGTACCACACGGTATTGGTAACCAACTCCTTCGTACAAGAAAGCTGTGTACTTCCTTGAACTTTCCGCCAGTGGCAAATTCCAATATCCACACGTGATGTCCATAGAAGTTAAGAATTTTACTCCCCGGAACTTTTGCAATAACTCGTCCATGTTCTGCGGTCCATCACTTTCCCTAACCACTATTTCATTCAACCAACGAGCGTCAAAGACCAATCTGACACTCCCGTCTCTTTTTGGTACAACAACAAGAGGATTATTGTACTCACAGACCGCTTTTTCAATCACACCCCACTCTAGCATTCTCTGTATCTCCTTTCGAACTGCCTCCTTCCTAGCTACATGTATTTGGTATGGCTTCCTGAAAAACACTTGGCCGGGTTTCACCTTTAATTGACATTCATAACCTTTGACAACGCCAGGTCGATCTGAAAATACCTTATGATGCCTTTTTAAAACCTGTCTCAGTTCTTCCTTCTGATTAGCTGAAATTTTATCGATTTCCTGCAATTTAGCTTCTATTTTGTCCAAAATAATTGCTTCTTCTTCTTCTGTGTTTAGCTTACTTGTATTAAGATGAACACCTTCGTCCCAATATCTCCTATTTTTCAGAACTCGTATAGGCAGCTCCCAATTGTCATCATTAGTTACTACATGTTTATCAATAAAAGGTACCGTAATTACACCAATTATCGGCAAGACCATTTTTAACTGGCTTCTTTCAAAGTCAACAACACTCTGATATTTTGACAAGAAATCGATGCCAATTAAAACTTCAATACTGAGACTGTTTACAATTAAGCATGGATGATCAATTAAATTATCATTGATGTTAAAGGGCACCAAAGCTTCTTGCCTTACCGTTTTAGACACCTTGCCAGTAACACCAATAATTCTCAGTCCTGATACCCTCATTACTGTAAGCTCGACTTTACCAGGTAATGCATCAAAGAAGGACTGAGATATCGCACTCACCTCACTTCCACTGTCTAAGAGACAACGTACGTTGATACCCAACATATTGGAATCCAAAATTGCTCTGATCAGTATGGGACTTAACATCTGAAGTCATCAGTCCCCTAGACTTAGAACTACTTAAACCTAACTAACCTAAGCACATCAAACACACCCATGCCCGAGGCCGGATTCGAACCTGCGACCGTAGCAGCACCGCGACCAGCACTCACATAACTGGGCGCACTAAATTTGATTTGAGAATACCTTAGAGAACCCTGCAACAAACCGATGTTAGCGATATTGGTCCATAATTTTGCTGTTCCGTTGTTTCACCCTTCTTATATATAGGAGTGATGTGCTCTTTTTTTCAGACATTTGGGACTTAAAACTGGCGAGAGATTCCTGATAAATTAATCAAAGGACCAGTGCCATAGGTTACTCATTGTACAACCGAACTGGGATTCCATCTGGCGGCCGCGGCGGCCGAGCGGTTCTAGGCGCTACTATCTGGAACGTCTTGACCGCTACGGTCGCAGGTTCGAATCCTGCCTCGCGCATGGATGTGTGTGATGTCCTTAGGTTAGTTAGGTTTAAGTAGGTCTAAGTTCTAGGGGACTGATGACCTCAGAAGTTAAGTCACTTAGTGCTCAGAGCCATTTTGGATTCCATCTGGACCTGCCGACTTGTACGTTTTCAACTTTTTCAGTTGCTTGTTTATGCCAGGCACGCCTGTTACTATGTCCTCCACATGGGAGTCCGTGCGAGGATCAGATGATGATATGTTTGTTCGATCTTCCTGTGTGGAAGATTTCTTGAAAGTGGTATTAGAAACCACACCTTTGCTATTTAGAATAGTCGCAAGAGACTTGTCAAAGAGTGACTAAATAGAAGACTCCGACCTGCTCAGCGATTTTAGTCTGGACATTTTCTAAGGATCTCACTCGATCCTTTGCTAAGATAGGTCTCGGAATCTTGTTGTAGGCTTCGCCCATTCACCTCTCCACATATGCAAGAATCTTTACCAACTTTTGCCTATGACATTTGCGCGTTCTCTTTCGAACCTGAGTATTTTCTGAATTTTGTTCTGAAACTAAGGTGGATCTTTTCTGTACTTAATCCACTTTCTCGGCTCATACTTCTCCAGTACGCGGTTTACATTCCATTTAAACTTCGCACATAGTTCTTCTGGCACTAAGTGATTTCCATTTATAGTCTAAGTAGGATGCTAACTACTGCCTATCTACTCTTTCTAGCAAAAATTATCTCCTAGTTCTCTTGATTGATTTATTAATTTTAGTATTACACCGTCACTGTGACGACATATCTGTCTCTATACTGACATAATCGATAAGATCAGTAGTGTCTGTAGCTATAGTATCTAAAATATTTTCATTGCGCGTGGTCTGTCTGTCAAAACCAGTTTTCGGAAAATAGCAAAATATGGTCTCAAGTACTTCACAGGACTGACTGCCCATATGCCCTGCAATGAATCAGAAGACATTCCAGCCCATACTCGGTAGGTTAAAGTCTCCTCCGAACAATGTTGCATGATATGGGTATTTCCGTGCTACAAAGCGTAAACTTCCTTTCAATAGCCCTATGAATGTCACATGGAGACGGGTGCCAGGTAAAAACATTCAAGAATTAGCTTGATATCACTTAGAACTGTATACCTGAAAAAAGAGACAGCATTGGTCGTATAATTTTTACTATTGCAAAATCGATTTTCTGTCACTGAGTGACCATCTTCAGTGCTATATTGTATAACTTAAATTGGGATGCACTGTTGTCACTAAACTTACGTAAGTTTAGTGACAACAGTGCATCCCAATTTAAGTTATACAATATAGCACTGAAGATGGTTACTCAGTGACAGAAAATCGATTTTGCAATAGTAAAAATTATACGACCAATGCTGTCTCTTTTTTCAAGTATACCTGATACCTGGTCGTAGTGCACAAGACAACATGGAGTCGCCAATTAATAAAACTTAGAACTGTTATAGGAGTAAAATAGCTCCACTAAGATAGCTTACATTAAGGTTCGACCTCAATAGAGACAATATTTTTGTCGACTGCTATGATCCCCATTCTCCTATGGGGTCTAACATGTCTTCCGATATATGTTCCATGACTCGCTAATTATTTCAGAGCTGTCTGCTTCGGGGTTTCAGCTAGCTCGGTCTCGACAGCATTTGGAGAACGACGAATTTCCTGGTGGGAAGTAAATTTGGGAACCTTGTTAGCAATACTTCGTCTGTTTACTGGTAAAATTTAGGCAATCGAATTGTCTGTTCTCTGAACGCCGTCTGATTTCGCTATCTGCTTGTCGACTCGCATATGTTCATCAAGAGTGCTTCAATCTGTCTCGTAACCTAAAAATCTCCTATGAGCATTGTCCAATTGTCCAGATACTGTACTACTCAAGTCCAACACCAGATAAATCAGGACAAAAAATATGCGACCAAGACAGTCACAAAATAGACAAAGCCTTTGAATCAGACTGTCCACATGGCTCCAAACCGAAGGACCCTGATAAACTCTGCGATCAATGCTACAAATTGCGAGCTCTGTTTGCAACCCGTATGCCAGGCAAGCAGCTCGTATAAATTGAGGACGACCTCAGAACCCAAGCGAGCGACGTCATTGGTGCTGATGTGAGAAACAACTTGCAGACGATTGCATCGTGCATGCTCGATAACCGCAGGCAAGGCCGCCTCCACATCTCGTATGAACGTCCCCACCCCACACAAGGAGTGCACATGGGTCTTCCTTGCGGCCCTCAAGTGCAGCTTTTTGGCATCGTAATAGGAGGAAGAATGTAGTAAACATTTGGAATACACAGCAATGTATAAATCATATTTATAACTGAGATCAAGATTTGTTACGTGCAGATGACTATCATCACTGATTTTCAGATCAGTGTGTGTGTGGCTGGTACGCGGAATCATGTGATGGTCAAGAGTGTGCACGGGCTTAAGAGTAGCTGATTATTTATAAACCAGTTAGCGTCTTATTACAAACACTCTGAAATACGAAAATGCGGTCTCTTAATTTGGCCAGGAGGAAAGCGAGGAAAGCACACTTCATTCACTGGTACAACGTACAAATAGATTTTGCACAGACTAAATTATATTAAACCAAAAATTTAATTAAACAACAATTCACTTGAATAGTGAACAATAATCAGCGAAGGCGGAAAATTCCAATTATAACTCGCACGCAATCACTGTTTGCTAGACTGTAAGATAAAAGATTAATGACATAGTCTTCGAGCCATATTCAAACAGCCATAAATATTATCTAAACTCTATGAGCAGAAAACAGCAATCAAAAATGTAATACAACTGTGCATGGGGGCTTAATTATTTATAATGCAATTTTTTTTTTTTTTTTTTTTTTTTTTTTTTTTTATTCGCTGTTTGTCCGATTACGAAGTCTCGTATACGGTTGGCCCTGGCTGGTATTTGTACGCAATCTGACTGCATAGAATAACAACAAATAATGAAAGAAAACTTCCGTTAACACAATTAATTAATTAAGTCCCCAGCAACTATGAAACCTAGGAAACAACAAAACACAAGTGTAGCTGCTCTGTGTGTGGAAGTGTGATTCAACGTACACATCTGGCACGGTTCTTCCTCAATAAGACCAGATATTTTAAACACCATTTATACTGAAGTAATTAAAAAAAACATAAATACTATAATTGCACATAGAAACCAGAAATACAGAACACGAGCCAGATGCTTTGTTGGCTGAACCTGTGACCAAGTGGCATTATTGTTTAAGACATTGAAATAATGAGAAAAAAGGAATTTTTAACCTTCATATATATTGACGAAAAGCACATTACAGCATCCATAATCCAACAACATCTGGTGTCTAACCCATCAAAACAATACTACAAGTTCTGAACAAGCACTCTCCATGGGAACTTCTCAACAACGACTCACCACTGCTACATCTCAACAAGCACTCTCCACCACGACTTCTCGACGAGAACTGCCTACTGCTACCTCTCAATAAGCACTGCCAGTGGAGGCGGCTGAATAATACTCTTTGGCGCAATCTCTGGCGCTGTGGCTCAGTGTAGCCACCTTTCAACTGAACCAGCCATATAAAAAGCCACTGCCGAAGAAGGAGAACAAAAAATTTAAAACATAAAACAGACATGGTATCAAGGCTTACAGGGTTTCACAATAATATTCAAGTACTTGCATTTAGATTAAATAGGAATGACCGTTGCGATCGCAACCACTATTAATATGTTTAAATTACTTCAAGATGCCATAAGATAAAAAATGGAACATCTTTTCATGAACAAATGGAATGAATGAATTGCTCTATGATTTCAACTTACTTTTAAAAAGCAGCATTAGAGACCTTCTGCAGAAGACAGTTCGAGCTTTCGCTGCCAAGGCTTGTGCACAGAGTAGCATATACAGGCGGCTGTCCGTGATCCGTCTGGGCCCAAAATAAGTGACCTGACAGCGCCGACGCCAGAGCACAAGCAGTCTTCACGAAACTCCCAGCAGCACAAATAAATTCCAACAAGTGCAAGATCAAGTCAAAGCCAAGATTATAATAAATATTAACTACGCTCCCAGTAGTTGAAGCAGCTTCTTCCGGAGTGATACTCGAAGTGTAACGCTCTCGTGAGAAATAAGCAGAAAATATATGACACCAATTAGAGTTGGCTTAGAGAAATTTAAGACTTAGATAGTTGCACCAAATCCTGTTGGAACAAGTGATTAAGAAAACCCCGAGCCAGTGGCCTCAAATCCTACGGCTCATGTATACGTACGCAGCCTAGACCAGCCTTAAAGCAGACAGTGTGTCCTAAAAGAAACTGATATTTCCACGTAAGCCTCTTCAATAAAATAAACAAACGAATACACGATCTGAAGCAGGATAAGGTAAACATACAATATACATGACCTGAAGCATAATAAGCAGTACATTAACGTCAGTGAATGAGACACAGTGGAGCTATGTCTGGATAGACGGTGTATGTTCTGCCAAACGACAATGGCAAATTGAGCACAGCATTTAGCCTCAAACTAAACGTAAGCCCCACAGTTCGTAACACCAACTCTGATAACATCTGCACGGTAAGAAGCTCCACTTTAACACAAAAATAGGCAATCTGTGGTTATGTTAAATATCGAGGAATACCGTGCACCAGAACTAAAATCATCCGACTAATATTTGCTTCAAGGAAGGCGAGAGTTAATAACAGGCAGGTAGAAGCACTTAAACACACACGTCTGCAGCTCGTGGTCTATCGGCTAGCTTTGCTGCCTCTTGATCACGGGGTCCCGGGGTAGATTCCCGGCATGGTTGGGGATTTTTCTCTGCCCAGGGACCGGGTGTTTGTGTTGTCCTCATCATTTCACCCTCATCATTATCATTCGTGACAGTGGCTAGACTGACTGTGTAGAAACTGGACTGCGTAAAATTTGGGACTTTCTAAGGCGCTAATGACCGCGCAGTTGAGCGCCCCACAGACCAAACATCATCACACTAAACCACACATAAATACTACACTGCCAACGAACTGCTTGTAGAGGCGGACATTAACGCTAACTCAAATTAAAGGCACCACGGACACTTCAGATTCACAGATAAACTTCCAATAAGATGCAATATACAAAGGTCTAATTAAAATATTTAACAGACTTCTTAACAAATAAATTCTTGCGCATATAGCTCAACCCGCAAATTCCATGGACGCACGGATTAAGTACCAATAAACAGAGCCGGAGCATCCAGAAATCCCCGTAAACACGTCTCTGAAAGCTTCGTCGGTTTTCAGTAATGCTCTCCTGACGTTCCTCTGCACTGCAAACCAAACACAGGCCAACATGACTTCTGAATATCCTTCCCAGTTTGTGCCAACACAGAGACGGGGGCGCCGGGGGGGGGGGGGGGGGGGGGCGGCAAAAGCCCTCCTTTCCACTTGATTGCTCCATTGATACTCCCATCGTCATATTAACTGTCATACTCGATTGCGGGCCCTTCAAGCCGGCCCTGCGCTCTCTGGGCAACATCTTAGAGCCAGAGACAGGAGGATATCGATATCGATGCAGTACGACAAGCCGCCACGGCTCATACTTACTAACCTATAATGTAACCCAATTTACTTTCATTTCTGTTCTTCGTTTATGTGAAGGGCTCTGTCTATGCATTGTATAAGTGAGACTTCCTCACCATAAGGAGCAAATGTTGACTCCTCCTGGCTACGTCATAATCAGTCTAACTGTAACAGCCTTGCCTGTTAGAAAAATATACAGTTCGTTACACTCGACACATGTGATTTAGTGAGTTATGTCTTAATAAATCTACCTTACCTGTGCACAACTCAGCAAACGTGGTACCTCATACTTAACGGGGTCGTGCTTGGTCGTCCAGTGTTAAAGCCGGTGCCTAGAATCAGACAGGTCGAGGGTGCGAATCTCGATCAGACTATAACGGACCTACACCCCCGGTTAATTGGGGTTTTTAAATGACTCATATATGTTGTCTGGGAAAGGCGCCTAATCCGAACAATAATGAAAAATCCACATAAGTGCAAAGAAAAGCTATAACCGAAACGTTATCGGAGGCTATTTTTGCACGATAATCATCGAAAGAAATTTTGACAAAAAAGATAAAAATAAGGAATTGTTAATGAATTCTGCATGTACATCCACACTCGGGAAAGCGACCTGACGGTCTGTAGCGGAGGGTACCTTTAGTACCTCTATTGGTTCTCCTTCGACTCTTCGTGAAAAGAAAGATTGTCGGAATGCCTCTGTGTGGGCTCTAATCTCTCCAATTTTATCGTCATGGTCTCATCGCGAGATATATGTAGGAGGGAGCATTATACTACTTGACTCCTCGGTGAAGATATGTTCTCGAAACTTCAACAAAAGCCCGTACCGAGCTACTGAGCGTCTCTCTTGCCGAGACTTCCACTGGAGTTTATCTATCATTTCCGAAACGCTTTCGCGGTTACTAAATGATCCTGTAACGATGCGCGCTGCTCTCCGTTGGAACTTCTCTATCTCTTCTATCAACCCTATCTGGTACGGATCCACACTGCTGAGCAGTATTCAAGCAGTGGGTGAGCAGGTGTACTGTAACCTACCTCCTTTGTTTTCGGACTGCATATCCTTAGGATTCTTCCAATGAATCTCAGTCTGGCATTTGCTTTACCGACAATTAATTTAATATGGTCATTCTATTTTAAATCACTCCTAATGCCTACTCCCAGATAATTTATGGAATTAACTGCTTCCAGTTGCTGAATTGCTACATTTAGGTAAATGATAAAGGATCTTTCTTCCTGTGTATTCGCAGCACATTACACTTGTCTACATTGAGATTCAATTGCCATTCCCTGCACCATTGGTGAATTCGTTGCAGATCCTCCTACATCTCAGTACAATTTTCCATTGTTACAACCTCTAGATATACTACACCATCATCCGCAAAAAGCCTCAGTGAACTTCCGATGTCATCCAAAAGGTCATTTAAATATATTGTGAATAGCAACGGTCCTACGACACTCCCCTGCGGCACACCTGAAATCACTCTTACTTCGGAAGACTTCTCTCCACTGAGAATGACATGCTGCGTTCTGTTATCTAGGAACTCTTCAGTCCAATCACACAATTGGTCTGATAGTCAATATGCTCTTACTTTGTTCATTGAACGACTGAGGAGAGTCTCGTGGGCGAATAGCGCGAGCTGGGTTTCACACGATCGTCTTTCTCGAAATCCATGCTGATTCCTACAGATTAGATTTCTAGTCTCCAGAAGGGTCATTATACTCGAACATAATACGTGTTCCAAAAGGCTACAACTGATCTACGTTAGAGATATAGGTCTATAGTTCTGCACATCTGTTCGACGTCCCTTCTTGAACACCGGGATGACTTGTGCCCTTTTCCAATCCTTTGGAACGCTACTCTTTTCTAGAGACCTACGGTACACCGCTGCAAGAAGGGGGGCACGTTTCTTCGCGTACTCTGTGCAAAATCGAACTGGTATCCCAGCAGGTCCAGCAGCCTTTCCTCTCTTGAGCGATTTTAGTCGTTTTTCTAACCCTCTGTCATCTATTTCGAGATTTACGATTTTGTTAGCTATGTGATAATCTAGAGAAGGAACTACAGTGCAGTCTTCCTCTGTGAAACAGCTTTGGAAAAAGACATATAGCATTTCAGCCTTCAGCCTGTCTTCCTTTGTTTCGGTACCATTTTGTTCACAGAGTGTCTGGACATTTTGTTTTGATCCACCTACCGCTTTAAGATAATACCAAAATTTCTTAGGATTTTCTTCCAAGTCAGTACATAGAACATTACTTTCGAATTCATTGAAGCCCTCTCGCATAGCCCTCCTCACACTACATTTCGCTTCGTGTAAATTTTGTTTGTCTGCAAGGCTTTGGCTATGTTCATGTTTGCTCTGAAGTTCCCTTTGCTTCCGTAGCAGTTTTCTAACTCGGTTGTTGTACCACGGTGGCTCTTTTCCATTTCTAAATCTGGAGCAAATAAACTGAATCTGCTATAATTTTAGATTGCAAATTACTGACGAACGGGTCACAGCTCACTGTCTGAGCAAAAATTACTGTGTGCTTATTTATTGCCTATAGACTGTAGCCACTAGCTAATCACTGACTCGAGCTCAGAGCTCAGAATTAATACTGTCACTTAAAGTTAGAGAAACAGCAAAATAACTGATAGTGCACACTTGCGCGTAAAAGCTAATTGCTTGCAAAACAGTTAGATTACTGAACAGGTATGCGTTACTCATTGTAAAACTGTTACTGATTTTAGAAAAGCAAATAGTCATATATTTTTGTTTTCTATTATAGTAAGTTATTTATGGAATGATAATGACGTTTCATTTAGCGGAGAATAACTAGTTATTCAGTTAAGAAAGAATAGTAAGCCGGATAGCCTTTCACAATTTAAAGACGAAAGTGGCAGGATCTTGCTTTGATAAGCACCTGCTGGTGGACTGTAAAGTATTATTCGTCGACTACATATTGCAACAGGCTCATCTTTGTCGTCTTTCCATGTGACAATTTTGGGCCCACACTACCCTCCTTGAAAATTACTTCCTCTTGGTGACAATATAATGTGCCCATTTACAGCCACATAATCCGTCTGGCCGTATATTAAAAATTCGTCAGGTTATCCCTTACATTCCCGTGCAGCACGTCCGCGCTTTGTCATTTGTCGCTAGCAAATTTCTCCGCCGACTACTTCTGCCCGACTCCAGCTTACGCGCCTAGTAACATTATCGTTGCCAAAAACATATTCTTTGGCTATATCCAATAGCAAACTTCCCTTACTACGCCTGAGTTTTCCTTCATCATAATTACAATCCTCTCTTTAATTAGTTCAATACAGTTAATTATCCAACATTTAATTATGTGACAACATTAATAAAATGAAAAAGGTAAATATGACAGAAATTACATCACAGTTCCATTGTTACTACTACTAATACTATTATTATCGTATTATTTAGTCATAAATGTTGCTTGGTTTCATTCGGTCCGCCATGTTTTCCTCACGCGTGCCAAACTCTTCATCTCGAAGTAGCACGTACAGCCTACGTCCTCGTCAGTTGCCGAATGTATTCCGCTCTCTCTCTTTCTCATGTTTTCGCCCTCTAAAGTTTCCTGCAGTATCACGGAAGTCATTGCCTGATGTCTCAACAGATGTCCTATCATCTTGTCCCTTCTTATTTTCAGTGTTTCCCATATATTCCTTTCCACTCCGATTCTCCACAGACCTACCTCTTCTTTACCTTATCACTCCACGTAATTTTCAACATTCGCCTGTAGCACTACATCTCAAATGCTTCGGTTCCCTTCAGTTCCGGTTTTCCCACAGTCCATGTTTCACTACCGTATAATGTTGTGCTTCAAACACATTCAAGTTACGGCTTATGATTGCTATTAGCGGACTTCTCTTTGACAATAATGCCCTCTTTGCCGCCGTTAGTCTGCTTTTTATCTCCTCCACGCTCCGTCTGTCATTTGACACTTTCAGTATAGTACAATTTCTTAACTTTGTCTACTACGTGACTATCAATACTAAAGTAAATTTTGTTGCTGCTCTCATTTCTGCTACTTCTCATTACTTCTCGTCTTTCTTTGATTTACTCTCAGTCCATAATCTGTGCTCATTAGATCGTACATTCCATTCAGCAGATCATATTACTTTTCTTCACTGTCAATGAGAATAGCAAAGTCATAAACGAATGGTATCATTTATATCCTTCACTTTGTATTTAAATTCCACTCCTGAACTTATCTTTTCTTTCCATCATTACTTTTTCAATGTATACATCGAACAGTAGGGTCGAAAGACTACATGTGTTACACTCTTTCTAATTCGAGCTCTTCGTTCTTGGTCTTTCACTTTTACTATTCCCCCCTGGCTGTTGCATATGTTATATATTTTCCTTCTCTCCCTGTAGCTTACCCGTATTTCCCTCAGAATTTCGAACACGTTGCACTATCTGACTTTTGATCTGCTGCTAAAGTTCTGACTGCCCCAGTCAAAATCAACTACAGTAGCTACAGCAAAAGCTCCTTCGACGTTGGAAAAAAAAGAAAAAAAAGAAAGAAAAACCAGTGGTTTCGTCGCGTTACTTAACAAAACGAAGCCACACTTACGGTTTATCCAAAATTCATACTGCGCATTGTGGTATAAAGAAAGAAGTTTTATTCGAATGATAACGAAAGTGGAACATGTGTCAAAAGCTAGAAAAAACCATTAGGTTCATTAAATGTCGAACTTGAAATCGGTGAGAGTTCTATATTTTCCTTCATGAATTTAACACTATGCAATAGGATTAACATATTAAATGAAGTGTGCTGGCGACCCTAGGCCACGATTTGTTAAACAGCTGTGAAATTTGAAATATAAAATATTCCACTTATTAACAAGTAAACTCAAGAAACAATGTCCTTTTTCACTAAATATGGTTACGAGCAATATCCTTCATAGTTAATATATAACAAAAAAACTTTAACAGATAGCTTATATTATTTTAATCAAGTCATGAGGAGCATGCTTGTTCGCGGTAAAGCACTCTGACGTATGCTAGATGCATGGGTAAAGCAGTTGAAAACTGAAGATCCAACGCACTTTCCGAAATGCAACGTGAAGTATTCTAGTTCAGATAAAACAGCATTACAGGAAAGGTAGGTAGAAAAGATCTTGAGACTCACAAAGATGTTTGCAGATTTTAAATCATTAGGAAATTAGTTTCCTTTGTTCTCTTCGATTTATACAATAAATATAGAATCATGAACTGCTCAGATGCGAAAGGAAGCAACGGACACCGCTGTTTTATTCGCCTAGTAAAGTTTAACAGCGGTCTACCAACTGCAGAGTGACTGATTAATTCTATCACCATCCCTAATAAACAAGTGACACCTCACGTCTTACAGGTTTGACAGATTTTCCAACCAATCATCCACTCCACCGCAGAGCCGGAGTATGATCTCGCTGAATTTCGGTTCATTGCACGAATTATGCTTAGAGATGTCACACTTCTATGGATGAAATATTTTATAATACGGAATAGTCGAGCCGTTAGTTATGTCTAGTACCAAAGAGTAATTCCCAGAACTGTCAAAGATATTTCTTTGGTGAAAGAACTGTGAAGGGTAAGTGAGGCTCATCAAGACAGTTTAGGAGGTGCTTGGATGACAAGCGGCATCTCCTGTGTCTGTGAACTCTCATTGGCTGGGAGAGCACTGTTCTGAGCCCTTTCTTCTCGGTATCACATCCAAATGACATGGTCCTCTGGGCCTGATAGCAGATCTGCTTTCTCTTAAACACAGGACCACATACGCATCAAAAGATCACTCCGTCATAAATCAGTTGCATAGCTATGCTCTGGACTGATTAAAACCCCATTCACAAGGCCGTGTCCATATTGTCATAATGACACCTTGAAATTCCGTCTTAAAATATGGTTTGCTTTATATTTTCGACTACTGTATTTGGAGAGTCCCACTGCTGTATCGCTAATGGGATACTATGGACTGGCCAGCACAGTTTCTAAAAAAAAACAAATAAAGTATGTGGTATGCTACAGGGTAGTGGGTGAGTAGTGTGGTAAGGTACTGGCTCATAAACAGCAACAACGTAGTACAAACAATCTTTATTAAACAAAAAGAAAATATTCCATGTAGGCTTTCACGGCCGGCGTCCTTATCAGTAAACTCTTCCGGGCTAAGTTGCCGTGGTCGATCTGTAGAACTTCTTCTCCCTGACGTTTCGTTCTCAACTGCGGAGAACATCTTCCGAGGTGAGTCGACGACTGGCTGCTAGGAGCTGGGGCCGCCGCTTATATAGAGATCGTAGGGGGCGCCACCACACGTCACATGGCGTCGATGTGCAGCTATCTCTGGCTATCGTCTGTTCTCTCGATTGCAGGCAATCGATTGTCACGTGATTGATGCAACGTCGACCGCCATATCTTATCCAATTTTAATCCTTCTTCTTTACGATTAAAATTGTATTGATGTTTGTGGATTTCAATTGCCTCTCTATACATACGTGTATAATAGTGCGACGTCCTCGCTAGCACGCTTGTTTCACCAAATTTTATGTCGTGATCTCCATCCTTAAAAACATGTTCCGCTACTGCCGATTTGTCGATATGTCCCAAGCGACAGTTTCTTTTGTGCTCCGTCAACCGTGTATTGATGCTTCTTTTGGTAGTTCCTATGTAAACCCTGCCGCAACTACACGGAATTTTATATACCCCTGGGGTGGCTAGGGGGTGACGAGCATCTTTTGTTGATCTTAGGCATTCACTAATTTTCTTAGTAGGCCTAAAAATGGTCTCTACCTGAAACTTGGCTAGTACTTTTCCAATGCGATCCGTGATATTATGGATGAACGGAAGAAATACTTTTCCAGCTGATGGTTGTTGTTGTCTCCCATTTTTAGGCATTTTTCTATTTGGGTGAAGTGCTCGATTAATCTCGTTTTTTGTATAACCATTTTTCGCAAAGGCCATTCGTAAATGATTTAGTTCTTCTTGTAAGTAGCCTGGTTCACAAATATTATTGGCCCTATCCACTAGTGTTTTTATGACCCCCCTCTTTTGCCTAGGGTGGTGGTTTGAGTTCTTATGGAGGTAGCGATCGGTATGTGTACCTTTCCTGTAGACCTTATGGCCTAAGGTCCCATCCGCCCGTTTGATAACTGATACATCCAAGAAGTTAAGTTGTCCATTCTTCTCCTTCTCCATAGTAAATTTAATCTTTGGGTTGATGCTATTTAAGTGTACCAGAAAATCATTCAAGTCTTCTTCCTCATGATTCCATATTACAAAGGTATCATCCACATACCGATACCACTTCGAGGGGCTTTTTTTTGGCCGACTGCAATGCTTGATGTTCAAAATATTCCATGAATAAATTCGCAATTGCGGGACTTAGGGGGCTTCCCATGGCTACCCCATCGATCTGTTCATAAAATTCACCATTATACTGAAAATAGGTTGAGGATAGACAGTGTTGGAACAAGGCTACTATATCAGTAGGGAACATATTGGCTATATGGGAGAGAGCTTCATCAACTGGAACCATCGTGAACAAAGACACTATATCAAAACTGACAAGTATGTCATTAGGACCGACAGTAATTTCCCTCAATTTCTCAATGAAGTGTAGAGAGTTTTTAATATGACTCTCAGTTTTGCCTATGTGAGGTTGTAACAAAGAGGCAAGGTGTCTGGCTAGTTCTTGGGTAGGAGCTCCAATTGCGCTGACTATTGGTCTCAAAGGAACATCAGGTTTATGTATCTTTGGTAATCCATATAATCTCGGAGGATAAGCCTCCGTTTCACAAAGATACTTTTTAACTTCTGTAGGAATTGAAGACTGTTTTATCAGACGCTTGGTGGCATTCAGCACATTCGTTGTGGGATGTTCAACTTCTTGTATGTGCTGGGTTCCAGGAGATCACTGATCTTCTTGTGATAATCCTCAGTATTCATTAAAACAGTAACATTTCCCTTGTCAGCGGCAACTATAATAACATTCTTGTCTGCATTGATCTCCCGCAATGCCTTCCTTTCCCCTTGAGACAGATTGCTGCTGGGTGGCTTAGCTTTGCGTAATATCCTGGAGGTTTCCATTCTAATTTCATCAGCAGAATATAATGGTAACTGACGAATTCCTGCCTCTATATTAGCAATAATGTCCTCCACAGGAATCTTGGATGGAGTTATTGCAAAATTCCCTCCTTTAGACAGAACAGAAAGTTCTTCCTTAGACAATTCTTTTTCCGATAAATTAATAACCGTTTGGGAATTGTTTGGAATCGCTGTTTCCTGTCGACCCTCTTGTAGACGATCAAACTTGTCCTTCTGCCTATTGGAAGACACTTCTGCACTAATCTCCATAGATCTAAATGTTAAACTGTCCACTTTGTTCCAATGACAAAACTGCATAGTATTGCTAATAAGTAATAATCAGACACGACGAGGACTGGCGGTATGTGATGGCCAACTGCTAACTCTTCATTTACTTATTAGCAATACTATGCAGTTTTGTCATTGGAACAAAGTGGACAGTTTAACATTTAGATCTATGGAGATTAGTGCAGAAGTGTCTTCCAATAGGCAGAAGGACAAGTTTGATCGTCTACAAGAGGGTCGACAGGAAACAGCGATTCCAAACAATTCCCAAACGGTTATTAATTTATCGGAAAAAGAATTGTCTAAGGAAGAACTTTCTGTTCTGTCTAAAGGAGGGAATTTTGCAATAACTCCATCCAAGATTCCTGTGGAGGACATTATTGCTAATATAGAGGCAGGAATTCGTCAGTTACCATTATATTCTGCTGATGAAATTAGAATGGAAACCTCCAGGATATTACGCAAAGCTAAGCCACCCAGCAGCAATCTGTCTCAAGGGGAAAGGAAGGCATTGCGGGAGATCAATGCAGACAAGAATGTTATTATAGTTGCCGCTGACAAGGGAAATGTTACTGTTTTAATGAATACTGAGGATTATCACAAGAAGATCAGTGATCTCCTGGAACCCAGCACATACAAGAAGTTGAACATCCCACAACGAATGTGCTGAATGCCACCAAGCGTCTGATAAAACAGTCTTCAATTCCTACAGAAGTTAAAAAGTATCTTTGTGAAACGGAGGCTTATCCTCCGAGATTATATGGATTACCAAAGATACATAAACCTGATGTTCCTTTGAGACCAATAGTCAGCGCAATTGGAGCTCCTACCCAAGAACTAGCCAGACACCTTGCCTCTTTGTTACAACCTCACATAGGCAAAACTGAGAGTCATATTAAAAACTCTCTACACTTCATTGAGAAATTGAGGGAAATTACTGTCGGTCCTAATGACATACTTGTCAGTTTTGATATAGTGTCTTTGTTCACGATGGTTCCAGTTGATGAAGCTCTCTCCCATATAGCCAATATGTTCCCTACTGATATAGTAGCCTTGTTCCAACACTGTCTATCCTCAACCTATTTTCAGTATAATGGTGAATTTTATGAACAGATCGATGGGGTAGCCATGGGAAGCCCCCTAAGTCCCGCAATTGCGAATTTATTCATGGAATATTTTGAACATCAAGCATTGCAGTCGGCCAAAAAAAAGCCCCTCGAAGTGGTATCGGTATGTGGATGATACCTTTGTAATATGGAATCATGAGGAAGAAGACTTGAATGATTTTCTGGTACACTTAAATAGCATCAACCCAAAGATTAAATTTACTATGGAGAAGGAGAAGAATGGACAACTTAACTTCTTGGATGTATCAGTTATCAAACGGGCGGATGGGACCTTAGGCCATAAGGTCTACAGGAAAGGTACACATACCGATCGCTACCTCCATAAGAACTCAAACCACCACCCTAGGCAAAAGAGGGGGGTCATAAAAACACTAGTGGATAGGGCCAATAATATTTGTGAACCAGGCTACTTACAAGAAGAACTAAATCATTTACGAATGGCCTTTGCGAAAAATGGTTATACAAAAAACGAGATTAATCGAGCACTTCACCCAAATAGAAAAATGCCTAAAAATGGGAGACAACAACAACCATCAGCTGGAAAAGTATTTCTTCCGTTCATCCATAATATCACGGATCGCATTGGAAAAGTACTAGCCAAGTTTCAGGTAGAGACCATTTTTAGGCCTACTAAGAAAATTAGTGAATGCCTAAGATCAACAAAAGATGCTCGTCACCCCCTAGCCACCCCAGGGGTATATAAAATTCCGTGTAGTTGCGGCAAGGTTTACATAGGAACTACCAAAAGAAGCATCAATACACGGTTGACGGAGCACAAAAGAAACTGTCGCTTGGGACATATCGACAAATCGGCAGTAGCGGAACATGTTTTTAAGGATGGAGATCACGACATAAAATTTGGTGAAACAAGCGTGCTAGCGAGGACGTCGCACTATTATACACGTATGTATAGAGAGGCAATTGAAATCCACAAACATCAATACAATTTTAATCGTAAAGAAGAAGGATTAAAATTGGATAAGATATGGCGGTCGACGTTGCATCAATCACGTGACAATCGATTGCCTGCAATCGAGAGAACAGACGATAGCCAGAGATAGCTGCACATCGACGCCATGTGACGTGTGGTGGCGCCCCCTACGATCTCTATATAAGCGGCGGCCCCAGCTCCTAGCAGCCAGTCGTCGACTCACCTCGGAAGATGTTCTCCGCAGTTGAGAACGAAACGTCAGGGAGAAGAAGTTCTACAGATCGACCACGGCAACTTAGCCCGGAAGAGTTTACTGATAAAAAGAAAATACTTTTATCAAGAGATTAATCACACTAGCCCACAGAAACAGTACTAAATCAAAGTAGTTCCAGACCACTAACCTCTAAGTCCACCGAAGAACAGCATATGTGAATACTGAGAAGTTCAGACGTGACTTGTGTCACCTTAAATAAAATGGGCATTTATCCAAGAGCATTGAAAGGTGCAATTTGCCGAAATATGACATACCTCATCTTGGAGAAACACAAGATTATACCTAGACTGAATCAAAGAAATAGCATAGCTAAATGTCATGTCTGCCACCTTCAAGAAAACAGATGTTTACTTCACAGAATCCATGGATATAACATACCTTGGACGTGAGTACGTCACCTCAGAATTTAGGAAACACTACATACTTAATTAAGAGCATCTAAAATTGTTTAATAGTTAGACGTGAGATGCGGCAGCCTTAAATGAAGCAAGTTTTTCTTCCAATAAACAACCTTCACCCGTGTCAGGGATCGAAAGTCATACGGCGCTTACCGCGACTCAGTAGGATGGAATAAGCAATTTTTGACAGCAAGGCTACCTACAACACACCGATTCCAAATTCTGCGAAGAATAACAGTGCAATACAAGACAAACATAAAAGCAGTCTATTAAATTTTACAGCAGTCCACTGTGGCTGTAGCAGTAGAGGCTTAATATCAGTTACTTCGGTAGTGTAATCAAATAACGGATAACAGATCTTAAAACTGAGGCGTAACAACGCCTACTGCTGAGATTATATTACTTAGCCTTAAAACAAGGTATTAAAACCTCAAGCTAATGTTAAAGGAACTAAATTACTCACGGGGTCAACTACATCTGGCTCTTAGTAAGCCGATACGCAAGGAATTTAATTACAGCAACAGCACGCCGCTACACAAAGCAGAATGCTGCAGGTGGTAGGCAAATTTACACTCAGGCAATGACCAACAGCCACCTGGCCTCAACTGACTCCCGTTTACTTACAGGTGTGTTTCCAGTAGTAAGCTGGGGAACAGAAGAAATTACTGTACCCAAGTAAAATACAGAGAATTACCTTAGCAAAGAAGTAATGAAATCAGAAAATTTACAGCCTCTGCAATTGCCTGTGATTGAGTGGGATGGCGCTGTGGTTAGCACACTGGACTCGCATTCGGGAGGACGATGGTTGAATCCCACGTCCGGCCATCCTGGTTTAGGTTTTCCGTGATTTCCCTAAATCGCTTCAGGCAAGTGCTGGGATGGTTTCCATTGATCGGGCGCTGCTGATTTTCTTCCCTAGCCTTTCCTAATTAGATGAGACCGATGAAATAACGGTCTGGTTCCCTCCCCCAAATCAACCAACCAACCCAGCTTGTACAGATTAGTGACGTGCGCTCGCCGACAAAATTAAATAAACGTCACCAAAAACTTGTAATTAAGTTGGACACGATCACAAAATATCTTTAATACAAAGAATAAATTTCAAACGTATGTACATACTGGAAGTAACTGCTGTTATCTACGAGCTGCAGCAGACAAAAGGTTTGACATATCTATGTTAAGAGCCATATGTGCGCAGAACTCTTCTGCCTTGGAATATCTGATAACACACATACCCACACACCCACACGCCCTCAGCTTCTCCCCCCCTCCCCCGCCCACACACACATAGACACACACACAAACACACACACACACACACACACACACACACACACACACAATATATAAATCACAAGCTGCTATAAGTGATACACTGGCAGATGCACTACCACTACGTAGTGACCCGGAAGGCGAGCAAATCCCATGGGATTCACAACTACCCACACCCAAAAGCGAGCGTCAGCGTAAGCCTTGCAATTCCAGGAATGTAGTAGTAAGTAGCCAGTCGTGCCACGGGTTTTGTGGATACCCACAGAACTACACGTGCCTCAACTCCGTGCCGTACAATCATTGGCTTCCTCCACCAGCACTCATCTCCCGAGTTCGCTACAACAGCCCAGTAGCGCTACTCGTCACACAACCAGTTTTCTTCTCTAATCGGTGAACGCCGTCCATCCACGCTGCACGCCCTGGCCCTCCCAACCTCTCTCTTCACCACTGGAACGACCTCCAGCGGTCAGCCCGCCGCCAAAGGCGCTTGCTACGGCAGTTGTAACGAAACACGCGCTCAAATAATCGATACACCCTCCGCGAGACACAATATCTTTAAATTATTACACATATTCCGTGTAGATTCGTAAACATTAAAGAAATATCGTTTGGCACTTTCCAGGAACGTGCATATCTAACTACTTCTTCCAGCGTACTTTAGCAGGAACATGGGCGTATCTCGTTAAGGGTGTTTTCATGGTTAGCTGTGACTCTCCTCACAGACATGCACACTGAAGCGCGAAAGAAACTGGTACATACGTACTTATTCAAATACATAGATATGTACACAGGCAGAATAAAGCATTGCGGTCGGCAACGCCTAAATGTGACGACAAGTGTCTAGCGCAGTTGTTAGATTGATTACCGCTGCTACAATGGCAGATAATGAAGATTTAAGTGTGTCTAAACATGGGGCTACAGTCGGCGCATGAGCGATGCGACACAGCATCTCCGAGGTAGTGATGGAGTGGGGATTGTCCCGTACGACCATTGTACCGTGAATATCAGGAATCCGGTAAAACATCAGATCTGCGACATCGCTGCTGCCAGAAAAAGATCCTGAAAGAACGAGGCCAACGACGACAGAAGAGAAAAGTTCAACGCGACAGCAGTGCAACTCTTCCGAAAACTGCTGCACATTTCAATGCTGGGCCATCAACAACTGTCAGCGTGCGAACCATTCGACGAAAAATCATCGATATGGGATTTCGAAGCCGAAGGCCCATTCCTATACTCTTCCTGACTCTATAACACAAAACTTTACACTTCACCTGGCCTATTCAACATCGATATTGGACTGTTTTTCACTTTAAATATTTTTTTTTTTTTTTTTTTTTTTTTTGCCGGACGAGTCTCGTTTCAAATTGTGTCCAGCGGATGGACGTGTATGGGTAAGGAAACAGCCTCATGAAACCATGGACCCTGCTGGTGGAGGTTCTGCTATGGAGTGATACGGGACCCTGTTACGTGTAGATACGACTCTGACAGGTGACATGTACGTTAGCTTCCTGTCTGATCACCTGCATCCATTCATGTCCATTGTGCATTTCTACGGACTTGCCAATTTCAGCAGGACAATGGGACACTCAACACGCCCAGAATTGCTACAAAGTAGCACGAGGAACACTCTTCTGAGTTATAACACTATTCTGGCCACCAGACACACCACATACGAGCAGTATTGAGGAAATCTCGGATGCCTTGTAACATGCTGTTCAGAAGAAACTCTTACCGATTTATGGACAGCCCTGCAGGATTCATGGTGTCAGTTCCCTCCAGCACTACTTCAGACATTAGTCTAGTCCATGCCACGTCGTGTTGCGGCACTTCTGCTTGCTGACGGAGGCCCTATATGGTATTAAGCAGGTGTACCAGTTTCGTTAGCTGTTCAGCGTATTTCATTATGTATTTTAGCGGACAATAAACAGTGTTAGAATACACAGTATAGTGAAGAGCAAATAATACAGTTCTTAAGTACCAGTGCTGAAGGAACTATCTTTATGAATTCAGTGAAAACTTTCTCAGGATTGGTGGAATATGCATCCCTTTCGACGCAACGATTTCACCGATGTGCGCTTTAACCGAGACAGCTGGGTCGCCCGTTGTACCTCCAGAAAACGTAATTATATTAGTTAACATCATGCAATTACTACTCTAAGACAGATGCAGTATACATGAAGAGTTCCTTCTGTCGATTTTCCTCGGTTGTGATGGGGTGAAAGGTAGATGGTGTAGTAAAATCAGTTGAGAGCCAACGCTCTCTCCGTCATGATGGTAAAGGAGGGGAATGTTCTCTTTCAAAACCAAATATTTTAATGATAAATACTCGTCGTGAGGGTGCACTTCAGGCTTTGTGAAAAATACTCTTGTCACTTTTATAATGAAACAATTAACACTACCGTTTGCTATCATTTCATACATTATCGATTCAAAGACGGCATCGCGATGTATCTCGTGGCAGCGTAATACCTCGTTAAACAGTTTACGTAAGACTTACTAGCACCCATTAACGGATTAAATGTCTTACAGGGGTAATGCCTACCGCTAATCGATTTCCGCCGTTTATCGCTAAGAGTCGGCTTAACGGGTGTTTACAAGGATTGCGAGCGCCTCTTTCCATCGTCACGTTTTCCCGTATTCTTCTGGTGTTTCTCTTCTTACGGTTGTGCCCGATTTACGGTGATTCGTGTCCATGCACAGTTGTTCAGTCAACTCACAGCTGGATAACTTACCGACGAAAAACTGCACAACCGAACAACGAAAATTCAAAATATTTCTTTACTCTTTCATTAACATTGAAAAAAAAATTAAAATTGCTTTCTTCAAATAGCTCGAATAAGAAGACTTCGTACAAAATCGCCTATAAAACGAGAATTTGCCTAGGATGACTATTTCTCATGATTAGTGTAATGCCTACAGACAGTCCCAGAAACGTGATTGCCTGGAGTGCTTATGAAAAAATCATGACAAAACGCGTTGAAACCAATGGAACATGGTGACTCGTTAGGAATTCTAAACCCTAACAACTTAATAGGTAAGCCAATACTGTGATTCTCTTATACAAGGTTATAAAGATATTGTTATAAACACGAAACCGTCCAAAGTAAACTTTGTTATCAGAAATAAATATTAAGGTTCACAGAATTATTATAATGCGATGTGATATTGAACAGGATCAACATTCACTCTCGTACATTCCAAGAAAATATCTACACCTCCGCTGCAGAGTGAAAATTTCATTCTGGAAACACCCCCAGGATGTGGCTAAGCCATGTCTTCGCAATATCGCAGGAGAACTTCAGTGATGTTTGGACGGTAGGAGACGAGGTACTGGCGGAAATAAAATAGTGAGGACGGGTCGTGAGTCGTGCTGGGGTAGCTCAGTTGGTAGAGCACTTGCCCGCGAGAGGCGAAAGTCCCGAGTTCGAATCTCGGTCCGTCAGACACTTTTAATCTGCCAGGAAGTTTTAAATGACCCATTGCCTGCCTCTCCGCCCGGAATCAAGCCTTAAAATTGTGCAGATAGGAATGTTTCAAACCTCCAGACAGTTACAAAATTTCACCAAGTTGAACTCCATTGCAGGTTAATTCACCATATATGCATATATTTGGATTGTTGCCAATTTACCAAAGGTTTAAGCTTCTGCAGGCCTACTTCCTGTCACTGTTTTTACAATTGTCGTATTCCTGGTAGCCTAGTTGTTTTGAAGCGGCGCATTTACACCGCTTCAAAACTTTCACTAGATTTCAGTACCGCCCGTTACCGATGTAGAGTATTCATCAACAGCCCACAGTGTCTGCAACATGACATCCGCTTGCCTAGGCGGCTAGGGCTAATGGACACAGAACTGGATGACTAATGTACTTCTACAATACAATTAAAAAAAAGAGAGTGTAACAACTCGACTCAATAATTGCCCTATCTATCCCAGTAGGACTCCTGTTAGTTGGATCACTTCACAGATCCACAAAAAAACAGTACCATATGCCGCTCAAACAATACTAAAACCAGTCAATCTGGGATAGCAACAGGGATGAACTGCAAATAATAAGACACACACACAACACAGAAGAGGCCAGATGATCCGATACACGTCATCCGCTGATACGACCAACTGACCAACCAACAGTGATTCACGATGAATTCACAGGCAAGAGAAAAGGTCTCAGGTGAATCGCCAAATGACTGCTTGTTACCAGGAGGTCACTTCGACGGGCTACGTCGGCAACACACCTTGGATGGAAAACTAATAATCATCAGCCTCTCACGAAATGGAGCGTTTGGTCACTTCCAGCACAACCGTCGTCCCAATCACTTCAGCTCGGAGTCCTAATTTCCTTCCCTCGCTGTTCAGAAGAGAGTCGCTCGTATCGAAAATTCGGACCATCGGCTGCAGCGTGGCGGCAGTGCCACGGGATGACCAGAGCAGAAACCAAGCACATGAAATCGCCAGACAAGGGGATCGATACGAAGACTCACATTGGACAGTGATGATCGGCAGAAATAACGTAATCTGCAGTCTAGTGTTACATACGTTCAGCGATAATTTGTGGTAGAGACAATACCTGGACGACGAGAACATGAACTACACGAGGAACGTTATGAAACCGTAACTACAGCGAATGAACTATGTACTATGAATTAAAACTCAACAAACAACTGTGATATTTATTAAGTTCAGGCTATGACAGTGGATGCCAATTTACTCCCAGTGGTCAACCAGAGCACCAACCAAATCAAGCACTGCTGCTGCTAAGATCCATCCAAACCTCGGTCGACCACCTCAACTACTTTCAAAATAACGTTCTGTATACACGAGGTTTGTTCAAAAAACTCCAGAACATTCGTAATTTCGCACCAATGGTGTGAAAGAAAATATTTACAGACACACCCCAAATGATGCAGAAAACCCTTACGAATGGTTCATAAGGTTCCAAAATGGCCGGAGGAAAGTTAAGTTTGACCCTGTTCATTACGCCCCTCGTTCTCTATCGACGCTATATCAGGAACGTCAACTAAACTATTCACGCCAACCGAAGACTTACTGTGAGAAATATTGGAGAAGAATGTAACATTTTAGTTGAATCACGTCATGAAATCCTGACACAACATCTTGGAATGCATAATGTTGCCGCCAAGTTCATCCCATGATTCACGAGTTAAGGCCAGAAAGACATCCGCCTCGCAATCTTTGAACAGTTCTTGGTTGGTTGGTTGTTTTGGGGAAGGAGACCAGACACTGAGGTCATCGGTCTCATCGGATTAGGGAAGGAATGGGATGGAAGTCGGCCGTGCCCTTTCAAAGGAACCATCCCGGCATTTGCCTGTAGCGATTTAGGGAAATCACGGAAAACCTAAATCAGGATGGCCGGACGCGGGATTGAACCGTCGTCCTCCCGAATGCAAGTCCAGTGTGCTAACCACTGCGCCACCTCGCTCGGTGAACAGTTCTTGGATCGCGCAAACGAGACCGAGATGTTCCTTAAGAGAAACATAACTGGTGATGAGACGCAAGTGTATCGTTATGATGTTAGTACAAAGATTCAATCTTTACAGTGGGTTGGGGTAACGTCCTCCAACAAATAGTCGCCAGGCCATGTAAACTGTGAGAGGGAAACGATTTGAAATGTGTCGACACAATTCATGTCTCTTGCATCACGATAACACCCACTGTTGGAACGTGGCTGCTGCAAAAAAAAAAAAAATAAATAAATAAATAAATAAATAAATAAAAATAAAATAAAAAAAAAAGGAAATCACTGTGCTACCTCGTCCCTGCGGACTTCCTTTATTTCCAAAGTAGAAACCCCCGTTGGAAGGACGAAGATTTGCCACGACAGACGAGATAAAAGAAAATTCGCAGACGGCGCTTCGCTCGATCCAGCAAGAGGCGTACCAAGACTGCTTCTGGAAGTGGAAACGGCGCGCCGATGGGAGTCGTGTGTCCACTGTGGAAGAGACTATTTCACGGAAGGCCATGCACCATAAGTAAAAGATAAGCGTAGAAAAATTTGGTGGACAGAGTTCCGGAAATTTTGAAGAGATGTCGTATGCATATTTTGAGATATTTATTTCATTTTATTACGATGACAAATCCTGTATCGCGGTAAGATGATGACTGGATGAATAAATAAATAAATGAGTGATGCGTCATAACTTCAGGTAGTGTATAACTGGATACGGTCACACAACTGAATCAGGGTTTCGAACATTATTAAAACAGGTTTACATCAACTGCAACGCCGTTCAAAATGGGCCTGTAATTAACGTGGAATGATCAGATTTAACTCAAGATCAAGGTATGTCAGTTCGACGAAGACCCTTGGGGACCATCACGAGGGAATATGCACCCATCGCAGACCATTTTTGCGATGAACGCACACGAAAAGCAAGTTGTTAAAGGCACAAGCTTAAGTAACAGTCACTCTCAATTTAAATTTGTTGGTTATCTTCCGTCGTCACAAATCTAAATGGTTCTTTATTTACGTGACCATTACGGCACTCCTACCCCAGTTCTCGATACCAGTAACATCGTACTACTTTTCTGCGAAGTGACAGACAAATTTTTGTGACAATATTCACATATGGTTTTATTAATGTATAGGTACTCCGCTGTATCGATATATTACAGTGATATGGTTCTTGTGTGTATTCATTTCTGTGAGAGTGTTATAATCTTTGACTTACTTGTACCCGTTTTGCCCTCAAATGCGCACAGAGCAGTCTTTGTTTCACTTTGCGGAAGTTAAGTTGTTATTTCGCTTTGTAAAAGAACAGTCAATTCTTGTGTTTGGTTAAAGTGGAAATCAAATATATGAAGATTGGTACAAAACTGTTTTCTTGATGATGTGACAATTAAAAAGAAGTATATGTGAATTTACAAGAAGTTTAATAAAAATGTGGATCGTGAACACCAAGTCAAAAATTATTTCTACCATACCATTGTTCTGACCTGGGATTGTTTGATCATTAAGAATTTCCTGAAAAACGCATTTGTGAGGTCTTCAAATACTGCTAAAATACAGATCTGGATCTTCTAGCAGTCAAAGTGGAATCACCCTAGACTCAACAAGATGAGCCATAACAAGTTCGACGACGTCTACGTGGGAATCCATTCAAGATAAGTGCCAAAATTAATGACTTTTTTACAGTGACTTCATTATTTCCATTCTGACGATACTATCCACAGTCAATAACTTTGTTGTTGCCCGATAATGCGAACATACGCTGCGTGAGCAACATTATTAATCTGATTTCTAACCTACTTTGCAAGTGGTGGTATTGTTACAATGTAGAGGCACTGTTGATTCCAAACTTAAGAGACAACTATGTCCCAGCATCCTAGTTGCCAGACGCAACTTTAAGGTGCTTGAAGTGTGCTCTAACCTGTTTCTTGGTACCTCGTTCCTGTGGAAATGACCTTGACCACATCTTACGGATCCACAAAGCTGGAAAGCATTTTCAGGAAAAACGACGTCACCAACCCGCAAAGAGTCCAAGCGGCTGCCTCCATTGTTTTGGGCAGCCTTCCCCATTGGTCACGCTTGTTTTTCTTCACCCAGTTTTTCGTAATGAGCTTCTAATTAAAATCCTTGGAGAGGAGAGCATTGAATGAAGACAGTTTGGTTGTAGATTCGTTAACAGAAAAGCGAACATCAGTTTTTCAGGGGGTGCTTCAGTGAGTTTCATGCACAGCGGTATTAAACACAGAATTAAACCAACTGATTGACACCACTTGGCCTGGATTTGGGCATGGAAAATGATTAGGGCAGATATTAGGTTTCACCTACCTCGATCTGAAAATGTCGGCTGTGTGTAATAGTGTATGTTACCCAAATTCTCGAGAAACGAAGACACCCACAAAGACCACACATCTACAATATTCATCTTAAATGCTTAACTCTAGGTATGGTGGGGATGTACTTACTTACGCGCAGCTAGGCAAAACACATAGAGACATGGACCACAATCATTTTGTACCAGTTATCCTGATTAGTATGGGGAGGTTGACATAGATATAAATAAAAATTTTGTCCATACGAAATTCTGTCCCACTGGAATCAAGCTCACATGTGCAGGTACTGGGATGGGATTAGTCACGTAACACACTTGACGTTTCCCAACTAGCGTCCTGAATCGACATTCCAGATTTGCCAAGTTATATTCGCTGTAATTTTGATGACTGTCTTATAAAACCGTAAGTTCCTGAATACCGGGGCAATTAATACCCTTGACAGACATATCTCATCTTTTCCATCACAGGGAGCCCATTAACAGAGCATGCTCTGGCAAAGGGAATACGCTGACAGCTACTTCTATAATCGTCAGCTGTTTGGTTATCCATGACCTTGATGTGCCTCAGTTCGAAACGGAAAGTCGAGGTTCTCGCTGGTCATCAAACGATCGTTCTGGTCTCACAATACCTCGCCAACACCCATACTAAGTCCAGGTTATCAGCTACCACTGGAACTATTTTACGCTCCAGTTAAAATTTACAATTTCTTTTTTCAAACCAAATAGGATGGCTAGTGCCTTGTTTGTTCTCACTGATGGACAGGGAGTGACCTTATTAACATCATTGCTATTTCCGAATTAGACCTACTGGTCTGTAAGATGGAAATTCGGGATGGCCAGCACAAGCACAATAGCTAAAGCCATTTTAAAGCACTGAAAGTGACTTTCTGGGTATCAGTCGACTAGAAAGTTTTCCCCTAAAGCCACAGCTCATTTAGGAGTGCGACCAACTGAGAAACATTAAGGATAAATTTGAGAAAAGAATTATCATTCCTGTAAACTAGTCTATACCTTTGTCGTGGCCATGATAGATGGCTTTAACACGATCCTGATCTACTTTAATTCCTCTAGCGGTCACTTTAAGCCCCAAAAACGAAATTTCCCGATTGGCCAAGTTTACCTTCTACAGTTTTTACCATCAGCCCATCGCCATTCATCGGTGCAAAGCTGCCAAAGACTATCAAGATACTCATCAGAAGTTCATCAAAGGGCCGGCCGGTATGGCCGAGCGGTTCTAGGCGCTTCAGTCTGGAACCGCGCGACCGCTACGGTCGTAAGCTCGAATCCTGCCTCGGGCATGGATGTGTGTGATGTCCTTACGTTTGTTAGGTTTAAGTGGTTCTAAGTTCTAGGGAACTGATGACCTCAGATGTTAAGTCCCATAGTGCTCAGAGCCATTTCAACCATTTTTTATCAAAGGTTTCACCTTAGATGACAAAGTCGTCCAAGTAATTATACGTACCTCTAAACATCAGCTCTTGTAACATGGAATCCAACAACTGTGACAACACTGCCGCCCCCCTAGCTAGCTCAAACAATATATTATTAAACTCACGTGGTATGCTGGATTAATATTTAATGTGGCGAGATAGAGATCCCTCGAAAACAATACAAAGAAATTGTGGATGTTGAATAAGAGTGCTGATTTGACCACAACTATCTGATTAACGGAATGGTAACCAACAACTGGCTGATATCCATCACAACTTGCTGATATTTATCACCACTGGTTTTAGGCACAAAAAATATATAAGTCGCGAACAGGGAGACTCAAGGTCTCATCGCACCACCCACAAAATCTTTCGCAATTCCCACATCTTAAGAGGAAACAACTGCTAAGAGGCCTGGTGCGCAAACATCTGATCGGTAAGATGGGTTTTATTTTCGATATTATCGTTGACTCCTAATTTAACAGTAAGCACATCAGGAGATACTCCAAAACTTCCAGTGGCCCCATGCCTGCTTTTTGCAGAAATGAACTACATTAAAGAAGGCTCTCCTTCTTTAACATTGTACTCTCTTTGAAGGTAGCTTTGATTACGCAAGTCATTCTGCTTATCAGGCTGAAATCTAAATATCAATATCCTACTAACATAATCTCGAATACACGCCACTTTTTCAAAAGATATCACATCCAATCAATGTCTTGGCTGTAAAGTTGCTTACAACAGTATAGTTCATCGACTGCGACAGCTACCAGACCCCTAAATATCCCTAAAACCGACAACAACTTCCCATTAACGGTCCGATATGCAAGTGTACCTTTTTAAGACGAGGCAGCTTACAAATTCGAAGGTGTCTCTTGAACCACCAGTACAGGCGTTAAAAAAGGGGAGTGCAACTATTCTCACTGGAAGTATACAAAGGTAACGGCTTACAGGCATCAGAATTTGAAGTAAGGAATCTTGACCCTTCAGCTGTACACATGCAACTTTATTTTCAACAGGTTTCACTTATTACAAGGGTCATCACTGGAGGAAAAGCCGTACAGTTAAAACTCAGAACGACATTAACATTAAATGGGGAATGACCATAGGTACTCCATAAATAAATGTGATGATGTAGTGCAAACAAACAATAAAACTGACGTTAATGCGATTCATACAGGTAGTGTCGGTTCATTTCGGCAGTGTGGTTTTGCACATGCTCATTGTCCTGGTGAGTATTATTTACATTTGGTTAACAATGATTTCCTAACTAAGGACTCCATTTAATGCGGTGTTGTCACGCTTATCATGTCCCCGTGTAACAAAGTATACAGGATCGTAACTACTACCGTATCTTTTGTTTTCATTTCCTTTCAGTGAGCTTTGGTTTTCTTGCGCACGCATCTGTCACAGCAACCGTTGGCTCTAATTTGATTGTTAAAACATATACCCAGTGAAATGGAATGGCAGTGCCATTGTCATTATGTATTTTGGAATCTCCGTGTATGAAGTTAGTTAACTCTCGTGCAGACATAAAATGCTCTTAGTTTGCTTCAAGAGTGTGTACTAATTTTTCTCTGGTTTCTAGTGGCGGTTTAGTTTTAAGAAACTGCATAAAATCTCAGTTTGAGATCAGTTCATCCGAGTGCCGCATTTTGTTCAAATATTATTCGAAACATTTGCATAAACCACCTTGTCAACTGTAGACGGGCTCTGGATTGGGAATTTCTTTCCTGAGCCTTTCCTGCACAAAGATAGACCAATATTTGAATAAGAAAATCTTTTAAGTTATTCACATGACTGTCAACATGACTCGGCTATTTCCGTCTCGCCGCGCGGGGTAGCCGTTCGGTCTAAGGCGGCTTCCCCTGCCGGAGGTTCGAGTCCTCCCTTAGGCGTGTGTGTGTGTGTGTGTGTGTGTGTGTGTGGTCCTTAGCATAAGTTAGCTTCAGTTAGATTAACTAGTGCTTAAGCCTAGGGACCGATGACCTTAGCGGTTTGCTTCCATAGTCCTTACCACAAATTTCCAAATTTTCCAATTTACGTTTCACATAGTGGTTTTTTGCCCTGCATAATGTATATTATACATTTTCCAAATCAGCCTATGTCTTAAGCAAACCTTCTTTAAAAGATTTTATGAAAATGTCTGTGTAGATGTGCTCCTTTTATGAGGTGTGACGACTTGGAACTATCTGTGCTTTAGCAGACTTTCTCAAAGAAGAACAGACGGCAAAGAAGGAGCTGCTCCTATCCCGTAAGACGAAGAGTAAGACAACACGCTACTATGATCTCTATGTATGCTATCAAACTGACTCAGAATGTTATGAACATCACCTTGTCTAGTAATAATGGATGGTGCATCACGCATGATTTCCGTAACAGCAGACAGCTCGCTCCTCACATCGTTGATTTGTGTGTGACGTTGATACACAACTTAGGGTGGTCCCTTATGAGTGTAGTTTTAATCTAACACACCTCAAACCTTAATACCACCCCTCAAGCATCTCAATCCGATGATACTCCAGCACTAGACCGTTGTATACCAGCTGGACAGGAAGTAAAATTGAGAGAACTGTTTGGAGAGCCGGAATTTTTCTTATGAATTTATCAAATGGAGATCTGAGAAAGACCCACTGATTAATAAAACTACGGAATATTCATCAGTGAATCTTTCTCAGATCTCCATGCAAGTCCGAAGGAACTTTGCATCTCAGTTCGGAATAGCACAGGCACTGCAGTGTCTTGTTTATCCGCCGACTGCGGGCGAACGACTTTCAAGTGTAATGTTTCTCTCCTGTACGGGAATGTACATAATGGATGTACGAGAACTGTTTGTAGACACACGGTTGACGACATGTGGAAGTTAGTGTCTGGCCGTGAGTCGTGCTCGGATAGACATATGGTAAGGCAATCGCTCACGATAAGCGGTATATGTGGGTTCAAGTCCCGGTGTGGCGCAAACTTCCATTGCTGTCATTCCATCACATAGCTGATGGTAGTCCATATTCGCACTGCGAATACATTTTATGCGATGGACGCGTGTCCCATTAAAAGATACTAGTTTCAATGCAATTTGCTTTGGAGCGTTCCCACTTACAAGCAGCTCTGACATACTGCCTGCCATCGTGCTTTTTGTCACTAAAACGGATATTTTGGATGATCGCTAATAGCCAAGAGTTAAGTCCGGCAAATATTTTAGGTTTATTAATGAAAAGGATTTGTGACCAGTCCTCCTGATGCTCACTTCCAAATCACTGCTGACTGCCTCTACCTCTAACGTACCAATGCGAAGGACTGACAGAGTTATCCCAATGTCAACAATATACCGCACATGTGGCTTCCTGCGGCCTTGGACACAGTAAAAGTATCGACTTGCTGAGCTCATTCAGAATTCTATTTGGCAGATTTTCCTTCCGTCAAGCTTTAGCAGACCTACTCAAATAACCCTTTCGTCAAGAGCTCAATGCTGCCCACTTTTCCCCAAGTTAAGCAAAGGAGAGGGATAGATAAGTTGGAATATGGTGGAGTAGGCAGCTTTTGAAGTTCTGCAAACGTTCTGTCAGGTATAATAGGTCTTCAATCTGACCGCTCAAGTTAAGAGATAATTTGTCAGCCCAAGCGATGGGCACTCTGCCTTCAAACAGCAGGTCTCATATGTGTTCTTATTGAAGTGGATTTTTGGTAAGGTATGGAATGTCCAGCACACTCTTCCAGCCCATGGCGATTTACATTTTTAAGTTACCTGAAGCCGAAAACACAAGCAGTATACGTAGCAAAATAATATCTCTTTACCAGTACACAGGATCAGAACCCTGGCACTTCAGCATAACAACGCTGTCTTACCACTGAAATGGTAGAGAGTTAAGATGTGAGCGGTAATTGCTGGATTAGATATTATTTCTATTAGTTTGTTTCACAATAAGCTCTGTTAACATTCCAGGCGGACACTATAGAAAAGCAATTTACTCCTTTTTTGTACTCTTAATCATTCAAAATAAAGATGTCACAAACAATGAACATGGAAACAATTTCACCTGAGTGCCACATTAAAATGCAATAGAATAAATAAACATAGTACCTAACTAAGGGCCGTCATGGCGACAGATGTGTCTGAATGCAATTTTAGAACAGGAATAATTAATAGCTCACCTTATTTGGCAACCAACGTAAACAAGATTTAAAATAAATGAATTTGGGGACTAGTTGTGGCAGCACTCATAGTACATTATCAAAACAAGGTATATGAGAAATTCACTGACTCAGGTGGCCAACGACGTTTCATATAAGTTGGAAAGTAGCTCGTGAACAGGAACACCGAGGAAACGAGACCCCCACTGAGCTGTCACTTAAAATTTTACATTCCTTACAAAGACCATAAACAGTAGGAGGTTACCTAAAGAACACGAAAAAGTCTTCAAGCTTTCAGTACTACTTCTAGGGCACACAGAACTAAACGTGAATTTAAAGTAGACAAAGCAGATCAAATATTTAGTCATCAGACAATACGAAAGCAAAGAATACACCAAGGAGGGTCCATCAAACAACCATCTGCGTGAAAGGACAAAAGAACAAAATATGAATACCAGTTCATGTGGAAGTAGCACAGAACAAATCGAAAATCGCGTAACTATAAACGTGAACAATACTTTAGTCAGTGCCACCGGCCTCATGCAGTTTTATATACAATATAAATACCTGTAAAATAAATTACGTATTACCCGGCAGCCTACTGCATGTACACCGACAAAATGTGAGGCATAACTGTATAAAAATATGACAAAAAGTAACACACTTGCTTATAGCCGAGCGCTGTTGGCAAGTGGAGCGCCTCAGCCCTTGTGAGACAAACTGAGGAGCTACTTGATTGAGAAGTAGCGGTTTCCAGTCTCGGATACTGACGTATGGCCGGGAGAGCGGCGTGCTGACCTCATGTCCCTCCATATCCGCATCCAGTGACCCCTGTGGGCTGAGCATGACAAGGCGGCCGGTGGATACCATTGGGCCTTCATGGCCTGTTCGGGAGAAGTTTAGTTTAGTTTAGTTTAATGTGCCTCGATAACTAGGATGGCGGAACCTTATGGCAGAACACAGGGATTTTCCAAAATTTCACTCCCTAGCACCCGATGGCTGTAAAGGAGAAGCTCACCTAGATTCCATGTTAGACTTGAATGAAATAAAATCACCATAAGTCCCAAGTCGACCAGGCTAAACTTAACTGTGAAAATCCAGTGGCAATTCGTCTGCTAGTTTTGGAGATTAGCGTGTTCAAGCACACAAACCGACAGAGACGACGATTTTAGATAAAACACTACATGTGGATATCTTCCGCTCTCACTGATCTGGTCTTGATGACATAAAGCCTACACGTTGTCCCACGCTGCGCGCAAGTTAGCTGTGAAATTCAATGAAAATTCATCTAGTTGCTTTGGAGACTGCACAAACAGACACGACAGTTTTGCAGTATTGTTACCAGTATAGACATAGATATAGATACAGATATAGTTTAGTGTTTCAGGGTTTGATCTGCCACAATGCAGGTAAAATTTTAGTTACAATAAGAATTACTTCTTTGTTTAAACATCCTATCAAGCAAAATTTTGATACTTCCTAGCAAATATGGCTTCACTACGAACAATATATATACGAAAATGTGTCTCATATACAATGATACCTTACTTTTCGTATGAAGTTGCTTTGTCCGATTTCGTTTACAGTATTCACCAGGTAGCGTATCTAACAGAAAACATCCAACTATGACACATAACTGAAAACTAATCGACGGAAATGAAACGTTTCACCATCAGTAAGAAAAGTCGTTAACTTTTAGGAGCGAGCAATTACTATGGACACTTGAAATGAGATGCGGTCAAACCTTTAGAGGTGTAATTTTGGTAAGATTTCACTACAGTTGTAAACGATCTGGTTGACACTAATAGCATATGCACACTCTTTAAAGTCCATCCATGAATAAGTGGAATTTATTCAGAAGACCGGGTGTGAGCAAACAAGCGCACCGAATGATCAGGATATCCATTTCGGATTTAGTTAAGGATCTTGTTTGGGTGTAGAGGATTCAGTAGACAGCGTTAAGAGCCAATTCGGCGTGGGTGTTTACGACGAGCAGTGTGCTGCGAGAACAGCGTCAACCCGCACGCCGCCTTCACCATCAGTCAGTGCCTGCCGACATCTCATCTTACAGCTGCTCCAAACAAATTTCGTAGGAGTTCTTGATTTCCCAGGCGACCGCGATCTAACTTGCTCGCGAGCTTCTTCTTGGCTGCTTCAATTCTCCGGTTTTATTGGGCTCCCGGAGCACTGTTATTCGTATACAGTTTGCACAAGACGCACTGAAGAAGTTGATTCCTGTTCCTCAATTACCGGTCTTTGTATTAACGCTCTAATGAAGTTAAGGGCCTGCAAGTGCTATTGGTGAAACACTAAACTTTGTCAGTAAGAAAGAGCGTTTTGTAGAAGATTTTATAAAAAAACAAAATGCAAAAACAAAATCTGGTTTTATATCCTTAAACTGTACACCATCTATTTTAGCCTGGCATTACAGGATCTCTCGATAGTTTTCTGCCTACAGAGATGATACACCGTTTCCACAATAGTATGCAGTGGTAGCTGTCCTGCACAGATAAATAGTCTAAATATTTCCTAATTTTCCACATAAATCACGTACCGTGCTCAGTATTGCTGTTATGTAATGAATATTTTATCGGAACAAGGTAAAACGAAAAATGTGATACAAAACATGCCAATGATTTAAAAATGAATAACCATCTTAATTACGTGCTTTAGGTTTGAATTTCTCTTACGACTGCATTCAAAAGAAGCATTCCCAGACTCTGCGTCTTGTAATCTACTCTTTCTACCATTCTGAATTATGTTTGGTAGCAAGCAAAAAAAGCAATTAGAGAAAGGGCAGATTGCAACTGAGTGATGAGAGCGAAAAAATTCGGCCTAACTCGTGGTAGTAGCTCCATCACTTACAAGGGATCCGTGACCGTGAAAAGACAATTAAGAATATATAACTCAGTACTGACTTTGTAGAAAAATGACTCTTCAAAATAACATCGGAAGTAGTAGAAACATCTAATTGATGACAGGTTGTAACACTGATCATGAGATATGTAATTAAAGCTGTTACAATGGCGCCTGGTCGATGGTCTCACCGTATTAAGACGTCGGACATGATTCACGTTCTACACATTAATTGCTGAAAAAAATTAGAAAAACGAGTTACGACATGGAAATGTTTAAAATATTGAATAACGGCTGAGTGGATCTCATCAAATTTCTAATCAGTATAAAATATACAACAGAAGCTGTCACCCTATCCATAATGATTTATTATGGTCTACTTGCATCCGAGGATGAACATGGAAATAACATAAAAAAATACGGGGTACCTGTTCGAGGCATCAATGGTCGTTTAATATGTAGACATCACAGTCTTAACAAGCGCAATCTAACAATGAGTCTTGGTCAAACTATGAAAAGAAAACAGAGGTAATCATTTGTTTTATTATCCTATCCTGATGTTGCAGTTTAAGTAAGTCTGAAATCTCAAGTTATGAGTCAACGATCAAAACTTTGCCATTATTTGGTGTATTGAAGAGATAAATTTACAAATATAGGCCCTAAAATGTATGTATGGTGAAGGTAAAGCTTTATCTTTCTATAGTTGTCAATCCTTTTATTTTTGGAGACTAAAAGGTAAGTATGCTAGAAGCCAATACCAAATAAACTCAAAATATAGTGAAATAATTTCTCTATCGCCACCATTCTCTGTGTTAATAACAGAGATAAAATTTCCTAATAAAACTTTAGTCAATAATATTAAGCCCATCGAAATGGAAACAATATTAGTACCCACAAGGAGAATGTGTTCTAGCATACAGATTTTCGAACACAGTGCAAGAAACATATCAACATGTCATTTTGACTGTCTCGGATGCGCGTGAGCTATACGCATTTGAAACCTGTTCCTAGGATTAATGCCTCTTGGTCTGTTACAAGGACGATGTGTGTTCTACGTAGTTTTCCACTCTCGTCTAGGCTAATGCTGGCCTGGTCTTAAGTCCCCGCATCAGGATGCACGAAATATAAACATTCACACATAGCGCTCATGGCCTTCCTGGCATAACATAAATGTGACAGAGGTGGAAAAAGGTGCAACCTACGTCAAAGTTAAATATCAAAAAGTGCCAAATTGTGATCTAGAACTAGCAATATAGCCACAATATATCTCATCTGGTGTTAGATAAACGATCCAGTGGATGTTTGAGCTCCGTTACTAACAGCCGACAAGATGAAATAATTCATAAATCGTCTGCTCTGAAAAGCTGAGGACCAACAGCTAGCCAAAACGTGCAGCCTCCTACACAGCCTCCTACACAGCCTCCTAGAACTTGTAACACGAGGATTAATTTACTGATAAGCTTATTTCAAGTAGATTCACAAAACTTAGACTCCGAGTTCATCTGCCACAACTAACATCATTAGGATCTTTTTGTGTACCGGCAGTAAATACAGTAAAAATAGCAGGGTAACAGAATCTTTAATGACTCGACTAAAGCAATGACTCAGATTTCTCTTCATATGGAATGGAACTACGAAGCATCTCAACCTGAATGGAAGAGAACTGTCAAAATTTTCTTCACCGTTACAAGGAAGGTGTTCTATCCGCGGTCGGCGCTCAGAGACACAACGATGAATGGCCAGCGGGCCTCATAGTGTCACCATGGCATCAAATTTGAATATCAAACGCAAAGACGATTAGCGGAAACGTTTTTGTTCTTTAATATTGACTCGAATAAGCATGTGCAACAGGTCTTAACCGTCGCAGCAGCAATTCGATACTACGTATTGCACGTTTGCAAGTACGACTTCTACGATGCACTACGCATAAAAACTTATTTCATTTTTTATTTACAGATCACGTTCCGTAGGACGAAATTGAGGAGCAAATCTCCAAGGCCGTGGATCGTGTCACTACATGAAATTACAACATAAAAGTAATAACAGATAAAAATAAATGTTCAAGAACTTCAAAAATGTCAGTCCATAAGTTTAAGTAAACGCTATCAGCAATACAACCAGGATCAGCTTAATTTTTCAAGGAACTCCTGAGGAAACTCTTCAATATCGATTTGAATACGCGTGGATTAGTGCTAAGATTTTTGAATTCGAGTGGCAGCTTATTGAAAATGGATGTAGCACTATACTGCAAAACGTTTTGCGGAAGAATGAAGCAAGTCTGATCCAAACGTAGGTTTGATTTTTGCCGAGTATCAACCGAGTGAAAGCTGTTTATTCTTGGGAATAAGCTAATATTTTTTACAAGAAACGACAATAAGGAATATGCATATAGAGAGGCCAATGTCAAAATACGCAGACTCGTGAACAGAGGTCGACAAGAGGTTCATGAACGTACACCACTTATTGCCAGAACCGCCCGTTTCTGAGCCAAAAATATTCTTTTAGAATGGGAAGAGTTACCCCAAAATATAATACCATACGACATAAGCGAATGAAAATAAGCAAAGTAGACTAATTTCTGATACCGTTCGAATAGTAAAAATGGCAGTTTTAAGTCTTTGAACAAGGTCCTGAACGTGGGCTTTCCACGACAGCTTACTATCTATCTGAACACCTAGAAATTTGAACTATTCAATTTCACTAATCATTTGCCCGTTCTGTGAAATTAAAACGTCTTACTGTGATTTAGCATTAGTTTATTTTGTACTAGCCATGAACTTAGGTCATGTACTGCACTATTTGAGACCGAGCCAATGTTGCACACAATATCCTTTCTTACTAAGCTAGTTTCATCAGCAAGCAGAAATATTTTAGAGTTACCCGTCACACTAGAGGGCATATCATTTATATCAATAACATCAGGAGTGGCCCGAAATGGTTGAAATGGTTCTGAGCACTATGGGACTTAACTTCTGAGGCCATCAGTCCCCTAGAACTTAGAACTACTTAAACCCAACCAACCTAAGGACATCACACACATCGAGGCCCGAGGCAGAATTCGAACCTGCGACCGTAGCGGTCTCGCGGTTCCACACTGAAGCGCCTAGAACAGCTTAGCCACACAGGCCAGCCCATGAGCAATGTGTTAAGAAAAGCATTGTATTTATCATCTATGTTATCGGCACTATAAACATCCTGCCACTGTTGTTCCTTGACAAGGTTTAAAGAAAACTCTCTATTACTGTTGGATTAACTTTCCTACAAAGTTTGTAATTAAATATGACATTGGTTTGAGTAAAAAAGCCATCTAGTGTCAAAATTTGTGCATCGTGATCTGAAAGGCCATTCACTCTTACTAACAGAATGCCCATGTAGTAACGAGAATGAATAAAAGTATTGTCTATGGCTGTGCTACTGTTTCCCTGCACCCTTGTTGGAAAAAACTTCACAGACTATTCCGCACTACAAAATCGTTTCTGATCTGATGAGATCTGATATGTTATTCGGGTTGAGACGAAAACAAGTGACCTAATATACAGGGCTATTACAAATGATTGAATCGATTTCATAAATTCACTGTAGCTCCATACATTGACATATGGTCACGACACACTACAGATACGTAGAAAAACTCATAAAGTTTTGTTCGGCTGAAGCCGCACTTCAGGCCTCTGCCGCCAGAGCGCTCGAGGGCGCAGTGAGACAAAATGGCGACATGATCCGAGAAAGCGTATGTCGTGCCTGAAATGCACTCACATCAGTCAGTCATAACAGTGCAACGACACTTCAGGACGAAGTTCAACAAAGATCCACCAACTGCTAACTCCATTCGGCGATGGTATGCGCAGTTTAAAGCTTCTGGATGCCTCTGTAAGGGGAAATCAACGGGTCGGCCTGCAGTGAGCGATGAAACGGTTGAACGCGTGCGGGCAAGTTTCACGCATAGTGATGTGAAAGATTCAGTGTTTAAACCTCCTCTACCAAGAAACGTGCCAGAACTGCGAGCTCGCATCAACAATGCTTTCGAACTCATTGATGGGGACATGATGCACCGAGTGTGGGAGGAACTTGATTATCGGCTTGATGTCTGCCAAATCACTAAAGGGGCACATATCGAACATTTGTGAATGCCTAAAAAAACTTTTTGAGTTTTTGTATGTGTGTGCAAAGCATTGTGAAAATATCTCAAATAATAAAGTTATTGTAGAGCTGTGAAATCGCTTCAATCATTTGTAATAACCCTGTAGTAGTAAAAGCATACAACAAAAAAATGATAAATGATAAAACATCCACACAGAAGACATTAGCAGTTGTCTGTTTACCTTCACCGGGTCGGACAATATACTAAAAGAGGGGGGCGGGGAGGGGGAGACACACACCACGATGAAATTATTCGAATAGGACGGAGCCGGCCGGAGTGGCCGTGCGGTTCTAGGCGCTACAGTATGGAACCGAGCGACCGCTACGGTCGCAGGTTCGAATCCTGCCTCGGGCATGGATGTGTGTGATGTCCTTAGGTTAGTTAGGTTTCATTAGTTCTAAGTTCTACGTGACTGATGACCACAGACGTTAAGTCGCATAGTGCTCAGAGTCATTTGAACCATTGAATAGGACGGAAATTATTAGATGTGATATACATGCACAAACAAACAAATGATTAAAGTTACACAAAATTTTGATGAGCTATTGAAAAGACAGAACTTCACGAATTGAGCAGGACAGTAACGCATTGGTCGACCTCTAGCACTTATGCAGGCAGGTATTCGGCTTGTTACAGATTGATAGTGTTGTTGGTTGGCATCCTGAGAGAAATCGTGCCAAACTCTGTCCGACTGGCCCGTTAGATCGTCAATATCCCGAGCGGACTGGAGGGTTCAAAAAATGGCTCTGAGCACTATGGGAGTTAACATCTGTGGTCATCAGTCCCCTAGAACGTAGAACTACTTAAATCTAACTAACCTAAATACATCACAGACATCGATACCCGAGGCAGGATTCGAACCTGCCACCGTATCTGTCGCGCGGTTCCACACTGTAGCGCCTAGAACCGCTCGGCCACTCCGGCAGGTGGACTGGAGGGCACTGACTGTAACGCCCTTGGGGAGAAATCAGGCCTCCTTACTGTCCAAGATACAGTTTGACAACCAGGAAGACAAGGAGGAGAAACTCTCGCCATGTGCGGGCGGGCATTATCTTGCTAAAATGTAAGCCCAGGATACCTGCCATGAAGGACAAAAGAACGGGACGTAAGACATCGTCAGCGCAGCGCTCTACTGTAAGGGTGCCGCAGATGACAACCAATGAAATAGCACGCCAGTCCATCACTGTTGGTTGTCGGGCCTTATGGCGGGTGACAGTCACACTGGAATCCATCAGCTGTCCGCGGCGCCTCCAGACACGTCTTCGCTGGTCATCTGAGCTCATTTCGAAGCGGGACTCATCACCGGAGGCATTTCTGCTCCAACCAATGAAATTTCCGGTCGCAAGTGCCCGATACCTCCTCATCCGGCCTTCGTGGTGTACAGAGGTCAATGATAGCTAGCGCCATCAACTAAGCTCCCTGCTGCGTGCCGGCTATTTATGGGCCTTGATGTCACTGACGCACCGGTTGCACGGTGGATTGATGATAATGATGAATCCGGGGCTGTAAATGCCTCCCTGACGATTGCTCGATCATCTCGTTCTGTCGTGTCGCTAGATCGACTCCCTCCTTCTTTACGCTGCGTTCGGTCAACTCCTACCAACATCGTGGTATGGTGCCATCGCTTCTCTTCAACTGTCGAGCGCTTCACCAACTACCACAACCGGCTTCTATGATCCCGACTACACGTCCTCTCTGAAATATTGACATCTGCATACGTAGCTCACACGCCTGTCTGCAAAGAGTAGTTACGGTCCTACTGAGTACACGGAATGAAATTTGCAGACACTTTATGACATATTTTTAACATATCCTTGCCAGCTGTGCGGTGAAGTTTCTCTGCAACCTCACATATTTTCCTATGTGCCGTCAAAGTTTACGTTTTTTCTCTTTCCATCGATACCTATACGAATGGCAATTTATGAACTATTTGCATAGCTCCTTCGTGGTGTGTCTTTTTTTTGTCGTACAGTGTACGAACAGAAGAACTAAATACACCACTAATTATGCTTAGTTTCCAATTAATCATTTATAGACTCGGCGTTCAAGGAAATCTAAAAGTTTCAAGGAATGTTTAATAAACTGCACTGCTGCACTTCGCAACACATGGGAGAGCTTAACTGCCCTGTAGTTAAATAGTATGATAAAGTTAATTATCATGAAAAGAAAGACCACTCAGTCGATATTATTCATGTATCGAGGCAATATAAAAAGATTAGTTAAATATGTTATTGTAGCAGATTACTTTACACAATCTTCCACCACATCCACTTACATTTAACCACGCACATTAGTAAGAGACAAGAATTCCCAGATAATTCACACACCGCAATACAGACCACATGTTCAAATTCATGTACAGAAGAAAAATTAAATTTCCCTTTGCCATCAGTGACACTTCCTCACCTGAAAAATGTCGTATAACCATCTTGTCAACAGATGACTGAAACTGGTTGAGCAAATTAAATATTTTGCCAACACTTTCATGCGGTAATGTGACATTTTTTTTAAATATACAGGGTAGGTCACTAACTGTTGCCACCTAGAATACTTCCGAAAGTATGGTATTAGCAGAAAAGTTTGTGGGACAAATGTTGCATGGGACAAAGGGGGGCCACCACATTCCGTTGGTTTTTTGTTGCTAAGTAGGGTCGCTACGGAGATATGAAGGTCTACTTTTTTTTTTAATGGGATGCTACATTTTGGTGCTTATTTTCTGATAGTGGCTGTGGAAACTGAACCAGTGATGTGTAACAGTAAGGTCTTTGAAAGTCAAGGAAGGTCAAAAAGGTGGCATGAACGTCCATTTACAGAAAGTGTTCGAAGTGATGACATCTGGTATCAATACACTACTACAGTCTTCTTATCATGGATTGAGTGGTATTCCTTATCACTTCGGCACTTATCGAAGCACATGCTCTGACGATTCTCTCTCGTTTATCGTGCAAATAGTAAATACTCGCTGTATACGGCGTATCCATCTAATGCGCCATTGACATGTAAACACCATTCGACGGTTTCGCATTACAACACTAATAGTAACGGTAAGAATAGTGTATCGAATCAAGTGATCGTAAATGATGTATTCCTTCGAAGAACAAGTCGATATGCTTCTCATTTACGGAAAATGCCAACGCAATTAAGTGAGATCTAGAGACTTACATGCTGAGAGATATCCTCAACGTACTCACCCTACACGTCGTACAATTAAATATCTGTATGATAAAATGAGAACATTTGGGTCTTTAACGCATCAGAAACATATCCGGCAAGGAAAAGTTATTAAAGAAGAAACGGAAATTAGTACTCTTGCCACTGTAATTCTATATCCTTGAGTTAGTTCGCGTCAAATCGCAAGGGAATCTGCCATGAGTCAGAGTGTGTCGTTCGTGTTCTGCATCGGCATAAATATCATCCTTACCATATCAGCCTCCACCGAAAATTAACTGGTACGGATTGTATGCGTCGCATTAAATTCTGCCGTTGGGCTCAACTTCAGATTCAGAGGGATGACACATCTATTGATTTCACTTACCGACGAGGCTGCATTCACGAAACATGGAAATGTTATTTTGCATAATATGCATTATTGGACAACTGAAAATCCATGTTGGTTGCAGCAAGTTGCACACCAAAAACCGTGGTCGGTGAATGTATGGCGTGAGATTCTGGAGAATGGCATTATAGGCCCGTATTTCATTGAAGTAAATCTTAATGGTTGAAGTACACCACATTCCTGCAAGAAGTATTAGGTCTGTTATAGGAAGAAATACCTTTAGGAGCAAGGAACAGAATGTGGTAGAAACACGATGGGTATCCGGCACATTTTTCGCTGATGACTAGAAATGAGTTGCAGAGACAATTCTCAAATCGTTGGACTGGACGAAGAGGAGATGTATCGTGGCCGGCTTGTTCGCCAGACTTGACGACTCTGGATTTTTCTTGTGAGGATTCGTAAAAGGCGTTGTTTATAAAGACGTTCTAACTACACCTGAAGATATGCGAGACAGAATTGTCAGAGCATGTGGTTCTATAAGTGCCGATGTGATAAGAATACCTATCAATCCATGATGAGAAGATAGCAGCACTGCACTAATGCCAATGGTCATCATTTCTAACATCTTCTGTAAATGGACGTTCATGCCACCTTTGTGATCTTCAAAGACCTTACTGTTTCCCATCACTGGGTTCGTGTCGATAGCCGCTATCAGAAAATAAGTACCAAACTATAGCATACCATTAAAAAAAAAAGTTTATCTTCATATCTCTGAAGCGACCCCACCTATCAACAAAAAAACAGCGTCATATTATGACCCCGTTGTCCTATGTAACGTTTTTCCCACAAACGTTTCACCTACTATCATACTTACGGAGTTATTCAAGGTGGAGATAGTGACTCATTCTGTATAGGGGCTGTGGGGCAGCAACTTCTCAAACTACCTCCGAATCCCTTTGGCTTTCACAAGTGCAGACTTCGGTACCTCTTAGTTCAATGAGTAACATGCTTACAACACAAACAAATCTCCAAAAAGTTAATTGCTATCTTTTACCTTATTCTCAAATCTTCGTCAACGTGCTGAAATTTGAAATTACGGTAGAAACGTTAAACTATACGACGAACTAGGAAATCCCTTTTTTCTAATGTGAGAAAATTTACTGTATGCTGTAACGTCTCATCTTACTGTTGTTTCTTCAACTTTCAATTTACCTTTCACGCGATTATTTACTTGTTATATTCACATGATATCTTCTTTTATCTAGTCGAATATGGAAAATCTGTTGCCACTTCTCAAAATACATTATGCTCCTCACATTCTGCATTTTTCCTCTTTCATTCTTCCTCACAGTGTGGATCTCTTGCATCTATTATTAGCAAACGGAAATGGAACGTCATAGTGTTACATAACTAGCATTATACCGCACGTCTACTCCCCATTGTTGGAAGGTGGTCATCTCACACAACACGTGGCATTTCTGTCTGTTCCACGACAATGATTTCTCTACAATATGGGAGGTTCCTCTCCTTCTCTCACTGGCTCCATGAGAATGCAACACGAAATATAACAAAATCAACGTAATGTTGTCTGCACATCCTTAGGCGTGTGCCAAAGCTCATCACAGCTCCATAATGAAGCACAAACTCCGTAATCAACCACTAACCCTCTGTAGCGTGCGCCTATAAAAATCTCTCGCTTCCTCACTTAATACTAAATATTGTAACAACTTCTGGAGATCACGTGATAAGATCGAATCCACATAGTGATCGTGCCAACTAACGCTACTCCATATTACAGTTACTACGGGTACTGCACATTTGACCTAAACACCTAATGGCGTTCACCTCTCAATCTTCTCTCCACAAATGAGTGTAAGTTAGTAACTTATGAGACCTGGACCGCACCCTATGCGCATTAGACAATACCTCATTTTCTTTTTCTCGGTTTACACGTTCACTGCATGTACTTCACCACAACAACATCTTAATGTGTACGAAGGCTGAACCTCGAGGATCTATTTGTTAAATAACTTATGTAACCAACATACTCGCAAATCAGCTAATAGTTCTTGTAACGAAACGTGACGTCATTCCACTTGAAGAACGTCCAACTGTCCACATACATCCCCAACATTGAATTCAGTTTCCTACGCACACACACAGTAGACGAGTCCTCCTGAACTAATTAATCCCCACGAACTGATTAATCTCCTCTAACCTATCTTTATGTAAGCAAAACATTCAAATTGCTTGTCGCTGAAGTCTGTCTAATCCATAAAGGGTTTGACAGTCTTCAAATGATCGGTAGCAAGGAACTTGAATGACTTCATAAACTCAAATAACCTCAGTGGGAACGAATCGTATAATGCATAACTCACTGGACCTCTCTTAAAACTACATCTGCCAAGACGTTGACTTCAGTTATCCTTAGGTCTGACACTGGTGTATCTGTGTATTCTTCTGTCTTACCCGCGTGAGCCCTTCGTCAATGTCTTAATGATAGGCCAGCAACTGGATTCACCAGCCGGTCCTGTGGGTGGGGGGGAGGGACGAATCTCAGCGATTTCCACGTCTTGGCTCTGTGGTTCCCGACTATTCTCTTCCTACTTGAATCTATTAACGTTACTGTCCTTCCTCTGGAAACTGTTGCACGTGCCCGTTTGTTCTTCGTGTCGTCGTCTATCTCTGCAGACCCACAAAACTGAGCATTGAATCATGTGGCTATAATCCCTCCTCATGAATTTCAAGTCTCGCAGCACATTCTTAAAGGCTTTAATGTCATGCCTCTCGCATCCCATAAGAAAGAACTGGAAACGTCACAGTACCTTCTAGTAGTAAAAATTAATTATTTAAACGGAGCTGTACAGCATGTCAAGAAAATATTTGCAGGACTACCACCCTTCGAGCTCTGAAACCCTACAAATCGCGTTCCGTAGTTATTTTGACTTTCGCCCTTTCCTGTGCTGCCTTCTACCAAACTTGCCTAATAAATCGTCGCTGAATTCCTTAAATGTCGACAGCTGCTGCGCGATAGGACACACTCTCACAATGGTCCCGTCCTCCAGAAGTCCTCACACATACCATATGCTACGCATTAATGATCACAACAGTGGGAAACAAAGATCACATTGTTCCAGGCAAGCCTTAGGATGTAATGAGGTCTTGCTGTCCTTTGTAATCAAAATCCTCCAAACCTGGTCACCTTTGCTGCCCACTAGAATCTTCTCATTCCCCAATGTTAACTCTGCCTGCTGCTGACAAAACTGAACTGTTTCCATCGTTGCTTGTACACCGAGTGCTAATTCTCACTTCTGCATTCTGATAATTGTCGCACAGTCAATGGGAGTCTCGGAAATATCTCAACAACCTAATGTTTGATGTACTTGCGCTGCAACCCATTCAGAGACCGTCTCCAAATGTGTTACCTTGATTTTCTGTTGCCCATTTAAGGATTCTTGGTTCTCCTTAAGTGCTACAAACTCTTCTATATCTGTAGCCTCATCTACTAGTATCGGACAAGTGTCCCCAGATTTCCGACGCCTGGTCTGAATCACTTCTCTAATAAGCGTTCGATAAGCAAATTTTAACTGCTCAGTGGCTGCACACAGATGGTACTCGATTTCCTCTGGTGTCTGCTCAACCTTGTATTCTAACACTGCTACCCGTTCGTCTGCGTCTAATTGTAGATTTTCGTTGTCGTCTTGCCTTCGCGTCAAACGGTCAACCTGTTTCTTAATTTCTGGAACTATCTCTAGCGTCTTTGAGATTCCATTACGTTCGCTGACACCCCCTTAGTCGTCTTAATCTGTTCCATAATCGCTTTAGTAGTAGCCTCAATTTTGGAATCTAGCTTCTTTATCTCTTCATGACTAGCCTGAGCGGCGGATTTCTCGGCATGAATTTTCAGAATCATCTTTTTCAACATCTCTAAGATGCCACCTAAGAGATCAACTTGTAGTACCGGTGCGAACAAGGATCAGATAGACGAACTGAAATAACCATTTCCCGGTTTCAGGAGTATCTACGCAATCATTCTCACCATGGATCATTATAACCACGGCGTCAACTCCATAAGGCGTTACCGCATATAAATCGTCATCAGTCTCAGTTTCCATTTCGAATTATGTTCGGGATTAGTTTCACGTTCCCTTTAATTCCAAGCTCCTAGCTGTTTCCAACGAGACCGGATCTCTGACAGACGTCATTTCCTCAATATCCTCATTGATCTCGATATAAAACTAGTTATTCAGCTCCTTCACGCCTCATCTGATTATGAACTCACATTAACTACAAAAGTCTGTCAGAAAATACCTGACACACTCTCGCTTCCTATTTTAACACGTACCGCAAAACAAGATACACAAAGAAGTTGATCCAAAATTCCAGTCTGAACAACCCAGAACCAGAATAAATGGAACAACACAACGCAGATACATCAGAGCTGACAGAAACGCATCAGATTAAGAAACTCTCACCGACGCTTAATTTTAATTTCTCGCAACCTTTACAAAATATGCTATGAACTTTCCTCTTACCCTAAATATAAATTTAAAATACAATGAAGCGCTAAAGAAACTGGTATTTAAATACAGAGTTATTCAGACAGGCATAATACGACGCTGCGGTTTGAAACGCCTATATAAGACAAGAAGTGTCTGGCGCAGGTGTTCTGCATCTACATCTACATTTATACTCCGCAAGCCACCCAACGGTGTGTGGTGGCGGGCACTTTACGTGCCACTGTCATTACCTCCCTTTCCTGTTGCAGTCGCGTATGGTTCGCGGGAAGAACGACTGCCGGAAAGCCTCCGTGCGCGCTCGAATCTCTCTAATGTTACATTCGTGATCTCCTCTGGAGTTGTAAGTAGGGGGAACCAATATATTCGATACCTCATCCAGAAACGCACCCTCTCGAAACCTGGACAGCAAGCTACACCGCGATGCAGAGTGCCTCTCTTATAGAGTCTGCCACTTTGATAAACATCTCCGTAACGCTATCACGCTTACCAAATAACCCTGTGACGAAACGTGCCGCCTATCTTTGGATCTTCTCTATCTCCTCTGTCAAAGCGACCGGGTACGGATCCCACACTGATGAGCAATACTCAAGTATAGGTCGAATGTGTGTTTTGTAAGCCACCTCCTTTGTTGATGGACTACATTTTCTAAGGACTCTCCCAATGAATCTCAATCTGGCACCCGCCTTACTAACAATTAATTTTGTATGATCATTCCACTTCAAATCGTTCCGTACGCATACTCCCAGGTATTCTACTGAAGCAACTGTTACCAGTTTTTGTTCCGCTATCATATAATCATACAATAAAGGATCCTTCTATCTACGTATTCGCAATACAATTACATTTGTCTATGATAAGAGTCAGTTGCCACTCCCTGCATCAAGTGCCTATCCGCTGCAGATCTTTCTGCATTTCGCTGAAATTTTCTAATGCTGCAACTTCTCTGTATACTACAGCATCATCCGCGAAAAGCCGCATGGCACTTCTGACACTATATATTAGGTCATTTATATATATTGTGAAAATCAATGGTCCCATAACACTCTCTTGTCACACGCAGAGGTTACTTTAACGTCTGTAGACGTCTCTCCATTGAGAACAACATGCTGTGTTCTGTTTGCTAAAAACTCTTCAATCCAGCCAGACAGCTGGTCTGATATTCCGTAGGCTCTTACTTTGTTTATCAGGCGACAGTGCGGAACTGTATCAAACGCCTTCCGGAAGTCAAGGAAAATGGTATCTACCTGGGAGCCTGAATCTAATATTTTCCGGTTCTCATGAGCAAATTAAGCGAGTTGGGTCTCACACGATCGCTGTTTCCGGAATCCATGTTGATTCCTACATTCTGGGTTTCTAGAAATGACATGATACGCGAGCAGAAACACGTTCTCAAATTCTATAGTAGATCGATGTCAGAGATAAAAGCCTATAGTTTAGCGCATCTGCTCGACAACCCTTCTTGAACACTGGAACTAGGTGTGCTCTTTTCCAGTCATTTGGAACCTTCCGTTCCTCTAGAGACTAGTGGTACACGGCTGTTAGAAGGGGGACGAGTTATTTCGCGTACTCTGTGTAGAATCGAATTGGTATCCTGTCAGGTCCAGTGGACTATGTGAATGATGGCTTATCATTCGTCGGAACTCGCACCTTGCCAAAAATGATTAGCCTCTTCGATTACGCAGAATAGACTGATCACTTTCTTCACGGTGCGAGTTCCGGCGAATTGCTGTTGATAATGGAAGTAAGATTTTAAAATAAAGTGAACATAATTTCATGTAGTTTGTCGACCTGGAAAGAGATTTCGACATTATCAAATGGTGCAGGATGCTCAAAATTCTGAGAAAAACAGGAGTGAGCTATAGGAAGATCCAGATAATATACAATATTTACAAGATCAAAGGGGGAGTAACAATAACAGAAAACCAAGAACGAAGTGCTCGGGTAAAAAAGTATGTAAGCCGGGGCGTAGCCTTATTCCCTTACTGTATCTACAAATCGAAGAAGCAATGACGGACACAAAAGAAAGGTTAAGGACTGTAATTAAAATTCGAGGTGAAATTATATCAATGATAAGTTTCTATGATGACATTGTATCCTTAGTAACTGCAGGTTCTACTAAATTTTGTCTACTGGGTGTAGAATATAGATCAAGAGAAAATTGAAGTAAGACGAGAGCAACGAGAAGTAACAGAAATGAGGACAGCGACATACTTGATATTAAGTTTGAAGTTCACGAAGAAGATGAAGTTAAGGAATTATGTTATCTAGGGGCAAAGTAACCTACGACGGACAGAGGAAGCAGGAAATAAAGAGGACATCAGCGCTCTCAAAGAAAAGCGGTTCTGGTTAAGGGAAGTCTACTAGAGGCAAACATAGGCATTAATGTGAGGAAGAAATTTCTGAGAATGTACGTTGGGATCACATCATGAATGGTAGTGAAACATGGAATGTGGGAAAAATGGAACACAAGAGAATCGAATCATTTGAGGAGTGGTGCTACAGACGAAAACCGAAAATTTGCTGGAGTTCTAAGATAAGGAATGAGGAGGTTCTACTCAGAAACGGGGAGGAACTGAATACATGAAATACACTAAGAAGAATCGACAGGCTGGGGGGACATCTGTTAAGGGATCAGGGAATAGTTTTCATGGTACTAGATGGAGTTGTAGAGGGTAAAAACTGTAGAGGAAGACAGAGACTGGAATAAATCCAGCAAATAACAGCCGACGTAGTTGCTAATTTAGAGGCTCTGGGCTCTGATTGTAGCACGGGCAGGGTCACTGTCTCCTCAGTCCTCAGTTATCAAAATCAGAGGTCAAATATAGCTGTAAAGTAATTATTTACGATGTCGTGTCACGATCTTTATCTGTAGCAACAAGATCGTTTTAGTCAAGTGCATTTTTATTGCTGTTACAATTTTTCTTCATTCAGTTCACAAACTGACTCTTCTACAGTGAATCGTAGGCAAAACACAAAACATGTTTCTTTACCACGTGGATAACAGGCTTTGATGTTCATAAGGCGGAGAGTTACCATTCAAGAATAGAATCAAACAAATAGGCCTAATTCAGAATGAAAAATAAGTTTCAAAATGGTTGTTGAGTAAATATGTTGCAATGGAGTGGTGCTTTTCTACCTTGTTCCCCCGAGTTCTAAGGACAATCACCTCACGATCTGGAAACTACACTAATTTTCGCACGGGAGTTCGTTTACGAAAGTCAAGCTGTTGCTTCGTGTTTTTTGCGGGCAGTGTGTTCCCTCAGCTAATAAGGCAACTCTGAAGACAGACGAGAAGAAAATCTTGTGGGTGCTGCTGCTAAGCTTCTGGATAAACATAGTCCGCTTTGAGCGGCTATGAGGACGCAGCCCGCTTCATGCATATTTACGGCCGGCCATTTGCGCCGATGAATAATGCAACGTCAAAAATAGCGAGTCGCTGTCGGAACAGTGTATGACTCGGCGGAAGCGGCGTCGGACCCGCAGTAATGCTAAACGCCAAAAGCGCGTTAAACCCCGGAAATGCGGCACCAGCAGCACAGGAGGCTGGTCGTGCTGTAGAAAGCCGCCCTGATGAGATTCCCTTAGATTCTGGCCCTTCTCTAACTTTAAGGTTAAAACGCTCCAATGCATTGAGTCTCCCGCACGCAGCCACCGAGAACATCCCTATTCCTATCAGATAATAGTTGCGTCTAGTAATTCAATCAAGTTACTTGCTTGAATGCTAGCGGATGACTTCTTTGGCAAATCAGATAACATCAGATATACTTTTCGTTCCATACATACATATAGACGAGATCATCCAGTAATACATACAACGAGGTGACGGAAGTCATGACCTAGGGATGTGCACATATACAGATGGCGGCAGCATCGAATACACAATGTATGAAAGGACCGTGCATTGACGAAGCAGTCATTTGTCCTCAGGTAATGCATGTGAAAAGGTTTCCGATGTGATTATGGCCGTACAACGGGCATTAACAGACTTTGAATCTAAGGCACTACCCCTCACAACGGATAACGCAACGCACGACGGCTTTTACTTAAAGACCGATGGCAGCGAAGCAGTAGAGTTGTCATTGTTAACAGACAAGTAACACTGCGTCAAATAGCTCCAGAAATCGACTTGCTGGTCGTAGGGTGTGTTCCAAAAATGAACAGCATAGAGACAGGAGTAATGACACTTTCTGCAGGACCGGACCATCATTTTTTTACAGGACAATGCTCAAGCACGTACAGTGCAAGCTGTTACTGATTTGTTTGACTAATGGGGCTGCTAAGTGCTATACCATCTACTACACTCCCCTGACTTAAGCCCTCGTAAGTTCAACTCAATTTCTAAACTGATGGAAACCCCTCACGGCATTCGCTTAAGAACTGCTACAAATTCGTCGGGTAATAGACCGTGCCGCTCGAATTATCAACACAACCGGCACTGCTAAGAGTATCCTACGACTTTAACATCGCTAGCAACGGATTAAACACAATGCTGTAGACTACTTTGAAGGTCAGTAAAATTTAGAGACATCTATCTATTTTGTACAAGCTGTAAATAAATAATTGGCGCTATTCAAGTTCCAACACTCGTATTTAGGAGAAGATGAACTGCATCTTTAACTTCACGTTATTAACACATTTCATTTTGAAACTTGAGAACATTTCTGCTGTTCCATATATCCACCATATCAAGTCTAAATACTTTTGCCACGAATAGATCTCAATACGGAGCTCAAATTCTCCACACACAGTCGCTAATTCCCTCTCATCTGCATCCGCTTGCTCTTCCCTACCCATAATACTGAACGCTATTGTACAACATGTGCCAAACACCACTACCAGAAGCTCTTCTGAAGCCGTGTAGATTGTCCTGAATAGCACTATCCGCTGTGGTGCACTTGGGATCGGAAACCTAGGAAAGAGACAAGCGCATCGAACGATTCGCTAATAAGTTAGGTGCATGGCTACCGTCGTTCAGATCAAATCTGTTCCGTGATATTAATAAGTGGCTCTTGTCGTAGAGGGAAACTCCAGAACGGCTGTTAGGAAAACATGAAAGGCACTCCGAGGAATAAAATAACGTATAAAAGCTAAATCCTGCTTTTTCTGTCGAGAAATATTCAAAGAAACTATCATCAAAATTCGACATTCTAGTGAGCGCTGCGGGTTAGCATCATTGTCATTGCGTGATTAGGTGGGGAACGAAACAGCTTCACCCGCTCAGCACAGGCTGTTCGAAGTTTTATTTGAAGAACCTGAACGATTGTGTGCCACCAGCCTAGGGCAGAGCTTACCTGGCGCTGGGAGGCGGTGCTCTGATTTATACGGCGAGAACTGGCCGGCTGCCGATTTGCTGGCGAACCGCCCATGTGCCCGCAGGCTCCGCAAACGCTGGAGGTTACAGTAGCATGAATCTCAAAGGAACTGTGGGTGCGGCACTTCTAGGAAGGCTGCTCCCGGTATTTTACACATCTGACTTAAAATCAGCAGTGTAAAATTTACCTAATGTCTAATCAGATTATCAGATATTGTTTGCGATGTGGGCGTCCCATTACCAGAAATGTAGTAAACGTGCATTGCATTGTTCAGAGATAAGAGAAAATTGAGGCCAAGGGCGAAGTCAATAACCAGAATTGGTAACACAGATATATGAGGGGTAGCACAACTACAGAATATTCAAAAACTCATTTTTTATTGATCTGAAAGATGCTTTCCTTCTAAAATGCAAGCAAAAAAGTCCAATCCCTGTAAAATATTGTCCTAACGAATTCCAAACTCCTCCTCTAGCGCCACGGATGACCCGAAATGCCCCACCTGCGCCAACCCAATACCACCTGTAGTGCCTGGGTATTGATACAAGCAGTTGAAAACAACAACACGTTAGCCTGCCTTTAGCAAGTGTCAGTGCGTGTCCGAAAAAGACTATTCTTTCGCTACGAATCTTCATTTTTGATTCAATATTGAATTTTGAGAATTTATTTATGATCTTACAGTATATAGTTCTTTCTTTCAAGTGAGAATGAGCTATAAGGAAGTGCACTCTGACGGAAAATGTACGAAAAATGCAAAGCGGTGAAGAAGGAGTTTGTCATCAAAGCATCCAAAGCATACATCTAAGGCTGAGAGCAGTTCAGAAGGAGTCAGTGTCTCTGCTAAGAAACTTAAAGACAATAAGCAGCATTTTGATGGGTATTATGGATTGAGCCATAGGGTTATAAATTTTCTTGCTGTTTTCTCTATTATTTCTCAACACGTGAAATGAATTTTTTCTTCAAAATAAAATTTATCTACGTTGCGATATTATTTGATATGAATGACACATTTTACGCTATTGGATAATAAGTAGATAGTATAGAAGTAGCTGGATGTGTAAATCATCCTTCAGAAAGCCATATAAAATGGAAAAGGGACGCCACTGGATATCTACTCCATCTGTGACAAAAAACATGTAAAATACGAAGTGGACCTTGAGGACGCCAGCTGACTCCACCATAGCAGCACAAAACAGGTCCTCGCTTTTAAAAAATAAACGCCGTATGAGCCGCACACAGCACAACGCCCGTTTGGTGAAAATACAAATATTACTGTCAGTAATACTTGTGTGAACACCAAGCGGCAATTGTGATGTATGTGGTTCATATCAGTTTTATATTGTAAGCTTGGCCCTTTTTTGTATTGCTATGGCGGAGTCAGGTGGTGTGTTCACGGTCCACTTTACGTTTTATATGTTTTATGTCGGATGGATTACGTATACAATTACTGTTGCGTCCATTTCCCATTTTGGATGGCTTTATGACGGATGCGTCCCACATCCAGCTACTTTTACACAATCTAATTATGCTCCAAAAGGGTGAAAAGCGTCATTCTTATTAAATAATTTCGCACGCTAGACTGTTTTTATTCTTTAATAAACCGAAACATACTGCTGTAGTATCCTGCGCAATGGAATGGAGCAATTCATTTAAAATGTAATACGTGTAATGCAGACAGCAGTTTGCAAGAACGAAGTCCTCGAGACGTAGGCTTCACTATAATCATTGCTTGTCCAGATTGCCGACATGTTGTTATATTTTGCAATAAGTTTATACGGAACGCATATGAAAACAACCCTCGAATCGTCCTAGCAATGTGCCAGCTTGGTGTAGGGCTAAACTGAATTGTAAAATTTTACGCGTTCATGGAATCGCTACGACCGATATTTCAACCGGTCTGTGATAAAGCAGTGGATATGATTTTAATCGCAACGGTAAGAGCACCACACGCCGGTCCTGGAATAGCTGAGTGACTGTAAGATTTTTCTGAAAGTGGAATTTTTCAGTTTTTCGTGTCTATAAAGCATTTCAAAACTTCAAACGCCCTTTTTTCGGAATATGGTTTTTCAGAACGGCACGCAACATATCTCCAATAAAGTTCAATTCTTTTATTTGAAAGTTTATGCTCAACTTTGAAATAGGGTTTCTAAGCGTGCCACATAATTGTTCGATTAAACTATATTTATTAACAAACGACAGTCCTTTTTTATGAAAACTGAACGTCTTTAATCAGACACTCGCTATTTACACAAAAGTCAATCCTAAACCTACGTGATTTATTAGCCACATTCATGCACAATACACAGATTTTTTTCGTTTTTCTAGATTGAACTCGCAGGCCTTGCCACAGATCGTCTCAAATTCAGCATGCCTCGGCAGAATTGCACCAGTATCGCCATTTTGTAATATTTACGTAAATAAAATTTTATATACTTAAGTATGTGCTCAGTAGCTACCCCAAATGTAATTTCTCTATCACCTTTCCTTTAACCCAAAAAAATTGTCAAAGAAACGCTTTTTTAGGCCGTTCGGTCATGTTATTTTTCACGCGCTCATTTCGAAGATTACTTAAAAATAGTTTCAGACCCTGTGGAGGTCGGCACGTTCCCGGAAGTACGCAGGCAGTTCACGGCCCAAGCCTAATGCTCATTAGGAACAGTAGATGACCTGCAGAATAGCAGCGACTTCTTCGCCAAAAGTCTGATGAAATGACTGTATTCATTCGCGCAACACCTCTGAGAGCTGCTAATACAGAGATACGCACTTCAAAATACAAATGAAACCTGTCTCTTCTTAGATTCCAGAAAATTAAATTACTTAAACTCAAATTAGAGACGTCACATTAAAGGTATTATACTATATGGAGAAGCCATTCCCTGATCGTTCCTAGCCGGCCGGAGTGGTCGAGTGGTTCTAGGCACTACAGTCTGGAACCGCGCGACCGCTAAGGTCGCAGGTTCGAATCCTGCCTCGGGCATTGATGTGTGTGATGTCCTTAGGTTAGTTAGGTTCAAGTAGTTCTAAGTTCTAGGGGACTGATGACCTCAGATGTTAAGTCCCATAGTGCTCAGAGCCATTTGAACCATTTTGAACCTGATCGTTCCGCCAGTGCATGTCGTAGTACTAGATAAGATGGTTAGCACACTGGACCCGCATTCGGGAGGACGACGGTTCAATCCCGTCTCCGGCCATCCTGATTTAGGTTTTCCGTGATTTCCCTAAATCGTTTCAGGCGAATGCCGAGATGGTTCCTTTGAAAGGGCAAGGCCGATTTCCTTCCCAATCCTTCCCTAACCCGAGCTTGCGCTCCGTCTCTAATGACCTCGTTGTCGACGGGACGTTCAACACTAACCACCACCACCACTAGATAAGAAGTGTGCTTTTTGCTTCAAACATACACTTCGTGCGGTGCTAGCGAATGACAAATCAAAGGTATTGGGGATTCACTTGGGCTGCCGACCACCTTTATTGCTGTGACACGTAGTTGCCACATAAAAGGTATAATGCTGATGCTACAATATGTCTCCTACTTCACATATGTAGATGTGGTCTAAGGATTTCAGTTGTTTTAAAGAATACGCAATTGTTTATTAGTGCTATTATTACATAGTGTATTAAATCGATAATGTAACTAATAACACTTCGTTTCCAAATGCAAATGTGACCTTATTATTTGTCTTTACTTTCAATCAAATAATAATCGTCGTTTATCTGCAGCACATTTTAAAACGACAAAATTTGCGATCTGAAGTACCCCATAGAAAGTACATTTCGAGGCGTCTTCCACAAGGACTGAAGAATCCTTCTAATGCCGAATACAGATTTTCAGTACCATTCGCGGAAACAGCACACCAGTAAAATACATTATACTGTAAGTGAACAAACGGACGGATTGTATTTATCGAGTATCAGGTACGTTAATCTATAGATAAGTAAAATGCTGTGACAGGGGTATCAGAAGTCGAATTTCCCCTTATTTGATCACTCGATCACAGGATCGAGCATGGTTTTGTTGAAGATACCGCGCAGTGCAGTTAGGGACTCTAAGGATTGTGGGTTGGAATCAGAGAGTGATTAGGACTGGTCGTGAGGTGATATATTATCCAATGCTGTCTTTGTGTGTGTCCATAATGCAATGACAGCAGTTTAAATATTACCATTACACATTTCACATCGCAAAATATTACCTGTCACATGTGTTCATCAGGCATCACAATAATACGTATTGCAGATTTCAGTCACGAGAACAGTATCAGTCACGAAGACAGCGCCATTCATGAATGCGGCCAAGACCAAGCAGATTCAGTGACGACACTACCAACTACCACCCAGCACTCACCACGCCGAGATGTTCACTTTGCAATGTTATACAGAGGCCAAGTGGTTTGTCGTCTGTTGAGTCAATGCTCTGGAATGCGTGCTACTGGGTATGCCTCCAGCAAATGCTGTCTGACTGCTAAGGGAGAAAGTTACCTACTTCTTTACGTTATTTCCTACTCGGAAGAAGACAGCGAGTTGTTCGAGATCAGACGCACTGCTGGTGGGGAAAAGGGGGGGGGGGATTCGTTGCAATATTTGTCTTACAATCAAAGTAAATATTGGACGGGATCGGTGCTTAGGACCCAGGCAAAATTATGAGGGCATAAAGTGCATGGATAACTTGTTTCACATATGCCGTGTATCTTCGTGTATCTTCATAGATATGCGGAGATGCTTTCTGTTGGTAGGAGTGTAGAAATATAGATGGCCACTGAGATACTGTAAGTGAACAAACGGACGGATTGTATTTATCGAGTATCGGTTATGTTAATCAATAGATAAGTAAAGTGCTGTGACAGGCGTATCAGACGTCGAATTATGTCTTATTCAATCACTCAGCACACGATGCTGCGACTACCTGAGTGTGAAGAGTTCTACTGATCATGAGTTTGCTTTGCCACTTTGCATTTTTTTCTCGTTATTGTTTGTGTTAATGTTTGTGATGCTGCATTGCCTCGTTCTCTAATATATATATCTGAGCTTAAGAGGGGGTAGGCTATATAAGAGAATGAGTTGTGATGAATTGGAAGAAATGCATTGAGAACCTGGAAGAAAAAGGTTAGGCCAAAAATGTAGTGTACAATGAAGAATAATTGTTTTGAAAGAGGATATGAACAAAAAAGTAGGGTTTAGGGACAAAGGGTTTAGGTAGGATTTTCTCGGAAACGAATGATGAGGTAAGATAACGGAGCATACAGAAAGCATGCTTAGATAGGACTTTTTTGCGGAAAAAAATGTTGATATAAGAGGAAAGATCTATGGAATGAAGTTTTGGGTTGGACTGTAGTACCAAATGTTATACTGAAAACAAACCCTGTCCTTTCCTTTTGTCTTATTTTGCTATGTGTTTGTGTACCCATGTGTATTTGTGTCCTTACTGTCTTTATGTGTTTATCTGATTAGAGTTATGCTGTAGAATTTTTATAATACTAAGCTACATTCACTATGATGAGGAATACTGTTATCTTCATATATAATTTGCATTAATAATATCTTCTTTGCTTTGTAAAGATGTTTAGTCATTATTTGTTCTGTTCTGTTTTTAATTCTCATATGTGAAGTTAAAGAATCGAAAGATATTCTCAATTTTTAATTTATTTACTTGCGAAATAATTCCTGTAGCACGTAAATATATGTTTATTTCTGTTCTTTTGTAACGCCTGGATTACTACCAATGTTATCATTCTTTTTTTTTAACGATTTTTTTGTACCTTTGTAATTGTATTCTCATGTAATAAGATTAGACAACAGGTCTTCAAATTAAGTACACAGTAGGGTTTAGTTTCACTGCACACATTTCTGTTGGTCATAGTATATGAACAATACGTGATAAGTTAAAAAAAAGGGGACTGTTAGTGCTTGCTAATGTGTTGGCATTTCAGCAAGTGACTGGTAAACACCATTGCTGGTTCTAAGGACATTTCAAAGTTCTTTGCAAACCCAGAAGTGGTGGTTCATAGACTTGCTATATTATCCGTAAGACTCTTCAATCTTGATTGTGCACCCACACAGTCGCTACAGTTGGCTGCTGGCCATCTCTGCAAGGACTACAGTGGGTCTGCACCTTTGGTGGCCCACCAATACCATTATCTCTACAAGGACCACCGTGGGCCTGCACCTACGCTGGCCCACCAATGCCATAATCTCTACCAGGACTAAAGTGGGTTTGCACCTGTGGTGGCCCACTCATACCATCATCTCTACAAGGAATACTGTGGGTCTGCTCTGTGATGACCTACCTACCAATATTCATCAAAACTTCGACTGACTCTGCCGTGGGTTTGCTCTGTTGTGGCCCATTACCTGCCTGCATATCAAGAGCTAGCACTGTCTTTCCTTTGGAAGGACAACACTACTTCTCCAAGACTCCATGGATATCCACTACTTCTGTGTGCACTTTCTTTTACTGCTCAGACTTGTGTATAAAACTATCATTCTTACTGTGATGAATGATCAAGACCGTCTTTATGGACTGTGAGGACAGTTTTTGCTTTTGACCAACATTGTATCAATAAGTGTGTGCATTTAATATCTTTGTTATTGAAATTTTGAAAAATTTTATCGAATCAGTATTGTCCACTGCCCAAAACAATTTGTAAAATTTTTTGTGTTGAGCATAGGGGCTATGTAACTGGGCTGTCTAAGTTTTTATGTTGGTAACGCTACGTAGTGCTCTGCATGAAAATCGATGACTGAGCTGTGTGCAGTCTGTGGCTGGTTGGACTCATTGTTGGAATATTCACTTGTGTAGTGTTGGGCAGTTGGATGTGAACAGTGTGTATCGTTGGGAAGCTGGAGGTGAGCCGCCAGCAGTGGTGGATGTGGAGAGAGAGATGCCAGACTTTTGAGAGTTTGCTATGACCGGACGATCTGGACATGTGTGCGTCAGAAAAAGGAAATTTGTAAGACTCGATGTCACGGTTCAAATGGCTCTGAACACTATGGGACTTAACTACTGAGGTCATCAGTCTCCTAGAACTTAGAACTACTTAAACCTAACTAACGCAAGGACATCACACACATCCATGCCCGAGGCAGGATTCGAAGCTGTGACCGTAGCGGTCGCGCGGTTCCAGACTGTAGCGCCTAGAACCGCTCGGCCACTTCGGCCGGTGGATGTCATGAACTGATGTATATATATTATGACTTTTGAACACTATTAAAGTAAATACATTGTTTGTTCTCTATCAAAATCTTTCATTTCCTAACTATGCGTATCAGTAGTTAGTGCCTTGAGTAGTTTAAATCCTTTATTTAGCTAGCAGTATTGGCGCTCGCTGTGTTCCAGCAGTTCGAGTAACGAAGAATTTTGTGAGATAAGTGATTCAGGAAAGGTATAGGCTATTTTTAGTCAGGGCCATTGTTTTGAAGGGATTATTGAAAGTCAGACGGCGTTGCGCTAAAAATGTTGTGTGTCAGTTTAATGATGATCAGAACGAGTAAAGAGAGAACTGTCTGAGTACATTCAGTTTTGCTCAGCTGTTTGAAAATCAAATAACGAAAGAGTTTTTCCGGCACAGTCATCCATTTCATACAAAGAGGAAGTTTCAGACTCTCCTATTTGATGTGTTTTGTATTCGACTACGGTGTATAGTTCATCGTCGTTGAGTTACTCGTTTAATCACTCAATCTCCTATTTATGGCTTAAGAGACGCAAATCGGAAGGAACAAAGGTAAGGACATAATATTCCCAGAAGTTCCGTTCACAGTGCTCTTCCATTAAATCTCCAGTTCGCCTTACCGGAATTATTTGTACATGTGATTTAGAGAAAAGCTTACGTACTAAAATATAGTGTATTTGTTGTCCATAAGAGTCTCTTTATGCACGAAGAGTTTCTAGTAGTCGTCTCCTCCTTACCTCGCAGAAATTGGTGCACCCAACTAACATGACGACTGGTAACCAACGCGAAAGCATAACGTTTCTTGGAAATTTACCGCAAAGTGCCCACTTTAGAAAATAACTCCCGGCTTTCCTTGAGTTCGTGCGTTGCATTTCACAACGTTATCCCTTTCGGCAGGAGCGTTAAAAGCGCTTTTAGGGCGAGTCTGGGGTTGAGAAGCAAATGGGAGCTGCTGCAGCAGGTTAAAGTTGAAGTGAATGAGAGGCGCATTTTGCAAATCGGCGAGCCAAATCTGCAGGGCGGAGGCGGCAGCTGGCTTTCTGCCTCACGTGGTTCCTTTGTTTTCGTCCTTTTCTCTCACGCTGTAGCTCTTTAGTTCTAACTTTCTCTCATCTTCCTATTCGCCGCCCTCTAGCATTTTGTCTCTTCAACCTGCTCTACCGTCCTTCCCCCCATTCCTCTCTCTCTCTCTCTCTCTCTCTCTCTCTCTCTGTGTGTGTGTGTGTGTGTGTGTGTGTGTGTGTGTGTGTGTGTGTGTGCGTGTGCGTGTATGTGTTTTACTGTGAGCATTAAGGTCCTGTTACCCAATACCACAAAAAGGGAAGCTCTTGTAAACCTTTCCCGGGAGTTGGCTGTCACTGTTGTTCTCGGATCGTTCTCGTGGTACGTCAGAGGTACAACTGATTAAGAGTTACCATTTTAGTAACTTTTTAACTGACTCTTTCTATTATAACATTGTGTACTTAAAAGATATGCAATTTCTTTTTCAGTTTTATTTTCCTTTTTCTCATTAGTCTGAGAAACCCTTACCGTTTCTGCACTCAGACACTTTCTATGACAATTGTACATTTGACTGGCAACTTTCATTACGCATTATTCACTCTATTACAAAATAGCTATCCTCGGAGGCAGCTGTACAAGCTGTACAGATCAGTAGAAGGTGAACATACTGTTATTCACGTAGGGGTCTGCTGTTCGATTAAACGAGAGTTTTAGTTTGGTTCGCGCACCATCCTCATTTATTGGTAGTTATTTTTATAGACATTGTTTAATTATTAAGCTTTCACGGGTTTATTTTTGGAATTTACTTTTAGCTTAATTTTCGGAGCGTCCACGTAAATGACGAAGGAGTGAAGCACTCAGAAGCGGCGAGGAAACGAAATGAAACTGTACGATCTGATAGGTAATGTGATGTTATTTCAGTAATTACTAAATCTAGTCAAGTTTAGAAAACACTTGGTATTTTGAACCCACTTTATAGTATGACGTTTCACCAATGGTGTCGCTGGGATGGAGATGACGTCCAAGATAGCCCCACGTAACATCTCTTGGAACAGTGCGAACAGCAGAACCATATGGGTGTAAAACAATGGTGAAATTGTGGACGATGATGTCTTCCCTACGAGGTGTCTTGTGGATGGAGAAGGTAACCTGTGCTAATCTCTGTCAACCCAGATCTAGTGAAACAGAGCGTCGCCACGAAGCTGATGATTACTGTGGGACTGCACGTTGTTTGCGCGTTGGATAACACCCCTGGGAGGCCAAGCACGGCGAAAGTGGCGCCTGAGCACACTATCATCACCAAACGACGCGCACAAGAGATCTTTCACGCGTCTAGCAATATGGGGTGGAGCGCCATCCTGCATAAACATCGTACGTTCCAGAAGGTGTTTGCCAGCCAGGCTGCGGATGATGCGGTTCTGTAACATATCAGCGTACCTCTCAACAGTCACGGTAAGGGTACACTCCACCTACATAGCTGTACCTTTACATAGCATCGATCATTAGATCTATGCAGCGATCATAAACTGAAACAATGACGGCAGTACAATCAGCAATGTGCGAGTGGGTGAGCGAGATCGAGTATTAGAGTCCGTGAGTGGGAGTCGGCACGACAGTGGGTTTGATGCTAAATTAATTAAATATAACTTCAGCTTCAGCGTATGCAAATAATAAAGTTCGGTGCGAAACTGGGGGGAGGTTATATACGTCGACACGTGTGTCAGACGTCGATTCCACAGCAATCTTTGAAAACAGTGGAGAAAACAACACAGCAAACGGTGAGAACGCAGCATTTCGGCACAGCATCGCTTCGAAATTAATTGAATTCTACGTTGTGTAGGAATGAGCAGGAATACGAACAATCAATAGTGTGACTGAATTTTAAGTTCCAAGTGTACTTTTCAATTGAGAGAAGGCATAAATTGCAACGAACAGTGATTGTTGTGAATAGTGTTAATATGGCTAATTCAAAACGAAACGGCAGTTTTACTAAAGACGAGGGAGGACAATTTAATAACGTTGTTGATGGAGACTGCTGTGTTCGGATGCGCGCTGAGTTGGCATCCCTTCGCTCCCAGCTTCAGGCAGTGTTGGCTTCAGTCACACAGCCTAAGGCTGTTGCCAATGGGCATCACTGTGGGGGGCCAGACGTGGATTTGTCAGCCAGTGTCGTCCCACGCATCCCCTGATCGGACTACGGCTGTGGCTGCCCGGGATACTGCCCACAATGAAGTTGACCCCTCACCTCTGGTAGAGTGGGAAGTCGCCACGAGGTATGGCAGGGGGCGAAAGACATTCCAGAGGGCTGAACGGAAGGCCTCTCCAGTTTGTCTGACGACCCGGTTTCAGGCTCTGGCTACGGCTGATACTGATCTTCGGCTGGACATGGCTGCTTGTCCTGTTCCAGAGATTGCCCCTCAGTCTGCAAGATCCGGGCGGTCGCAGAGGGTGGGCTTACTGGTAGTTAGGAGCTCCAACGTCAGGCCTGTAATTGGGCCCCTTAGGGATATGGCTGTAAGAGAGGGGAAGGAAACCAATGTGCACTCCGTGTGCATACCGGAGGGAGTAATTCCAGATGTGGGAAGGGTCCTTCCAGATGCCATGAAAGGTACAGGGTGTACCCATCTGCAGGTGGTCGCTCATGTCGGCACCAATGATGTATGTCGCTATGATCGGAGGAAATCCTCTCTTGCTTCCGGCGGCTATCTGAGTTGGTTCAAAAAATGATTCAAATGGCACTGAGCACTATGGGACTTAACTTCTTAGGTTATCAGTCTCCTATAACTTAGAACTACCGGGTGATCAAAACGTTAGTATAAATTTAAACTGAATAAATCACGGAATAATATAGATAGAGAGGTACAAATTGACACACATGCTTGGAATGACATGGGATTTTTATAGAACAAAAAAAAATACAGAAGTTCAAAAATCGTCCGACAGATGGCGCTTCATCTGCTCTGAATAGCAATAATTATCGTAACAAACTAAGACAAAGCAAAGATGATGTCCTTTACAGGAAATGCTCAATATGTCCTCCATTATTCCTCAACAATAGCTGTAGTCGAGGAATAATGTTGTGAACAGCACTGTAAAGCATTCCGGAGTTATGGTGGGGCATTGCCGTCGGATGTAGTCTTTCAGCATCCCTAGAGATGTCGGTCGATCTCGATACACTTGCGACTTAGGGTAACCCCAAAGCCTATAATCGCACAGACGGAGGTCTGAGGACCTGGGAGGCCAAGCACGACGAAAGTGGCGGCTGAGCACACTATCTTCACCAAACGACGCGCACAAGAGATCTTTCACGCGTCTCGCAGTATGGGGTGGAGCACCATCCTGCATAAACATCGTACGTTCCAGAAGGTGTTTGCCAGCCAGGCTGCGGATGATGCGGTTCTGTAACATATCGTCGTACCTCTTAACCGTCATGGTAGCAGTTACAAAACCATAATCACGCATTTCCTCGAAGAAAAAAGGCCCGATAACGGTAAATGTGTTAAATCCAACCCATACCGTGACATCCTCGTCGTGTAATGGAGTTCCCACACCTAGGATTTTCGGTAGCCCAAATGCTGCAGTTGTGGGCGTTGACAGACCCTCGGAGCGTGAAATAAGTTTCGTCGGTCCACAACATGTTACTCAACCAGTCGTCATCTTCTGCCATCTTTTGAAACGCCCACGCCGCAAATGCCCTCCGCTTCACTAAATGCCGGCCGCGGTGATCTAGCGGTTCTAGGCGCTCAGTCCGGAACCGCGCGACTGATACGGTCGCAGGTTCGAATCTTGCCTCGGGCATGGATGTGTGTGATGTCCTTAGGTTAGTTAGGTTTAAGTGTTTCTAAGTTCTAGGGGACTGATGACCATAGATGTTAAGTCCCATAGTGCTCAGAGCCATTTGAACCATTTGCTCAGAGCTATTTGAACCAATAGCCTTCACTAAAACGCTAGGTATCAGTTCATGATGCCGATGGATTTTACACGGATAGCATCGGAGGGTACGCCTAAATGCCAACAAAACAGTAATGTATGGAATGCCGGTGCGACTTGCGACTGCAGGAGCGCTGACTTCCCCGTGCATAGACGAAACCCGCTACAGTCCCCATTTCTTCCTGAACTGTCTCAACAACATTACACCTTGCGTTCGGTCGGCCACTACGGGGTCTATCTTCTAAACAACCCGTGGCTTCGAACTTCGAAATCATTCTCGCCACAACTGCATTTGTCAACGGACCTTTACCCGTTCGAATCCCCTTCCTATGGCGATAGGATCGTAACGCTGAACTAGCATATTCACCGTTTTCATAATATAGCTTCACTAAAAGCGCCTTTTCAGGTAACGTCAACATGCTGCGACTGATGGCGCATCTGATTCTCTCTCTCATTACAGCTCCTTTTATACACGATTGTCATGCGCAGTCACTGACGTTTTGCTGCCCAGCGCCATCAGTCGGACATTTTGTGAACTTTGTTTTTTTTTTTGTTCTAATAAACCCCATGTCTATCCAAGCATGTGTGTCAATTTTTACCTCTCTATCTACCTTATTCCGTGGTTTATTAAGTTTTCAAATGTATACTGACTTTTTGATCACCCAGTACTTAAACCTAACTATTCTAGGGACATCACACACATCCATGCCCGAGGAGGATTCGAACCTGCGATCGTAGTGGTCGCGCGGTTCCAGACTGTAGCGCCTAGAACCATTCGGCCACTATGGCCGGCTCTGATTTGGTGAAGACTGGCAGCCTCGCTAGCGGGATGAAAGCAGAGTTCACCATCTGCAGCATCGTCGAGATGACTGACTGCGGACCTTTGGTACAGAGCCGAGTGGAGATTCTGAATCAGAGGCTGAGACGGTTCTGCGACCGTGTAGGCTGCAGATTCCTCGACTTGCGCCACAGGGTGGTGGGGTTTCGGGTTCCGCTGCATAGGTCAGTAGTCCATTAGACACAGCAGGTGGCTACACGGGTAGCAGAGGATGTGTGGCGTGCACTGGGCGGTTTTGTAGGTTAGATGGCGTCCGGCAAGTACAGGAAGGGCAACAGCCTCAAAGCGTGCGGGGCAAAGTCAGGACATGCGGAGACCAAGCAGCAATCGATATTGTAATTGTAAACTGTCGAAGCTGCGTTGGTAAAATACCGGAACTTCAAGCACTGATAGAAAGCAGCGAAGCCGAAATCGTTATAGCTACGGAAAGCTGGTTGAAGCGAGAGATAAATTCTGCCGAAATTTTTACAAAGGCACAGACGGTGTTTAGAAAGGATAGATTGCATGCAACCGGTGGTGTCGCGTTTGTCGCTGTTAGTAGTAGTTTATCCTGTAGTGAAATGGAAGTGGATATTTCCTGTGAATTATTATGGGTGGCGGTTATACTCAACAACTTAGCTAGGCTAATAATTGTATCCTTATACCGACCTCCCGACTCAGCAGAACAAGTGAGAGAAAATCTGTATACATTTCACATAGATTTCTTCAGCAAGTTATAGTCTTAGGTGGAGATTGCAATTTACCAGATATAGACTGGGACACTCAGATGTTTAGGACGGGTGGTGGGGACAGAGCATCGACATTATACTGAGTGCACTATTCGAAAATTACCTCGAGCAATTAAACAGAGAACCGATTCGTGGAGATAACATCTTGGACTTACAGATAACAAAAAGGCCCGAAATGTTCCACTCTGTAAGCGCAGAACAGGGAATCAGTGATCATAAGGCCATTGCAGCATCCCTAAATATGGAAGTAAATAGGAATATAAAAAAAGGGAGGAAGGTTTATCTGTTTAGCAAGAATAATAGAAGGCAGATTTCAGACTACCTAACAGATCAAAACGAAAATTTCTGTTCCGACACTGACAATGTTGAGTGTTTATGGAAAAAGTTCAAGGCAATGGTAAAATGCGTTTTAGACAGATACGTGCCGAGTAAAACTGTGAGGGACGGGAAAAACCCACCGTGGTTCAACAACAAAGTTAGGAAACTATTGCGAAAGCAAAGAGAGCTTCACTGCATATTGAAACGCAGCCAAAACCTCTCAGACAAACAGAAGCTAAACGATGTCAAAGTTAGCGTAAAGAGGGCTATGCGTGAAGCGTTCAGTGAATTCGAAAATAAAATTCTATGTACCGACTTGACAGAAAACCCTAGGAAGTTCTGGTCTTACGTTAAATCAGTAGATGGATCGAAACAGCATAGCCAGACACTCTGGGACGATAAATGTTTTGAAACAGAGAATGACACGCGTAAAGCTGAAATACTAAACACCTTTTTCCAAAGCTGTTTCACAGAGGATGACCGCACTGCAGTTCCTTCTCTAAATCCTCACACGAACAAAAAGATGGCTGACGCCAAACTAAGTGTCCAAGGAATAGAAAAGCAACTGAAATCACTCAACAGAGGAAAGTCCACTGGACCAGATGGGATACCAATTCGATTCTACACAGAGTACGCCAAAGAATTTGCCCCCCGTCTAACAGCTGTGTACCGCAAGTCTCTAGAGGAACGGAAGGTTCCAAATAACTGGAAATGAGCACAGGTGGTTCCAGTTTTCAAGAAGACTGTCGAGCAGATACGCAATTTTATAGGCCTATATCTCTGACATCGATCTGCTGTAGAATTTTAGAACATGTTTTTTGCTCGCGTATCATGTCAGAACTGGAAAGCCAGAATCTACTCTGTAGCAATGAACATGGATTCCGGAAACAGCGATCGTGTGAGACCGAACTCGCTTTATTTGTTCATGAGACCCAGAAAATATTAGATACTGGCTCCCAAGTAGATGCCATTTTCCTTGACTTCCGGAAGGCGTTCGATACTGTTCCGCACTGTCGCCTGATAAACAAAGTAAGAGTCTACGGAATATCAGACCAGCTGTCTGGCTGGATTGAAGAGTTTTTAGCAAACAGAACACAGCATGTTGTTCTCAATGGAGGGACGTCTACAGACGTTAAAGTAGCCTCTTGCGTGCCACAGGGGAGTGTTATGGGACCATTACTTTTCACAATATGTATAAATGACCTAGTAGATAGTTTCGGAAGTTCCATGCGGCTTTTCGCGGATGATGCTGTAGTAGACAGAGAAGTTGCAGCGTTTGAAAATGGCAGCGAAATGCAGGAAGATCTGCAGCGGATAGGCACTTGGTGCAGGGAGTGGCAACTGACCCTTAACATAGACAAATGTCATGTATTGCGAATACATAGAAAGAAGGATCCTTTATTGTGTGATTATATGATAGCGGAACAAACACTGGTAGCAATTACTTCTGTAACATATCTGGGAGTATGCGTACGGAACGATTTGAAGTGGAATGATTATATAAAATTAATTGCTGTTAAGGTGGGAGCCGGGTTGAGCTTCATTGGGAGAGTCCTTAGAAAATGTAGCCCATCAGCAAAGGAGGTGGCTTACAAAACACTCGTTCGACCTATACTTGAGTATTGCTCATCAGTGTGGGATCCGTACCAGGTCGGGTTGACCGAGGAGATAGAGAAGATCCAAAGATAGGCGGCGCGTTTCGTCACAGGGTTATTTGGTAAGCGTGACAGCGTTACTGAGATGTGTAGCAAACTCAAGTGGCAGACTCTGCAAGAGAGGCGCTCTGCATCGCGGTGTAGCTTGCTGTCCAGGTTTCGAGAGTGTGCATTTCTGGATGAGGTATCGAATATATTGCTTCCCCCTACTTATACCTCCCGAGGAGATCACGAATGTAAAATTAGAGAGATTCGAGCGCGCACGGAGGCTTTCCGGCAGTCGTTCTTCCCTCGTACCAAACGCGACTGGAACAGGACAGGGAGGTAACGACAGTGGCACGTAAAGTGCCCTCCGCCACACACCGTTGGGGAGCTCGCGGAGTATAAACGTAGATGTAGACGTAGAACAAATTAGTGTGATGGAAAACACTACAGCTAATTCGACAGAGGGCCGTGGTATTGTTAGTTTTGATTTACCTAAAAGAATGTCAACACCGGTGGTTATCCAACAAACAGAAATTGCTATTGTCAGCAAAGACTGTATGTCTCAATTGTTGGAAGCAATCAGATATGTTCATGAGAAAATAGACAGGCGCGTGTCGAAACAACTTTTCATGAGGAAAATAAAAAGGCGCATGAGAAATTAACAGAATTATATGAGGAAACAAAGAAAGTTCCACCACGAAATCAAAAATGATTATAATACACTAACTAATGCGATAAGTAATTTGCGAACGGAAGTCACCAGCTCATTTGAACAGAATCATGATGAGCTCCAAAAAGAGCGTCAAGACAAGCACGAGACCATTAGCAGCGAAATTACATACCTTAAAATACAAGTTAATTGGCTTTGTACTCAAACGAAAGACTCCAACAGCAAAGTTAATGACGAAGTTAAGGCTCAAGATGAAGAAACTGTCAAAATCAAAAGTTCTTGTAAAGCCAACAAAGAGTCGATTAAGATGGTTAACACCGTACAAACGCGATGTGATGAAGCAAGACAAAAGGTAATGATCAACGACAAGCTGTCAAAAGAAATTACTAAAGAAATTTTGCTTGATGAAATTAATGCATTATCACGTGAACCAGATATCAGTATTGTTGGTTAGGCGCAAGTAATTGTTGGCAATGGACTGAGCGGTCGAAAACTTCATGACTATGAACCGAAACAAGTATCCACGCAGTTGCGTTCATTAAACAATTCAAACGGGTTGCCAAGGCATTACACGGAACGTGCTAAAAGAGATACTTGCGTCAGCTACATGAAGGGTGAGGCACAAATTTGGGGTATAAGTATATCTGACAATTACACCAAGTACGAAGAATTTGAAACTGCCCCTTTGAACAAATTTTAGTCGAAAGAAAAACGGTGGGATGTAAAATCAAAAAGTCTCACACCACCGAAATGTGCAAGACATCACGTTACAATGCGTGAATTTATGCGAAGTTACTGGAACGACGATGCGTACTTGGACGATCCGACTAAAGATGAAGAGCTAATGCTTATATTAATCCTGAAATTACCATTTTTGGTGCGTGAGAAGTCAGCATTCACACCACATTTAACAATGGAGCAAGTGAGTTTGCTAATTTAACGAATGGAAGTGTTCAATGCCGAATGGGAACAACGTGAGAGAAACAGTAATAATAATCACCTGAATCGTCACAACGGCCCATCGCGGGAAGATATTCCAAGCTACGGACGACCGAATGTGTTTGAACACCGAGACGATGATAGACAGAAGAAACGGATACAATCTACATGACGGATTCAGGTCAAATCGTCCGCCGAACCGGCAGCGCAATGACAGAGGACAGAATCGATCGCCAGAACGTGCAAGAAGCCGTGATCGCAATAATTGAGATTCTGAACAGTTAAACTGAACAGAGTTTCGGAGACGACCCGCTCCGAAACTCTGTGAGAGGGACAAGGGTAGGATATTTTGATAAATTCCATAAAGTGCGAACATATAAATGACATCAAAGAGGAATTGTGCCTAGAAGATGAAGAAACTAATAAAGTAATTTTGATGCCATTTTTGGCAGTAGAATTATGTGGTACTGTTATGGGTGCACTAATTGATTCACCTAGCGCGACAAGTGCTATTTCTGAAAATCTATTTGCGCAATGAAACAATCTTGTAGCCATTCCCACATTTCCTGTTAAAGGCGTACGTATTGTCAGTGCAGTTGGAAATCGAAGCAAACCAATTAATGTCCAAACATTAGTAAGATTTCTTATTCAAGGGGAAGATTATGAGCAGAGAATGTTAATTGTGGGTTCTCTCTGTGTTGGACTAGTTGTAGGAGTTGACAGGTTGTCAGAGGCGAGACGCTGTATTAATTTTGAAGAGATCTTGGGTTGTTGGGTGTTCTGCCGGATATCAGCGTCGTACTTGCACGATATTTCGGTCACGTAGCTCGTCACCTTCATCAGGTGCGACCTGAGACAGTCTCAGTTTCAGGTCGCACCTGATGAAGGTCACGAGCTACGTGACCGAGATATCGTGCAAGTACGACGCTGATATCCGGCAGAACACCCGAAAACCCAAGATGTCATTAGATCGCCGGGAAAGCCTGAAGAGTTACAATTTTGAGGAGAATTGTCTGTGGACGAGGAAAGATAATGAAGAAAGAAGGATTGCATTTAAGGGATTTATTGTGAGTGATATAAGGGCGCTGCGGGCATGAAGATAAGTATATACGTTGTAGAGGAGAAGATTAAACTGTAACATTAAACAAGTCAGAGAACTACGCTAAACTGTGAGAGAGGAACGAGGAGGGTACTCTAAATTTTATTCCAATCAAGGTTTGAACATTAGTGGACTTGCCTGAAGCAGAACGAGAAGAAGTAAGGGAACTGCTGAGATGCTACGTCGACATATTTTCAAAGATACCGGGATTAATTGAAGGATGTGTTTGTAAATGTGAAGTATACGATATTGAATCATTCCGTAGTAAGTCATACGCGTTATCATTGGTAAGAAAGGAAGCTGTTAACACGGAAATACAGAGGACGTTGAACAAGCAACTAATTGAGGGCTCAGACAAACCCCATACATGTTGTAGCAAAGAAGGGTGGCACAGTTCGCATTGTTCTTGACGCCTGTACAATGAATCGCATAATTTTACCACAGCATGATGAGCCAGGACACATGGAGTTTTTGTTACAAAGATTCAAAGGAGTTAAATATCTAAGTAGCCTTGGTTTGACTTGTAGTTACTGGCAACTGCTGCTAGAAGAGAATAATAGATATAGCATTTTTTTATGACGGGAGAAGTGACCAATTCCAGAGAATGGCTTTCGGTTACTTCAGCAGCTTTTATGAGAACTCTGGATAAAGCTTTAAGCGAACATTTGTTGAAACATGTAACGCTTTATGTGGGCGATATTTTGATCAGTACAGATTCATGGGAAGAACATTTGGATATTATTCATCGGGTACTTGAAGCATTTACGAGAACTGGAGTTACTGTTAATCTGGAAAATTAGGAATTCGCCAAGTTGCAAATTAAATTCCTTGGGCACATTATTTCGTCACGAGAGAATGAACCAGATCCAACAATAATGGACACAGTAAGAAATTTCCCATCACCTAAGCGCCGTAAGCAATTTAAGTAGCTTTTTGGCTTCTGTAATTTTTATCGTCGTTTTCTTTCTAGATGATGCTTATCTACTACATTCTTAGTGGAATTGCTAAAAAAGGATGCTACATGGAAATGTACTCATGAACATCAAGAAACGTCCGATTTAATAAAAACCCGTGTGCGGCACCTACCGTTCACCACCTTGATTTAAGTAAAAAGTCTTATCCTGGGGCCGATTCAAGTGATTATGCTCTTGGAATAGAATTGTATCAATTAATTTAAGTTAATGGAATTAGTGGACATCATACTATTGCATTTGCGAGCCGCGCACTCACGAGCAAAGAGCGAAAATATACTGTCATGCAAAGAGAAGCACTTTCCATCGTTTGGAGGTTCGAAACGTTCAGTTTTTATTTATTTGGAAGACATATGCCGTAGTGACAGATCACAAAGCATTATCATTCTTGGTAAGTTGCAAATTGATGCACGACAGGCTAATCCGGTGGTCGTTAATGCTTCAGCAATACAGTTTTGAGATTCAGTATATACCAGGAAAGCAGAACGTCGTGCCGAATGCGCTGTCCAGGGTATCAGAAGGATAAGACTCAGTTAACGTTGCGCATCCACGCCAGATATATATAAGGATTCATTTTAGCCGGTCGGAGTGGCCGAGTGGTTCTAGGCGCTTCAGTCAGAAACCGCACGACCGCTACGGTCGCAGATTCGAATCCTTGCTCGGACATGGATGTGTGTGATCTCTTTGGGTTGGTTAGGTTTAAGTAGTTCTAAGTTCTAGGGCACTGATGACCTCAGCTGTTAAGTCCCATAGTGCTCAGAGCCATTTGCACCGATTTTTGATTCATTTTATGCGAGGTGTCGAAGGCGAGCGTCAAATATGCAAGTTTCTGCGGAACATCACACAGGAACAGAGCGCAGACGAAATATTGAAGATTGTTAAGGAAAAATATTATGATCCGTATGCCTAAGGCAGTGAAAAGATACGTCAATATTAATTAGAACAAGATGGCATCCTTTACCACCGAAACAACTTGAATTCTGATCATTGGAGGCTGTGTATACCCAAACACGTTGTGGACAAATTAATAAGATACGTGCACGTAAGCTATACTCATTTTGGGCCACGTAAATGTATACTAAGGTTACAAGAAATCGTCATCTTCGATAACATGACACGGAAAGTACGATCAGTTGTAAAATCTTGCGATCTCTGTCAAAATACTAAAGTGTCTACGATTCAGCACAAAGGCTTCATTCACAGCAGTATACCTGATCTTTGTGGACCGCTATCCAGATAAAAAGGAAATTTTAGTCAAATTTTAGTTGTGATGGATGTCTTTTCGAAATTTGTACGCCTTTACCCACTCAGGAAAGCCAACAGTAACATTATAATGAAGAAATTCAGGGAAGAATATTTTGTAAATACTGTTAAGCCAGTGTGCATTTTATCGCATAATGGTGCACAGTTTCGGTCACACCTATGGAAAGATTTTGTTAATGATGAAGGTATTCGGCACATTGCAATTCCGTCTTTCACACCTGCGTCCAACCCGACTGAACGCTAGATGCTTAAACTCGGGCGTTTATTTCGTGCACACTGTGGGAAAAAACCATGAAAGATGGATAGAATAATTGACAGATTTTGAAACAGTAATTAACAGTTTGTCGAATGAGTCGATAGGTTTGCCGCCGTGTACAGTCCTCTTTGGAAAGAAACACGACGGTATGTTTCATGAATACATTTCCTTTCCGCAAGAAGAGGAAATTAAGCAAGAGGAGCGTTTTAAAATCGCTTTGGAGACGATGAAGAAACGAGCAGAAGAAGGGAAGCTGGCACATGACAAGGGAGTGAAGCCCATTACACACAAAGTCGGTGATTTAGTACCCATTCGAACTCACACGAAATCATCAAGTGTAAATGAAGAGCTACCAAGGACCATTCAAAATTAGAAAACTTGTTCACCCTAATTCGGCTGAAATTGAAATGGTGCAGTCTGGTCAGTATCACAGCCTACTAAATGTAGAAAACATTAAACTGTATCATCTGTAAGAAGTGTTGCAAGACAGGAGATGCTCTTTAAAAAAGTGAACGTTTTGTTATTTATGAACATATCATTTTGCCTGTTTGAAAGTAATTGGACAATAGTAGGTAGCTATTGTGAGTTACAGTGGACAATAGTAGGTAGCTATTCTGAGCTAGGTGCAATCAGTTTCAAACATTCTGTGCTGTCAAATAAACATTGTAAAGTGCTTGAGTCAGAGTTACATCCATAAAAAATAACAGGGGTGCGTGGCGCGAGTGTTGTGTTTACTACCGACTGATTAATGTGCGCACACAGTGTGTGCTTTGTTCACCCACTGCAGTAATTCCCCTTTGTGTCTGTATGTTGGCGAGCCGACATGGAGCCACCGACGTGAAGCGAAGCGCGCACACCGCGGTCGTCACTTGTCGCTACTGCAACAGTGGATCTGTCAACACCTCCAAGGACCTAGCATGCAGCACGACCGTCGCTTGTTCTAACGCTGTGCTAGGTTGTCAGGTTGGCGAGCTGTGTCAACACCACCTAAACCACAAGGCCTTACAACTCTCTGCCAGTAGGCGAGTGACGCAAACAACTTCAGGCATACAGCCAGGGCCACCTACCGCTAGCAGCGCGACCTAGATGCCTTTAGGAATGCAGTGTGGAGCCACGTAAACAACTCTTTCGGAGCTATAGTGTTAGTGAATTGAATTCTCTTGTGAAATCGTTAGCTTTTGAGCTCTTTGAAGTGTATACGGCCTGTAGCAGTTCAAAAGTGATCATCACCATGGTGAATAAGTGCTGTGTTCCTGGTTGTGACGGTAATTACGACGAGAAGAAGAAGGTTCAAATTTTTAAATCTCCAGCCGATGAGAATACGCGAAGGAAATGATAATCTGAGATCAAAAGAGAGAATTTCGTCCCTAGCAAGCATTCTGTGGTGAATGCCTTTCATTTTAAGCCGCATTCATAGACGAAAGTATATGGCAGTTTAAGTTTGAGTATCAGTATAAGTTACAGGAATATGCGTGCAGTACATTATTTTTCGGCTCGTAGGTCTACCATTAGCACTTCTGCGAAGACGATATATTGTGGGAAGCAAGGGCAGTAAACTAGAAAACTGGGGCTACAATAACCGCACCACTAAGCATGCCACAACTCCGACAAAACGCCGTCCCAAGCAAATTTCCTAACTGCCCTTCGTATATTTCCAAAATAATGCTAGAAACCAGAGAATCTCCTTCTGAGAAATAGTAGAAAAGAGAAGCTGCTGCACTGAGAGCATCCATAGATGACAGTATTAAATCTCTAGAAGAATATAATAAGAAATTTCTCTTCAGTTCATTCCAAGTACTGATAAAGATGCTTGATTGTGTTATTTGTAGTGAAAAGTGGTCGAAAGCAGTGAATGATTCATATAAATTGTTTTTTAAGTAGATAATGAAAGAACACCATATCATATTTTGTACATAATTATTAATCAGGAACTCAGTGTAATCACTTCCAAGAATGTTCCAAACACTGTAGGTAATATCAATGATCTAGACAATATCATAATATTAGTTGAAAGTTTATTGTGCCAAAAGGAAGAAAAATACCTCAAGACATCAATGTTGAGTAGTTAGATAACTTAGAATGTGAGGAGAAAACTAAACCTGGTTTTGATTCATAAGAAGCAAGTTTCAGTGAAGCTTTCCGCCTCCTGAGAGCCGTAGGTGTCTTCCCCATGTTTTAGTATTGGCTTCTCTGTTGTTTTGTATTTCTAACTATGCTTACAGATTTATATGGAGCACTGTAAATATTATTCTGCCTCATGCTAATACTAACAGAAACATCTGTGCAAATATTGATGTTGATCATAGCAGTCCAAACTTTCTAGCTTGCAATAGGGAGAAAGTATCAAACCTGAATGATCCTGATTGTTTTGGGACACTCATGTCAGGTGAAATACACATTAAACTACCTATGGACTACAAAGGAGGATATTTAGTTGATATGTCACATGATACCACTACTCTTGCAACAACTGCTCATGTGTTTATGGTACAAGGTATAATTCCATCCTTAAAAGATGTTGTCTACATCTTGCCTGCAAATAAAACGACTGCTGACCAGTTGTCCAATGTAATAAAAAAGGATTGATTGGGTTGGAAGACTTAGCTTTAAAGGTTATTTGTATTTGTTCTGACAATAAGTCAATTAATAAAAAAACTGTTAGTAATTTTGCAAATCCACCACAACTTAGTATTGCTTACCCACACCCTTCAGATCATTCCATACCCTTGTTTTATGTTATAGACACATTTATAAATCCATCAGAAATAATTGGGTGAATTTGAAACATGAACTTCTCACATTTTGCTTACCTAGCTTTTAAAACACGTTTGTGTGAATGCAAGCTTAATTTTCTGCAGTTAAGTTAATATTTGACATTGAAACGAACGAATTATTGAAATTCGGGTATAGTTTAAATATGAAAGCTCTGTGTCCCTCTTCATTAGAAAAATAAAATGTAAAGCCTGTTGCAAAATTTCTGTGATAGTATCAAGTGTAGTTTACTGGAGTTGGGGCATACAAATAAAATTAAAAATTATGAAGGAACTGCTGGATTTATTAAAATAATAAGCACATGGTGGAAAATTGTTAATGTCAAGTCCCCTTTGAAAGGCCTTAGACTCAGAGAGGAAATGCAATGGCCACTTGACAAACTGCAAGCATGACGAAGGTGTAAATTTCTAGAAAATTTTCGAAATTGGCTAGACAACTGGAAATCCATGAATATGTTTAGTGGTAAGCTCAGGTAGGAAACACACTCTGCACTCCAGCATACAACATATGTATTATTAGAACTGACAATGTATTGTCTATCAGAACTTAAAAATGTCATACTTGGTGCCTGAAAAATATCACACTGATGCTTTGGAAGTCAGGTTTGGACTGTATCGATGGCTATCTGGATCCCAGTACCATGTGTCAATGAGGCAAATATTTGAGGCAGACAAAAAACTGCGATTATCCACTTTGTTAGAGCTTCGTTTACAAGGTGACACAGCTAAGAAAATTGTAATTCGATCTCTACAAAGCTGTTATCAGTCTGAATGTCTTGATGTTGCCTGTGACATCTCAGCATCAGGTATTTGTAAACTAATTGTTATTCACTGTGAATTAGAAATTATTCGTCGACAATTCCTAACTTTCATAACTGTATACTATCGCTGCAGATCAATAGGGGGTTAAAGTGTGATTGCTGTGCGTAGTTTTTGTCAATGCTTTGGCGGCTGACATAGGGTACTACACAGAAAGCCATGTACTGGTAGTGTAATATCTCTTGCCCTGTGCTGGTCGAGGGAAGCTCATGGTTTAAAGAGAATATTTATCGCGACGTGGTGCGCTTAGCCTGCGCAAGTGAACTATTTACTCCTTGACTTCGCGTTGCTACATGGCGAGTGGAGAAAAGTAAGGAGACTGGAATGTTACTGGACTTTGTTACGAGGCACGATAACGGCAGGACGTGTAGAAAATGTGTACAATGATACAGTTACTGTTAGCCGCCATGTTATATAATTTGTGTTTTTCAGATTCTCAAACAGTATGTAAAGTTAATGTGGAGTTTACTATCGACAAGAATACAGTCTGCTGCATTTTAAAGGTAATTGCGAGTATTTAATTTTTATCAAATGATTTGGTGTGAAACTATTATGCACTACACGCTTGTATAGGAATTTGCTTATTTGGTGGTAAAATGTTTGCGGTAGAACCTGCTTTTATCAGACAGTCAAAGCATTGAGAAAGTTTTCTCTGTTAAAATGAACTCGATTTCACTCGCAGATAATCATCGAATGACCAAATGCGAATGGCAGCGTTCCAATTCGAAAAGATCCTAAAGAAGTTATCTTCCTCATACATTTTAAGAATTTCTCAGGCAACCGTCGGAGTCGGAAGCTGCTTCTCCACCACGAGAGTAACTTGTCCATCTGTACGAAATTACGTACATCTTCGACGCTGATAGTGTTCTTGACAGACATAGAAACAGAGAAACTACACATAATAGTTCAGTAACAACGATTTTAGTATTATCAGCTTGTAAAACATAGATTCTCCTTTTGATCAGAGTATAGTCAATGTGATTTGGAACTTATTGGTCCAGAATTACCAGTGCTTACATTCATTGCTGGATACCGTTGCTACAGCACAATAAAGAACTTAAAGTGTGGGAAATGTGCTCAGTTTTTAACGATAGATGAGCAGCTGGCATGTGGTGCTGAGCACAAACTAATTAAAGATCTTGATAGAAGTGGCTTGCGTTATCCATAGAAAATGACATTGCTGATACTAATGTATTATTTTTGTTTCATGCGAAAACTATTATCAGACGAACATTACGATTCCTTTCTCAGACATCAAAAAGAACAGCAAACAGCATGTAAATTAATTCCTGACTGTGTCATGGCCAATGATGATTTTGCAGTAGATGTCTCTGACAAACGTTCAGCACAGGAATTGTGTAAATCTGTTGTCTGGGCAGGTGTTAATATTTTGCTGAATAACTATTGTAAAGTGAAAAAAGACAAGGTGCATAGTTCATTAAACAAAAGGAAACTGATAACTGTGATGGCAGGATGTTTTAAACAAAGAAAGTAAAAAGAAATGAAGATAATTTTCATTAGTAATTAACCACTAAGCAAGTGTTCTGTACTAACTACAGTACATGTAAGCTCTACCTATACATATTTATTTCTTCAGCTCTGATGTTACAAAACTTTCAGCATTTCCCAAATAGAGAGAATACAGTTCGTGTCTACTATGATACTGTAATGAGTATTACTTAGAGGAATGTCGGATGGTGAGTGAGCAGCTAGGTGTTAAGACGAAGGACTTGTAAGTATATCTATTCATAACTGTTCGTCATGTTCCTCCTATTACATATTCTAAATGTGTTTTAAAAACATAACTTTTGCTTGTTATTCCAATACCTGTGACTCCTGTCTCTGATATAAGATATTATCAGTTCAGATACTACACAATACTTAGTGTGGGTGCAGGATGGTGTGAGTGTGCAGCTAGGTGGTAAAGAATGGGTAGATAAGTGTTGTTAGTCATAATTGGTTCCCTTATTCCTCCTATCAGCTGTAATGTGTTTTGAAAATATTTCGTTTCTGATATCCAACAGGTCATTTAAGAGTTCTATGAATTGTTCTTTGAGTGAAGCTTTCCTGAAGAATGAGGTGTGTATTATTTCTGACACTTCTTATCCAATTCCGTTGACTCTTGTCTTTGATGTGAGATGATGTGGTTTGAGGTAGTATGCAAATATCAAATAGTGTGGGTGTGGGATGGTGTGAGTGAGTTGTTAGGTGCTAAGAGGAATGGCAAATAAGTGCATCTAGTCATAATTGTTTGTCTTGCTCCCCCTATTGTTTTCACTGTGAAATATTTGGTGTCAGTTATCCACCAGGTTATTTATAAGATGTCTATTTTCTATAATTTTTTATTTTGAGTTTTGCTTTCTAGATGTATGAGGTGTGTGCTGTTGCCTACACTTGTCATTACCATATCTTTGACTCTTGACCCTGATGTAAAGTGTTACAGTGTCAGTTTCATGTACCATGGATCATTTTGCAAGATAAACCATAATGATTAGGTAAAAAAAATTCATTTTCACGACCGAGAGCTGCTATTGTTTTAATTCTATCTTTTAATGGTCGCTGACTATACAGCCATATTTAAAACCTTAAGATTTGTAATGAGACCCAATTCACATTGGAAAATAATTTGTACATATGGATACATGCTGAAGATTTTTAAGTCTATTTTGCCATGCAAATGTGAAATGAGCTGTTCCACACTTTTGACCTGACACATTGTCTGATTTTCTGTGAAATTTTCGGCTGGTCATGTACACAACTTTTCATTTTGATATTTGAACTAGTAAATTCCTGGATTCCTATCGTTTTAATATGTACTTTTTCTTAGCTCTGGTGCCTTTTTTGTGCAGTATTGTTTGTTTTCTGAATATGTTGCTTACTGTGTGTACTCACCCTAATATTTAGATAGGTCTTTTCCAGCTATATAGCATATATTATTAAAAAAAAATTAAGTTGTTTGATCCATCCTACAATCTGATTGCAGTTATTCCACTGAAAGCCCCACACACTAGTTTTACAGTCAAGATGCAATGATAACAACTTTACTGCCCCTAAGATCGCTCTCATTCATGTTGATTATAATCTGAAAGCATTCTTTGTCACATTGCTATTTTGTAGAGTTTGGTGAGAAACATTTGCATGTCTTTGGCCATAATCTACGAGTATATTGATCCTCCTAGAAAGGTAATTGTGGTTGGACAGGGGTTTCATATTTGTATTTTCTTTATGTGTCATGAATTTGGATTATCTTGTTTTTCTTCCTTTGTTTGTGTAAAAGTTACTTTTGTGCAAAATTCGGTTAGTGGGATGTGATCTCCTATCTGAAAATTTAGATCTGTTATCTTCCCTACATATTGTGCTGTGGCATTAGCACAATAATTGAGAACCACCCCGTTAATATTTTAGAAGTTTTGTGGAAGAAACTTTGCTATCTAGAAATGCAAAATGACATACAGTTTGAATAATTATTACTATCTGTCCTTACATGTACTATTAAGAGACTGTGGCATCAGTCATTATGTCTATGAAACGGACATAGCAAATGAAAACAAAGTTACATTCATAAGGGCTGCTACTTTGTAATTCTGTGCAACATTTCCGTAAGTGTAATGTACAATGAATGTGTTCATTGTTAGAGTAATGCTGGGCTGTTGGATGCTATGCATAGATATTTCTATATATTTTGGTTGTGCTCATAGGTTTAGTGAGAGTTATCAGTAATCTTTTTCCACTTTTATTTTGTACAATTTATTTCAGACCATATATTTGAAATACGTTATGGATGTATATTATAAATTGTTGAACGTCATGTAGATGTGTAAGCTGTATATTCTACAATATTGTTTGTTTCAATGTTATGAGAATAAAACTGTCAGCGTAAATACAAACTTTGGTACAACTGAAGGGGTCGCTGGAAGAAAATGTTAGCCCTCAGTTGATGTTAAACTCATAAATTAATCTGTTGTTTCCTAACACACAATGTTCTTGGAGGTAGTAGTTTCATGTGTACCATCAGAGGGCACTGTCTGCTCTGTTTGTGTCCTTGTCTTTAAAATTATCGAAACAATAACAGACAATAACTTAAAACTTGCTGTTGTTAATTAGCACTTTCTTCCACTGTCTGCTTCAGTGTCGTACGTTATTTAACATCTGACATACCTTAAAAAGAAAAGAAAATGCTTTAATTCTCCGTAATGTCATTTCTTACAGCTAAACAGCTTTTACTGCCTGGAATTTTGCAGCATCCAAAGTTGTGTAGAGCGCAAAAAATTTTCTTGACTGTATATGTGAAACATCTGAAAACAGTAAATGCCTCCGCTTTTTCTCCCTGAGATAACAAATAAACTCGCAATAATTGCATTTACAGTCAAGCTCGATCGTCTTAACGTCTTTCACTGTCTTATATTTATCCACTTCTAAAGTGTAAGCACAACGATTTGGCGAAAGGCATGGTTGGCACTAAGTGCCTCGCCTGGGTTACGTGACGACATAGGTGAGCTGTGAGGCCTTGCCAATTAGGTGGCCTTGGCTGTGAGGAGTGCAAAATCATGGGATGCTGACGTCAGTGACCAGCTGATCAACAAGCTTCATGGCGGTGGAGTCACTGTTGTATTATGCTGTTGCGACCATTCCACCAATTTGCAGAGACAACGAGTCTACAACCCCCAGCGGCTTCGATGCTACTGCCATATAATTCTTCGAGAGCTACGAATAAGTGTGTTTTTCATCATATCATATAGTAAGGTGGAAAACCAGAGTAACCAGTGAAAGTGTTGTTATTGTGGTGGTGTATTCCCAACAGCGTCGATGCCACAGCCCAGCACGTCAGGGACCAGTATGTGTGTGTGTGACTTACGACTCAACATATAGGCAGGGACCTAAAGCTGAGTAATTAGATAAATGATTTCCGACAAGAATATGAAGTGCTATGTTAAGAAGTGTTTTCCATTGTGATGATTTGTTTATGGGTTACTTTCCAAGATATGTCTTTTTGTCAAATTTCTTATATTTATAACCTTGCAAACTGTGTGCCAAACTCTAACAGTACCACATTTTCAAAATACGCTGCCACTTTGAGTGTAAATATATGTGGGGTAGTGCCAGAATATTTTCATGTCAGTATTGTCTAGTAGTTACAGTTGTCTGTTTATTATTTTGTTTATTTTTGAATCACATTTATTCAGTTAGGCCGATTTCTATTCCTTGAATACAGTGACATTATAATCATTAGTGTTCAAATCATTATGACAAGTTACAAGAACAGTAAACGCTATTACGCAATTGTTATTAATGTTTCACATATAGCCATTCTGTTTGAATGGGACGTTACAGCATTGGGTTTTAAGTTGCCATGTTATTTCAATGAGACAGTGCAGTATGCACAAGCAGTTGTGATTATAACCTGACTTATCTTCTTGCTAATTAATGACTGACTGAATGAGCTAATGATATGCTTCAGTTTTAGTGTCATGTAACTGATATTAACTTTCTTTTCTTATATGCCACTTGCCATACACAAATGTAAACAAATATTGTAAACAGGGACTCAATTTAGAATCCTTCTTAATGAATTGACATTCTGCACTAATAAGCAAATAGTTTTAACTAATTACTGTAATTTTATAATTATTAATTTTACATTTTTTTCTTTTTTTGTCTTTCTGTATATTTTTAACGTTAATACTCAAATCTCATGTCGCCATTATATTTTATCATATTAAATGTCATTTTAGTGAGGAAATGTAAGGGTACACTACCCTTACATAGCTTTACCTTTACACAGTATCGAACATACAATGTATGCAGCGACCATACGCTAAAGGAAAGACTGCAGTGAAGCCAACAATGTGTGAGTGGGTGAGCGAGTAGTCGTGAGTGAGTCCATGAGTGGAAGTCTGGTGTGCGAGAGGCAAGAGACCGTAGCTTGGTAGCGGGGCTGGTGAATGGTGGCAAAATGTACGCATAATGGCAGCCAGTATTTGATTTCTGTTGACTGTTTACAAATGTTGCTTTACAAAAGAGTGTATAATTAATAGTAGCCAGTACTTGAGAAATGAAATGTTATCACTTAGTAGTTTTCCTTCAATTTCACGATAACAGAAGAGCACGACAAGGAGTTTGATGCAAAATTAAATGAATATAACTTGAGCATATGCGAATAATAAAGTTCGGTGCAAAAATGGGGGTAGGTTATAAGCCTGTGGCTAGTTACTAATATTTTAGAAGGAAGGAGAATCCTCAAGTTATTAAGTGATATAGGTCGATCTCGTAAAAAGTATAATCTTTTAACGTTGATCCAAGAGAAATGATCACTTAAAGCCCAATTTACACTTAATTGATATTAAACTTGAATAACAAAAGGATTAAAGAATAAAACGAATAAAAATAATAATATTTTAGTAATCACCAGAGAGGTATCACTGGAAACTTCCGTCGTTTCACTGGAGGTGATTGACGCGACATAAAATTCCACTTGAATTTACAAAAGTGGACAATTGGAATTGTAGAAAACAAAATGATGAAAAAAAAAAAAACAGAGTAAAAGCAAAAAGGAATCGGGAAGAAATTCAGGGACAGACCGAAGTGAGTTAAGTTTGACGGACTGAATGGATGTTTCGAAACATGATTAAAAGACGGCGAGTTGCATTTCGATTACTTGACTACTTGAATGACCACCTGAACAACTACGCAGTGAATGACGAATGTTGGAGGTGATGTGAGTGATCACCCTGCGTCTCGCACATCTCAGGTGATCCTACAACGGGAAATATGTCTCATTGTCTAACCGAACTGTCAGGAAGTTCCTCGCTATTGCTACAGTTGCACTGCAGTCTTACCAGTGCCTCGCCCCATGTTCTTGGCGTCAGAGCTGATGTACACGATGCCTCCACAACTCAGTAGCGAAAATCGGCCCAGTCGAACTCCGAACGCCGTGCAATTTTGGCACTGGCTCCAGACCACGTGTAGTATAGCAAAGGACTCAACCTAGAGCGTTTCCGAATTTCTCTCAACTTCCTTCCTAAACACTGCTGAAGCCTTCTCTCCCTGCTGCTGTAGCCAACCACGGAGCATGGTGCGAACGCCCGACCACGACAGAATTACGATAGTAACAATTTCTCTCACAAATTCCGGCCCAGCCAATCCACCAGTTAGGGCAAGCGGAGAGAGCCATGCTAATTTTTTCACACATGCTGCAGGATGTCCCAAGCGCCCCACATCAGGTAAGTAGGAGGTAACAGGAAAAATTGGGCTATGGTTCCCAAGAATATTTCGAAAGGTTTTTATTGCGTCCTCTAGAAACTCACTTCCCAGGCCCTTAGAAACAGTCCATTGGCAGAGATGGGTTACTCACAGGCAGTACATTACCCTACTGGCCTCCGAGCTGGTTGAGGAGGATTGCAAGAGGATTAGTGGTGACACCACGAAGGGTAGCTTCCATCCTCGACATCACAGTGAGCACTCAAGAACTTCCCAATACGCTTGCGTGCTGAACTCGTCGCATATTTGTCTGCCCAAGGCAGAGTTAAGGCAACAGTAATGTGAAGGTAATGACTGTAGAAAGTTTTATTGTATAATGAGAAAGAAAAGTAAATAGTCCTTAGTCTAAAAATTGCCAGTATATTCATCCTGTGGTCACTCAAGTTGAAGTATTGAATGAAGTAGGAAATAAAATGAAAATTAACCTGTTCGATGATCTTGTGAGTAATCATAAAATGAAATATGGCTGGCGAGAATGACCTGCTGCCTTTCAACAGATGTGTGAATCATGTTGGTCATGGGAGCATCTAAAAATCACACGTACAATTCATGCAGACACGTGCCATACATGGAAGAGTATTGTCCTACTGAAAAATGGAACCACGATAATGTCGCAGGAGAGGTAATACGCGAGGACGCTAGATATCCGTGACGTACCATTTTGCCACTAGAGTTCTCTCATTCACTACTAGTCGTGACGTGAAATCATACCTGACAGCTCCTAGCTTCATGGCGGCAGAACTATCACCGCTGCAGTTCTCCAAAATATTGGAAGAATGTCGCCGCAGTACTAACGGACGATGGTCATACGGGATAATACAGTACTGCGATTCATCGTTGAAGGCACTGCGACGTCATTCCCGGTCTCGTTACCATTCCAAAAGTAACAGTTTCGTTTTGTATGTTTGTGGCAGCCTATGCTCGGTGTAGTCTCCCTACTCCTCGCTAATTCTATCTATTGTCCACATTAGTCTTTTATGATGGTTTGAGAGGAGCGAAGATTACAATAGACTTTCTAGTGTACTTAGCTTGTCGTGTTGAGTTGTTCTTGTCCAGGGGTCTGGTTTTTGAAGGTGAAATTCTCACATTTAAGGTACTCATGGTTGAACTGAACAAAACCAATTTGAAGATCTTTTCTGCAGAATTTTTATTTTTACTTAAATACATTTGTCACATTTTAGTATGTCATACACTCTTTCGATTTTTCATGTTAACAAAGCCGAAATCACAATGTTCGCACAAATGTACAAGACTACGTCCGATCACATCAGAGGCATGCTTACGACTCTCACACTCCGCGGAAATAACAAATTTCCAAAGAGTTTACAATTTTTTTAACAAATGAATTTCTACTATTGTCTGTTACATTATTACCTTAGATTATTACATCGTAGATGAATCCAGAAATAAACGTAGTAACCAGTACAGTGGGCGTAATTACTAATAGAAATTTTATGTGTGCCAATAGTTCGTAATTTCAAACGTTTCTAACAAAAATAATTTTAACTGTACATTCAGAATACTTATCGATTAAAACATCGAGGTTAAAACGTTGTACAAAGTAATTCATTTACATAGATTTTATATCGAAATATAACATACTGTGTGCAAAATTATATGAAAGTTTTCAGAGTAACAACTGAGGTAACACCGACCCGTCCAAAATTCGATAACTAATACTGGTATCGGCAAGTACTGTTGAGGAAAAGTAGTGCTAGTGGAGGACTTCCTGTTACAACAGGGAAATACTAATGCCCTAGTCGAGCTGCAGTTACTATCTTACAAATGTTGCATTATGGTACAGAATAATGCAAATAAGGAAAGAACAGGTACTTTATTCCAGTTTCTATAATAATTCGTGACATCAGCAAGAACTTTAACCTTTCCACAATTCAGTGCACCTTTAACCCATACGGACACAGACTCTGATTCATTTACTTTACGACGATTCCTTGTCCTAAGAACCAACGGTAATGTACACATATAGTAAGATGTACCACGATCTCTGTTATACACCTCACATATCTGAAATGTAGGATAAGCAAGAACTTCTCGGCTGTTAAAAGTCTCCAGCCCTGATGCAGTCTCCACTTAACCACCACGTACTAGAGCCACAGTGACCCAACCATTACCATGTGCACTAGCGTCAGCATTAGTAAGTGGAAAATTCAGTACGCATACACAAAACACTGAAGGACCATTCAGCCTATTACTTCCCCTCGGACAGTAGGCGTTGATGTTTAGAGGTCACGATGTGCTTGTGGCACAGTATGGTGGTCCTCTCCTGTGGCTGGTCAGATGTAGTCGAGAAGAATATTGACGACGAGTGTACCTGTCTTCACGTTCCTATGCAGTCCGTCTTCGGGCCAATATTACATCTGAGTAACTAACGAAACTTGGTATTTTATGATTGGACCACCTGGCCAAATAGATAACCACAATGAGGCCTCAGTCAAACTCTGTCAGGAATTGATAATGCTGCCTCACACGAGTACTCAGTATCTATGTGTCCTTGACAGTGATCTCTCAACATCTAATGCTCTTCATGCCCCTTATATACATTATGAGGACTCCGAATAGCATTACATCTCTCTGATGGAACACCTGTCACAGAGAATTGCAGCTCTAGTCAATTACAAACTTGCCGACAGTGTGTACTTGTGCAAAGTTACATTAACATCCGGTCACGTCTTTCCAGGCTTCACTTTTTGGTCAAACAGTGCAGTTGTTCCTCACATCTCTCCATCGCGAGTGTTAAGTGCTAGGACACTCTGGATAGGAGCGCTGATGTAATGTGCCCTGTTCATTGATACTAAAAGACGGGCAATATGACCAAGAATCAACGATTAAGTGAGTTATGGACACATTTACCTTTCCACCACTTCATTTGGTTGCCCACAGTTAGAAAAAGTACTTATTATGCAGCTACTCGATGCCATTAAGGTCATCTAAATCTTCTTTGCCGCCAGGAGCCAGTCTGCAGTACAAACGCACTGCGAGAATTCAGTGATGCTCTAATACCCTAATTTTACTCGTACATTGTTTCGTAAAATGAATGGCTAGCAGACTAAATACAGAGTAGGAAAGCTGTAAAAACATTTGAGATTTTGTGGTGGGAATGGATGTCGTCTGGCATTGTAAGGACAATTGCTGCTGAAACTTCTCTCCAGATGTCTTCTTGGGACACTGAAGTGGAACCTCGCCTCTTAGGCGAAATGGTTTTCGTAACACGCATATCATTATATCTACCTATAATCCGCGATTACTTTCGTATTTGATTCTTTGTTGCTGGAACGGTGATGGCTGCCGGGAAAAGAGATCGTAGGAGTGGTAGACTTATGTTCGAATAAGGCAGGAGGGATAGATAACATTCCATCAGAAGATCTAAAATCATTGGGGGAAGTGGCAACAAAACGACTATGATGTGTTGGCAGAAGAGCCAACACCGTGTTGCTAGAGGAGGCCGAAATGCACGCGTTTAAGCTCACGCAGACTGGCGTGAGGTCTGGAACAAGGTAAAGTAGTTGAGTCTAGTAAGAAACGAACGTAGTTGCTGGAATACTTAACTTTAATCCATAATTGGTGATCATCGGTCTGACGGTACAGGCATCACAAGTTAAATATCTATTGATAATGGCGCCTTGCTAGGTCGTAGCAAATGACGTAGCTGAAGGCTATGCTAACTATCGCCTCGACAAATGAGAGCGTAATTTGTCAGTGAACCATTGCTAGTAAAGTCAGCTGTACAACTGGACCGAGTGCTAGGAAGTCTCTCTAGACCTGCCGTGTGGCGGCGCTCGGTCTGCAATCACTGACAGTGGCGACACGCGGGTCCGACGTATACTAACGGACCGCGGCCGATTTGAAGGCTACCACCTAGCAAGTGAGGTGTCTGGCGGTGACACCACAGACTATTCACGTTGTAGAATTTGTGAGTCTGGCGACATATCATCTGACTTCCGGAAAAGCATCATTGACACAATTCCGAAGACGGAAAGAGTTGACATTTGCGAGAATTATCGCACAATCAGCTTAACCGCTCATGCATCCAAGTTGCTTACAAGAATAATATACAGAAGAATGAAAAAAATAGAGGATGCGCTAGATGACGATCAGTTTGACTTTAGGAAACGTAAAGGCTCGAGAGTGAGGCAAATCTGAAATTGAGGTTAATAATGGAAGCAAGACTAAAGAAATATCAAGACATGGTCATATGAATTGTCCACCTACAGAAAGCGTTCGACAATAGAAAATGGTACAAGATGTTCGAAATTCGGAAAAATATAGAGTTAAGCTATACGGAGAGACGGATCATATACAATATGTACAACGGCCCAGCGGGAATAATAAGAGTGGACGACCGAGAACCAAGTGCTCGTATTGAAAAGGGTGTAAGAAAAGGTTGTAGCCTTTCGCCCCTAGTCTTCAATCTGTACAATGAGGAAGCAATGATGGAAATAAAAGAAAGTTTCAGGAGTGGAATTAAAATTCAAGGTAAAAGTATATCAATGATACGATTCGCTGATGACATTGCTATCCTGAGTGAAAGTGAAGAAGTATTATAAGATCAGCTGAACGGAATGAACAGTCTGATGAGTATAGAGTATGGATTGAGAGTAAATCGAAGAAAGATAAAGGTAATGCTAAGTAGGTGAAATGAGAACAGCCAGAAACGTTACGTCAGGATTGATGGTCATGAAGTAGATGAAGTTAATGTATGCTACTACCTAGGCAGTAAAATAACCAATGACGGACGGAGCAAGGAGGACATCAAAAGCAGACGAGCACTGGCAAAAAGAGCAATCCTGGGGATGAGAAGTGGCTAGTATCAAATATCGGCCTTCATTTGAGGAAGAAATTTCGGAGGATGTACGTCTGGAGTACAGCATTGTATGGTAGTGAGACATGGACTGTGGGAAAACCGGAACAGAAGAGAATCGAAGCATTTGAGATGTGCTACAGACGAATGTTGAATATTAGGAGGACTGATAAGGTAAGGAATGAGGAGGTTCTGCGCTGAATCGAAGAGGAAAGGAAGATGTGGATAACACTGATAAGCAAAAGGGACGGGATGATAGGACATCTGTTCAGACATGAGGGAATGACTTCCATGGTACTAGAAGGAGCTGTAGAGGGCGAAAACTGTAGATTGGAATACACCCAGCTAATAATTATGGGCTTAGGTTGCAACAAGTGCTACTCTGAGTTGAAGAGGTTAGCACAGGAGAGGAATTCTAGGCGGGCCGCATCAAACCAGTCAAAAACAAAAAAAAAGGGTGTTGTTGGTAACTTCTACGGGACCAAATTGCTGAGATCATCGGTACCTAGGCTTATACAATCCTTCACCTAACTGAAACTAACTTACGCTAAGGACAACACACACACACACACACACACACAGCCATGCCCGATGGAGCACTCGACCGTCCGACGGAGGAGCAGCGCGAACCGTTGCAAGGCCCCTAGACCACGCTAGATTGTAGGATTCCCAGAGAAAGTAAAATAAGCATAGCTCACTCATCGAAGCACGGATCGGCTTCCTCACTTTTCCTCATTTCTTGTTCTTCTCACAATAATGTACAACAATTTGCTGGATTTTCACGAATTGGGCGTAGGGCAGCGGAAAGGATTCACTGACCCCTGGCGTAACTCCTTTTTAGTATATTGCTGTTGTCACAATTACAAACGTATTTCCGTTGCATTTTATTTTCGTCAATAGTCACTGTGAGAAATGATGATCTATGGATTGTCAGGAAGATTTCCACACTAGCCATCCGAACGTAGCTTTTCAGTCCTATTTTGCTTGTTGTGGTTGTTACCTGTCTCAACAGTGAGAATGGTGAGAATGTCCGTTTTCATTTCCTCTTCATTGTTTTTTTTTTCTTTTTTAATGAACTTTATCAATTATGTCGTGTCAGCTTGATGTTACTATAAAGAGATTTTACGTATACTGGAGAGCTCAGATATTGAATCAGAAGGTAACTTGCCGGATTTAGGTGGCGATTTTCTGCCAGAGACAAATGGCGATGTAGATAAGATGATGTTAGCATCAGTAGATGACTCCCCATTTCAGGTCATTCCACAACAATATGACGGGTCAACTCGCGCTTTAGTGAAGATAACATCTAGACATACGACGAAATCGAAGGTCGCGAAGATGCCATCGCCTGGAATAAGTACAGCTTTGGACGTCCCACAGAGAGAGAGGATAATCGAATGCATTTTCCTTTTGATAAGGGGCTTTGGGGGGGGGGGGGGGGGGGAGTTAATGAAAGTGCCATGGATAAATTTATTTGCCAGGAATATGGCACAAGATTTTGTTGATAATTAACACACAGAATGACGATATTTTTACGCAAAACACCAGTAGATAAACCTTTTTAAAAGTAGTGAAGAAAATTCAAAAATGGAAACAAAACACGAGCAAGGCGATCAGAGGGACCACAAAGCAGTACAATTTATGTAACAATCAGTACCTTCCAACACGGCTATGAAGGCGACTTACTGCATTTACAGAGTTACATACTTAATATTAAATCCTTAGTCAAGATACACTACTGGCCATTAAAATTCCTACACCACGAAGAGGACGTGCTACAGACGCGAAATTCAACCGACAGGAAGAAGATGCTGTGATATGCAAATGATCAGCGTTTCAGAGCATTCACACGAGGTTGGCGCCGGTGGCGACACCTACAACGTGCTGACATGAGGAAAGTTTCCAACCTATTTCTCTTACACAAACAGCAGTTGACCGGCGTTGTCTGGTGAAACATCGTTGTGATGCCTCGTGTAAGGGGGAGAAATGCGTAGCATCACGTTTCCGACTTTGATAAAGGTCGGATTATAGCCTATCGCGATTGCTATTTATCGTATCGCGACATTGCTATGCGCGTTGGTCGAGATCCAATGACTGTTAGCAGAATATGGAATCGGTGGGTTCATGAGGGTAATACGGAACGCCGTGCTGGATCCCAACGGACTCGTATCACTAGCAGTTGAGATGACACGCTTATTATCCGCATGGCTATAACGGATCGTGCAGCCACGTCTCGATCCCTGAGTCAACAGATGGGGACGTTTACAAGACAACAAGCATCTGCACGAACAGTTCGACGACGTTTGCACCAGCATGGACTATCAGCTCGGAGACCATGGCTGCGGTTACCATTGACGCTGCGTCACAGACAGGTGCGCCTGCGATGGTGTACTCAACGACGAATCTCGGTGCACGAATGGCAAAACGTATTTTTTTTTTCAGACGAATCCAGGTTCTGTTTACAGCATCATGATGGTCGCATCCATGTCTATCGACATCGCGGTGAACGAACATTGGAAGCGTGTATTGGTCATCGCCATATTGGCGTATCATCCGGCGTGATGGTATGGGGTGCTATTGGTTACACGTCTCGGTCACCTCTAGTTCACACTGACGGCACTTCGAACAGTGGACGCTACATTTCAGATGTGTTGCGACCTGTGGCTCTACCCTTCATTCCATCCCTGTGAAACCCTACATTTCAGTAGTATAATCAACGACCGCATGTTGCAGGTCCTGTATGGGACTTTCTGGATACAGAAAATGTTCGACTGCTGCCCTGGCCAGCACATTCTCCAGATGTCTCACCAATTGAAAACGTCTGGTCAAAGGTGGCCGAGCAACTAGATCGTCACAATACGCCAGTCACTACTCTTGATGAACTGTGGTATCGAGTTGAAGGTGCATGAGCAGCTGTACCTGTACACGCCATCCAAGCTTAGTTTGACTCAATGCCCAGGCGTATCAAGGCCGTTATTATGGCCAGAGGTGGTAGTTCTGGGTACTGATTTCTCAGGATCTATGCACCCAAATTGTATGAAATAGTAATTACGTGTCAGTTCTAGTATAATATATTTGTCCAACGAATACCCGTTTATCATCTGCATTTCTTCTTGGTGTAGCAACTTTAATGGCCAGTAGTGTACATACATAATAGCAAAAAAAGTTAACAACACACAAGCAGATTAAAAGAAAACCCAAAGAGTCGTCATCTGAAGGCGATTAGTTAAATGGGGTTTCTGTTATACACTGCCAGTTGTGCAGCGTATGCTGGTTATATATGTATGTATACTCTAGGTAATTTCACTGAAATACTAGCTTACTCAAATTACATAGCAGCCAAATTATAGCGTTAAGAATTTATGTTATGAGCATAAGGAATAAAGCATATTTCTAATCATTACCTTTTTCGTGCCATTATTTAATAACCTGGTGAGATGCATGTTAAATTACTTAAGTAACCACGATAAATAGTGAAATGAAATTTATATTCAACTCCAATGATGTTTGAAATAAAGTGACCATAGACTGCTTCTGTTGATGGGAGACAGTTCTAAATGTACAGTGAACTGTGTGACTCCCAGCCGATAACCTTTCATGAACTTAACCGTTTTATTAACTTCACATTAACTGGTGTTGAATAGCCAGCCAGCAAAAGCCCTCCAAACAACTGTAATTACAGGTCAGACAACAGTGACCAACACTACAACAGATAAAACACACAATAAAACATAGACTTCAAATACACACTATTAAACTCTATAGAATTTAGACGGCAGATCCGGAAAAATACGTGTACCCAGTTACTACAAATAAGCCTCATTAACTCGATCCAGAATAATACAATACACTCAGTATACCCGAACTACAGTGTTATCTTCTGCTTTACCAACTTATATACTTGATATTCAAACTGAATCAGCTATTTCTCCGGTGACAGCAAGTTCAAATGTCTCACATCCCGAGCATTATAAATCAGCTTCGTCAACCGCCTTCGACAACACAGGCAGTGTGATGTGCACAAATAGTTCACCGTGCAGTCTTTTCTCGGCGACAACCATTCCATATCCGTTACAGAAGCTGAGTGATATTAACAATGTCCAGGCTGCATCGCTTTCTGAAAGACAGCTCCATACAACAAGTGCGGCTAGAAAATCAGCTCCAGTGTAGATCCAAGTCCATCGCGCTGCTTCGCACACAATCACTGAGCAATCCCCTCCCGGTGTCATGACTAGCCAGCAGCTACCAGGAAAACGGTCAGTTTTTTCTCAGTAGCTCGATTCCACTGCAATTTAGGCAAAAATATGCCATTATCTTTTTTTAATGGGTGTTACAATTCCTGCAAGTTTCATATACAACGAGTTCGAAAATTCGGAGCAGCTACTGGAATACGAGGCTGTGAGAATACGCATAAATGTCAAGGAATCCCAAGAAGCTATATTTGTCAGTGGTTTCATCTTAATAACTTTTCTTTAAATGAAGTTTTGTGCTGGACGCATAACAACTAAAGTTGCAGAGGATTTAATTTTCTTCAAGATTAAGATAAAATTTGTAGTTACCCCCTATACACGCCGAGAAATGGTGCATTAACAATTATAGTTAATAGAATATCTGAATGTAATATCACCTTAAAGTCATTATGTATGTAATATAAACATCTTTTTCATGAGATTCATTTAATTTCTCGGGAAGGCATTCACAATGGGCCTAAGTCCACATATTAATCTGTTTTCCCCCCCTTCCGGTGGGGTACAGAGGTAGAAAAGAAGACGAAGTAAATATTCCAGAATTCGAATAAAAAAAAACTGCCAACATGGGTAACTTATACGTATCCTCGGTGTACCGAAGCAGCTTAACTCACTTAATAACGGCAAGGCCTCCGGTCCTGACTCAATACCAGTCAGCTTTCTTTCAGAGTGCGCTGATACAACAACTCATATACAGCCGCTGATTTAAAGTTCCGTACCTGAAGACTCGAAAGTTGCACAAGTCACACCAGTACCCAAGGACGGAAACAGAACTAATCCGCAGAGTTACAGACTCATATCATTAACATCGATTAGCAGTAGGAGTCTGGAACATGCACTGTGCTCAAACATCACGAATTACGTACCAAAAAATGATTTATTGATCATCTACAGTGATGATCATAAAATAAATTTCTTCTGAAACACAACTAGCTTTTTATGCTCGCGAAGTAATGAGTGTTAGAGACAGGGAATGTGAAATTGATTCCATATTTTAGGATTCCCAGAAGCTTTCCACTCCGCTTCTTGCAAGAGGCTTCTAACTGAACTACATGACTGCGGAGTATCGCCTCAGTATGCGACTGAAATCGTGATTTCCTGTCAGATAGGTCACAATTCGTATTAACTGATGGAAAAATATCGAAAAAACCACAAGCAGTATATGGCGTTCCCCAGGGATGTGTTATAAGCACACTGCTGTTCCTGATTTACAACAGCAACTTAAGAGGCAATCTGAGTGGCACCCTTAGATTGTTGGCAGATGGCAGATGATTCTGTTGTATACTGTCTTGTAAAGCCATCTGATGATCAAAATGATTTAGATAATATATCTGTATGACCCGAAAAGTGGTAATCGACTACAAATAAAGAGAAATGTGAATCATCCACATGAGTACTAAAAGAAGTCCGCTAAATTTCAGTTATACGATAAATCACATAAATTGAAAGGCTCTAAATTCAACTATATACTAACGTGTTACCACTATGAATAAACAAATGGGAACTACCACTTAGATAACGTTATGGGGAAGCAAACAAAAACAGCGATTTATTGGCACAAGAAACAGAAAATACAGCAGCTTTAGTAAAGAGACAGTTTACACTAGGTTTGTCCACCCTCTTGTGTATTGGAGTGGGTATCAGATGGGACTGATGGAGGACTATGCAGAGATTCAGAGGAAGGAAGCTTATTTTGTGTTATCGCGAAGTCGGGGAGAGAATGCCACGGACAAGACGCGAAAAATGGGGTGACACTCATTACAAAAAGCCGTTTTTCGGTGCGGCAACATCTTCTCATGAAATTTCAATAATCAACTTTTCCTGGTGCTTGTAAAAATATTATTTTGATGCCCCCCCCCCCCCCCCTACACCATTACTATGAAATAAGAGAAATCAGAGCTCGCAAGGAAAGATTAAATGGTTCAAATGGTTCTGAGCACTATGCGACTCAACTTCTGAGGTCATTAGTCGCCTATAACTTAGAACTAATGAAACCTAACTAAACTAAGGACATCACACACAACCATGCCCGAGGCAGGATTCGAACCTGCGACCGCAGCGGTCGCTCGGTTCCAGACTATAGCGCCCAGAACCGCACGGCCACTAGGAAAGGTTAAGTCTTCGTTTTTCCAGCATACTCTTTCGGGAATGAAACGGTAGAGGAATAGGTCGGTAGTGGTTTGATGAACCCTCTGCCAGCCAGTTAATTCTGAACTGCAGAGTAATGACACACATGTAGATGAGAAGGCGCAGACTATAGAGTCTTCAGATTACGTTAGCGACTAACCATTTTCCAGTGTTTCAGCGTCACCCTTGGTTCTATTACAAGATCCTATTACTCTTCCACAATCGAAACTAGAATAATAACACAAGCATGATAAACGTACACGAAGGACTATCGGTGGTTTGCTAACGTTTTAGTTTCTGATTTTCCGCAGTTAGTAGCAGATACTGCTGCCCGGAGTAAACTTAGTAACACATAACGTCTATTTTTTCTCCCTTTCCCTGCGTTTATCTCCTAAGTGTTTGATCCGGTTTCTCGTTATTCCTCGGATTTTAATTTAACACTGTGGTGGGATATCCTTCTTGATGTCACAGTCGTCAAGGTTACCTGAGGGAGATAATTCGTGTGCTTCGTTAGGCTGTGAATAGTGTAAACTTTCAACCGTTGGTGTATCGTATTCTGTGAGGTGGAATTTGGGGTCGAGACTAGTTTTTATTTAAACGAGAATGGGAAACCGCTTAAAAACAGCGCTCAGGCTCGCCAGTGTACCCCAGCCCACGGTTGCAAGGTAATGAGGGGTCTGGCTTACCTCCGGGTCTCATAAACTAGCGTGCTGCAGCCCCCTGTTAACCCTTCTGTAGATTTTGGTAATAGTGCCCTATGCGGTTTTCCTTCTTTTAACATACTACACTAAAATTCAGCACACTCTAAAATGGAGTGTGACGCCTGACGCAAGGAGAAAGCAAGAACAACATCATTCACAGTTCAGGAACAATCAGAACAATTTATTTAATAAAACGGTAAAGAAATACGTAAGGGAATTTCCTTTCGTAACTAAGATAAATAGCAGTCAAATTAATGAAGCAGTTAAAACAGCAGAAAGAATTATTATCAGAAGACCAGTTCAGAGATTCTGCTGTTTTACTCTACACTAATTCATCCACACAGGCATACCTTTATTTCAAGACCATAATTTAATTTTGCCATTGTGAAGTTAATTGATACGTAAAATTGCAGACGATTAACATAAAAAACTTGGGATTAAATAACTCGGTAGAAGCATCAACCGGCAAAATTTTAACATCTTGGAATCAAGCGATTGCGTAAAAGCATAATTCTAACACGAAAGACGAAAGGGAAAACCTGTGGTGAATACAATGATACAGTGGTTATGTCAGCTGGTTAAGTATACCAAGCTCAATACAAACCAACAGTAACTTTGCCGCCAGGCCTTTGTGGCTGAGCGGTACTAGGCGCTTCAGTCTGCAACCGCGCGACCGCTACGGTCGCAGGTTCGAATCCTGCCTCGGGCATGGATGTGTGTGATGTCCTTAGGTTAGTTAGGTTTAAGTAGTTCTAAGTTCTAGGGGACTGATAACCCCAGAAGTTAAGCCCCATAGTGCTCAGAGCCATTTTTTTCGTATCTCGCCGTACAACGGCTGGGACCACTCGCTAAAGTAAGCCGACAGACGTCCGGGTCAGACAGTGCATTAGAGAAATGTATGAAACACTAAAACGAATTTTACTGTTACTGTCCGAATAACGCTCAAATCACTTCACAAGCAAAAAAGGAACGCCAAGCAACAGCTCCATGATGGTATAGAAAACCATGCTAGACCAAACAAAAACCGGTAAAATTGTGGATTTTCTTGGCACTTCTCAATACCAAGTGCGTAAAATTGCCTTCAGCATTACAAAAAATAAAAAGAAGCTTTGGTTTACTTTTAATTCATTAACTAATACTGATAAGTTATTTTATAACGTAAGAGGTTATCGTCAGCTTCAATAGCAACTTTAAACGTTTCACAAATTGCGCCAGGATTATAGTTACGGCTTGGGAGAAAATCAGGAAGCCGCTCCTACTCAGAGAAATAGGTAGGAATAATCAAACTTGCAAATTAATTGCCGGTATAGCATTTTTTTCCAATTTTTGGTAATGTCTTATGGGACCAAACTGCTGAGGTCATCGGTCCCTAAGCTTACTCACTACTTAACCTAACTTAAACTAACCTACACTAAGGACAACACAGGCCGGCCGAAGTGGCCGTGCGGTTAAAGGCGCTGCAGTCTGGAACCGCAAGACCGCTACGGTCGCAGGTTCGAATCCTGCCTCGGGCATGGATGTTTGTGATGTCCTTAGGTTAGTTAGGTTTAACTAGTTCTAGGTTCTAGGGGACTAATGACCTCAGCAGTTGAGTCCCATAGTGCTCAGAGCCATTTTTTAAGGACAACACACACACATGACCGCGGGAGGACTCGAACCTCCGACGGGGGGAGCTGCGCGGACCGTGACAAGGCGCGCTAAACCCGCACGGCTACCCCGCGATGCATATGGCAAAAGAAATGCTTGAGACGAGGAGGTTCAACTCCCGATCATGCTTACAATCAAAGTGGCCATCCATCCACACTCCTGAGTTCATGTTATAATAAGCGAACTGAGTGCTTAGTCGCTACTATCACTTAAGGCATCTTACACAATTAGCCATACAGGAAGCTTCAGATAGAATTTCACAAAATTTCATATTATTATAGTCATTTTGGTTCAAATGGCTCTGAGCGCTATGGGACTTAACTTCTAAGGTCAACAGTCCCCTAGAACTTAGAACTACCAAAACCTGACTAACCTAAGGACATCACACACATCCATGCCCGAGGCCGGATTCAAACCTGCGACTATAGTCATTTTATTAAATTATGGCAACCGCGGCTTTTTCACTGCAAAAATCCAAACAGTATGGAACTGTAAGTTAAATTCATTTGATCACCCGAGAATTTCATTACTAGTTGGTTTTGGTCTTAAGCTTGAGCTAAGATACCACTCACCTTTTTTTTCTCCCTGTTGGGGAGAGTTGGGAACAAATGCAACTTCCTGGTTCAGTCCAAGTATAAATAAGAGTTCAAAACAACTTCTGATAAATTCTTTAGGACGCTTTGGGGCCAGAAACACAGCAACTGTGCACAAATTAACGACCACAAGCAATCATGTGAAACACAACAGTCAGCCTGTACTGAAAGCACTGCAGGAAAGTTCAGATAGTAACTACACTACATGGCACCAAAAGACCACAGTGTAAATCATAGTCTAAAACTGAAACTTCCTGGCAGATTAAAACTGTGTGCCGGTCCGAGGCTCGAACTCGGGACCTTTGCCTTTCGCGGACAAGCGCTCTACCAACTGAGCTACCCAAGCACGACTCACGCCCCGTCCTCACAGCTTTACTTCTGCCAGTACCTCGCCTCCTACCTTCCAAACTTTACAGAAGCTCTCCTGCGAACCTTGCAGAACTAGCACTCCTGAAAGAAAGGTCGCCACAGTTCCCCACCTGTGACTTGTATTCAGCTCCCACCGCCAGCCAAAATCTGCTGCTGCTCTAACACCACTGCCTTGTTGGCATCAATTGCGCCTCACACCGCGGCTCCTGTCAGCCCCTACTGTTCGGAGCAGTCTCGCCCGACTGTCAGAGACGCACTCTGTCAAATATGCATACACGACTGCGCTACCGAGAGATCGAAGAGAGCCGCACGGTTCAAGCACCACACCTTTATAAGCCCAAAAAAACTCAGTATCAGCTTCTGTGGATACAAATGTTTCCAGTGGGCTGTTCTGCTCTGTCTCGGGATCATAATTATACAGCCAGCATTCAATGGTTGAAAATTGATCTGTAACTGATTTTCACTTACTCCACTGTCTCTTCGATTGTCAAACGCCTGTCCTAGAGGCCAAGGACCTCCTCCCTCGATTTCCGGTTCTTCACAGAGAGGGTCTTCCACGTCGTTCTTCATTATCCGGATTTGTCTGATCACACTGCACCCGCTAATCGCCGACGTATGTGGCTCGTACGTGAATTGTTGGAGCACTTTTCCTACTGAGCTACATAAACGTGTTTAGCGCACGATATACTTCTTAATCGACAGGTACCGCCGTTTCTACTCGTCTCTTCTAATCGTGTGTGTTACGCTTCTTTGGCACATGGATTTCAGCATGTACTAGGATTGCAGACAAATGCCAGGAGAAACGTATGAGAACAATTTGTTTTCGACCTAATAGTGATGACCTTATCTTTATCCCTCGTACACAATTTACTATACATGTGTCTAAAATGCCAAATCCAAATAAATAATTCCAGATCGTAGTTCATTAAGGAAGTTCGTATTAGTGGGAATAACAATTTGCCATATGCGGCATTGGTTGCCAGTGCACTTAGATAACATCCAAGTACTATATATACGAAGTACTATACATAAAAATAAGAAAAAAGTGCCCTTATATCTGTAAAATGACGCACGCTGGAGTACGTTCACATTAGCGTCCGGGATAGTGTTTATCAGTGACATAGCGTAAACGGAGAGGACCAATGAAAGCGCACGGAGAGGGAGGATTTGTAGTTCGCAAACGGAGCAACTTGTTTGTAGCAACAGCAACGCCATAATAGCGGAGGCTACAAGCTTCCTGGCCCGTGACAAATGCACTCCACACGGCGAAACTTCACAGACGGCCGCACATAAAAACAAACGTGCGTACGTTCGTGCTCGGGCTCCGACGTTAACATTGCTGTTTGTTGACCGCTGAGGCCATCTGCCCTGCCCAAGAGGGCAAGAGCGCAGAAAGGTTTCACTAATGGTCAAGTGTCTGAACTTCTGCTTCTTTCGTTGCTGGATTCAAACCGGAGATACAATAATCAATTTAAGCAGCTGTCATGCGCTAACCGGCGCATTTAAAAACTGTGAAACTACGATACCAGCTTCTCGTTTTGTTCGAAACTCGAATGCTGGAGCAGCTGTACGAATTAATCATTTACCGCATATACCTGCACGTATTCTATATTGAAAACAGACCATCACTTGTGACACAGCTCACAGGCCAGTTCCTGCACCGCGCGATCGCTAAGTTACGAAAAATCACAATGCATAAAGAAAGCTCGTGAGAGAATAGTAATTTGTAAGTTAATCATAGATTCAGTTTCATTAGTTGGAATAACAACGGCAGATACTTCTATCTTCGATCACCATGGTCAGTTTGGGCTAATAAAGCCTTTTCGACTGGTCATGAATCTAGCGTCGAGGGAGGACGCAGTTTACACCCATGACGCAAGGAAACTTGAAAATTACCATAGTGGCTGAAACCAGGAGTATGATCAAAGTAATAGTGCATCTGGTGCTGTTATTCGATTCCAACTAGTTACCACAATTGTGGTCCGTACACCACTGTGTACAAAAATCTCGACCAGGAATTTATTTCTTCCAACCATTTTCTGCATTCTTTGCATCAAAATGATACAATATTTTCTTTCTGAGAGTAATGTGAGTTAAGAAAATTAAATCTGCTTACGAACTCATAGCTTTATCTTGAAATGTAGGGCAATAAAGATATATGTACAGGTCATAGCTGTCTTCAGGTAACGGCTTCAATCCTTTCATTATTTTCATGAAGTTACAGCAAGGTAATTTGAATTGGTTTTTGCACTGACTTCAAAATTAATCGAGTTTCATAAAACCTAACAGTGAGGATCTCACTGCTATTAAAAGAATAAAAACGTCCCAGACCTATAGTTACGACTTTGCTCCTGTGATGTGATGATAGTACAGAAGCTACCTGAAAACTCACAAATATGCATAAAGGCAAGCACCGAAGTAGCCGTCATTGTAGGTCAGATAGAAGTGTCATTCGTACGAAAGACATTCTGCACCACAACAACTGCCAGGATTCTAGGAAACTGATTATGATGCCGCTCCACGGATACCATCACTCCAACTCGTAGCAGACGACATGGAACTCCCGATCCACAAATACCTGCAGCCGCTGAAATGCTTTAGAACCTGTGTTCACCTGGTTGGCGCTGCGTGAGAGGTGTTGGACGATCCAATAACATCTCATATTAGCCCAGAAGGCGATATTTTTGATGAGCATCTAATACTTAGCTTCCGTGTTTCATGTAGCATGCAAATCAGCACGAGAAGGGAGGAATGGCTCTTCCTCATCGATTTGTGGAAACCTTTCTCCTTATGGGAGCCAAAAGACAATGCCCATCATACGTGTACAACAGGGAATAATGCACGGAAGAAAATGAGCTCGATTCTCCAGCAGTCCGTCCTCACATAAGACAAAAACACTTTGCTATACGGAGTAGCTCCGTGATGGGATTATACGTTTTCACGAGTAATGGAGAAGAGTACATGTATCAATCTGAGTTAAGAATCCTTGATCTGGAAACGAGCGTGTAGGAAGTTATAACTGAACGCCGTTCTGATACTCTCACAGTGGTATACACGTACCGGTGCTGTTGTTGCTACGACTTTAAAGCAGGCTATCCCAGTGAGCAGATGGCGTACTGTCTAATGACATGAGCAGTTCTAGTGAACAATGTCTCTAGTACAGAAGACTTCCAGTCTGTGTTTGCATATTGAAGTAGCAATGTTGATCACCTCTAACAAAATGGAATTGTACCCGTTGTCGGAACGTGAAGACATGAAAAAAAAGGAAATGAGCCTATGACATCGTTGGCGGGTAGGCCCCATCCGGCGAAGTTCGGCCGCCAAGTCTTATTTCAGTCGACGCCACATTGGGCGACTTGCGCGCCGGTGATGAGGATGAAATGATGATGAGGACGGCACAACACCCAGTCCCCGAGCAGAGAAAATCTCCAACCCGACCGCGAACCGAACCCGCGCCCGCTTGCTCGCACGTGAGGCGAGCACGTTACCAGCCAGCTAAGCAGGCGGACAGGTGGAGACATGATTTTCGTTTATGGGGAAGCAAATTGAAACAGCATGGAAGTGAAAATGTTGTACAGATACAATACCAACGCTGAAGACTCCCGAATCGTACCATGTGCCAAGACTGTTCGAACGATTAAGTGGAACAGGGGCAGTTGGTAGCACAGTACAACGACCAATCAGGATAACGAACTACACAGAGTCCCGACTTGTAAGATGCCATGCTTTTTCCATTGGATTAGGCACCGACAATCAGCAATCGGTCAGTTTAACCAGTTTCGCCGAGTACCGTGTGGTATAATGCAGCTACACCCCTACCTTTCATAGAAGGTGCTTATTTCGATTCCTGCCGACTTCAGACTTCGTCATGCGGTGAACCAACGATTTTTGCAGTGCCTCCTCAATTGACAGCGTATGTACTTTCTATGGATGAAGTATGTTTCATCAAAACCGGAATTACAGGTAGTAGAATAATCATGTTATCATGTTTTAGCTGATGAGAATATCTACGCTACAGTTGTGAAGAGCCACCGACACAGATTATCAGTCAGCGTGTGAAGAGGGAAAGTTAATGATTACGTACCAGGCACGTTTCTTCTTTCTTCCCGATTAAATGGACCGATGTACACAGTGTTTAGCTGAGACATACCAACTAGCCTTCTGAAACATATCCCACAAGTTATTCGTCATTGGATGTTCCAAAATTATGGAACACCACGTCACTTTGGACAGGGAGGGGGGTTTGTGAACGCCTGACACCGAAAACAGACATTCACTGGAAACTAGATAGGTAGAGGAGGTCCTACTTCGTGGCCAGCACGATCATCTGATCTCACCCCACTTGATTTCTTCATGCAGTGCCATCTGGAAAGTCTTGAGTAAGAGACGCCTGCCGAGACTGAAGAGGATCTCTTGGCAAGAGTTCCCGCTGCCTGTGACACTGATCAAACGACTCCAGAGGTATTAGATCGGGTACGATAGAACTTCATGCAACGATGCAATGCCAGCATTTACGCTGGGTTCAAAAAATGGTTCAAATGGCTCTGAGCACTATGGGACTGAACATCTATTGTCATCAGTCCCCTTGAACTTAGAACTACTTAAACCTAACTAACCTAAAGACATCACACAACACCCAGTCATCACGAGGCAGAGACAATCCCTGACCCCGCCGGGCATCGAACCCGGGAACCCGGGAATGGGAAGCGAGAACGCTATCGCACGACCACGAGCTGCGGACTTTTACGCTGGGGGACGCCGTTTTCAGCAACTATTGTAAATGTAGCTGTAACAGGGGAAATTATCTGAAGATATTGGGGAAATTCAGCTGAAGTTCCTTACGTCATGATCAAGGTTCAAAATCAAACTAAGGGGCCTTAAATTTGAGTGCTGCGGAACTTCGCGCATTTACGCTTACATCCTCCAACATAGTCGTTACCTGAAATTGATACGTTTACCGTTCCCTCACCATCCATGAAAGTTTGTAAAGTCGTCACGGAATCACCCTGTATACGTAATGCTTTCAACTTGGGTATTTTCTTTCTTTTCAGTAATATATTTACTAAGAAATTCTATCTAATTTTTCATGAATGAATCTGTTCCTGCCGAAGTGGCCGTGCGGTTAGAGGCGCTACAGTCTGGAACTGCAAGACTGCTACGGTCGCAGGTTCGAATCCTGCCTCGGGCATGGATGTTTGTGATGTCCTTAGGTTAGTTAGGTTTAACTAGTTCTAAGTTCTAGGGGACTAATGACCTCAGCAGTTGAGTCCCATAGTGCTCAGAGCCATTTGAACCATTTTTTTGAATCTGTTCCTTCCGTGTGAACACGAAAGCCTTGCGAAACTGACGACTGCTCTTCATACAATTCCCGTCTCATTCCATTAACTATTTTATCTCATTTTTGTTCTTGTGCTAATCACTTTTTACAAAATCTCACAAGTTACCTGCTATCCATGGTGTTTATAAAAAGTGTCACATATAGTAACACTAGTTAGCGTTGGTCAAAAGTAGAAGAAAATTTGCTGTAATTATATGGCCGTAAACCAAACGAGTGATGAGAAGTATTGCCACGCGGGATTAGCCGAGCGGTCTACGGCGCTGCAGTCATGGAATGTGAAGCTGGTCCCGGCGGAGGTTCGAGTCCTCCCTCGGGCATGGGTGTGTGTGTTTGTACTTAGGATAATTTAGGTTAAGTAGTGTGTAAGCTTAGGGACTGATGACCTTAGCAGTTAAGTCCCATAAGATTTCACACACATTTGAAAATTTGATGAGAAGTATTGGGCGGTGCACACGGTTCTACTGTGGCAGTATTCTGCGCGATTAATTATCAGTGTTGTTGGCGAACGTTAGCTTTGTGCAAAGACCGCCTCTGTGGTTCATGCACTACCCGCCACCCCATTCTCACAGGTTGTACGACAGTACATTACCGCAACGTTTCATGGGGCTTTGGATTGGTCGAGGAAGTCGATTTGCACTAGGATTCTGGAACATATATTGTATTCGAAGATTATGAATTACCTAGAAGAAAACGACCTATTGACACACGGTCAGCAGGAATTCGGAAACTATGACTGTTGTGAAACGCAAGTAGTTCTTTATTTTTACCAAAGAATTAGAGATATTGACAGGAGATCTCAAACTGATTCTATAGTTCTATATTTCCCAAAGGCTTTTGATACACTTCGTCACAAGCGGCTTTTCTTCGTATTGCGAACCTATAGAGTATCGTCACAATAGTGTAACTGCATTCGAGATTTCCTGTCAGAAAGGCCATAATTCTTAGTAACTGAAGAAACTCATCGAGTAAAAGGGAAATGAGATGTAGCGATCCCCAAGTAAATGTTAAAGTGCCTCTGCTGCTTCTATGTAAACGAGATCGGAGACAATCCAAGCAGCAATACTAGATTAACTGCAGATGATGTTGTAATTTTCCATCTATTAAAGTCATCAAAGACATTGTAGTCATCAAAGCCAGTTGCAAAATGATTTAGACAATGTAACTGTACGGCGCGATAAGTGGCGATATACTCTAAATAACGAAATGTGTGACGTTATCCACATGAGTACTAACAGAAATCCATTAAACTTCGGTCAGACCACAAATCACACAGAATCCAAGGGTTGTCGTTTCAATAAATACCTAAGAATAGCAGTTGGAATAACTGAAATGGAAACAATCGCTGAAACAGTGTGTTGGGAAGGCGAAACAAAGACAACGTTTAATTGGCGGAACACTTAGAATGTGCAGAAAATACATTAAAAAGACTGCCTACACTACTCTTGTTCGTCCTACTGACTGGGTACCGCTTTGCGGTATGGAATCCCCACCGGATAGGACTGACGGAAGACAACGAAAAAATGCAAAGAAGGGTAGTTCATATTTTATTTTCGCGAAATAAAGGAGAGAGTATCAAGGATATGAAGCGGGAGTTGTGGTAGCCAGATATGTAGTGGTTGTGAAGCGAAATTTGGCCAAATGGTTAAGTAAGTAGGATACAGAGATGTAAGGCGCAGACAAATAGAAACCAGACAGACAGACAAAATGCATAAAGCATTTATTGCTGTAGAAGTAATTGTCATAACAATTAATACCTTTATTCCAGCGTGAAAAAAGACAATAAATTTATTTACGGAAAGATGTTTGCGGCTGCCTACGGAGATATTAATCTAACCTAGAGTGCACCTTTCGTCTGAAACTAATCGACGACACCTAATGTCTTTCTTCAGGGATACAAATATATGGAACCCGCATGGGGAGAGATAGGGACTGTAAAGTGGATGTGTAAGTGCTTTGCAGCGAAACGTCTGCATTACAGTCCACCTACATATCGTAAAGAGCATTCCGACTATGCTGCAGATGTTTTTATTTTAGAGGTCCGTCTTGATCACACAGACTTTTGCTTCACTAGTACCGGTTTTGGCTACTGCCATCTTCAGATGTGTTACAACCAAAAATAGGGTGTAACCAACTAACTTAAGTTTTTTGACGCTAAATCTATGAAAGGCCTGGTCCTACATGTTGTTGTTGTTGTGGTCTTCAGTCCTGAGACTGGTTTGGTGCAGCTCTCCATGCTACTCTATCCTGTGCAAGCTTCTTCATCTCCCAGTACCTACTGCAACCTACATCCTTCTGAATCTGCTTAGTGCATTCATCTCTTGGTCTCCCTCTACGATTTTTACCCTCCACGCTGCCCTCCAATGCTAAATTTGTGATCCCTTGATGCCTCAAAACATGTCCTACCAACCGATCCCTTCTTCTAGTCAAGTTGTGCCACAAACTTCTCTTCTCCCCAATCCAATTCAATACCTCCTCATTAGTTACGTGATCAACCCACCTTATCTTCAGCATTCCTCTGTAGCACCACATTTCGAAAGCTTCTATTCACTTCTTGTCCAAACTAGTTATCGTCCATGTTTCACTTCCATACATGGCTACACTCCATACAAATACTTTCAGAAACGACTTCCTGACACTTAAATCTATACTCGACGTTAAGATATTTCTCTTCTTCAGAAACTATTTCCTTGCCACTGCCAGTCTACATTTAATATCCTCTCTACTTCGACCATCATCAGTTATTTTACTCCCTAAATAGCAAAACTCCTTTACTACTGTAAGTGTCCCATTTCCTAATTTAATTCCCTCAGCATCACCCGATTTAATTTGACTACATTCCATTATCCTTGTTTTGCTTTTGTTGATGTTCATCTTATATCCTCCTTTCAAGACACTGTCCATTTCGTTCAACTGCTCTTCCAAGTCCTTTACTGTCTCTGACAGAATTACAATGTCATCGGCGATCCTCAAAGTTTTTATTTCTTCTCCATGAATTTTAATACCTACTCCAAATTTTTCTTTTGTTTCCTTTACTGCTTGCTCAATATACAGATTGAATAACATCGGGGAGAGGCTACAACCCTGTCTCACTCCTTTCCTAACCACTGCTTCCCTTTCATGCCCCTCGACTCTTATAACTGCCACCTGGTTTCTGTACAAATTGTAAATAGCCTTTCGCTCCCTGTATTTTACCCCTGCCACCTTCAGAATTTGAATGAGAGTATTCCAGTTAATCCTAGAGTATCCTACATCCCAGTATCCTACATAAGAAAGATAAAAAGTGTTTACACGAGTAACAGCCACTTATACCAGCAATACATACCGTAAAACATTCTGACGTAGTATCAACGTGAAACTGAAAATGTAGGCACATAGTAAGTGCAGGTGATGATCAGAATGCGTCTGATATTAATACAAATAAACTGCGGCACAGCAGAGGGCACCATAGCTACGCTACGTGATTAAACAGTATCGAAAATGTAATGGTTAAAATACAGTACGGGGGTCTTTAATTAAGATAACTTCACATGGCAAAACGAACGTGTAACAATGAAACATATTTTTACGTACTACACGTGGAATTAGATCAATACTTGAAATCCACATAAAAAGTGCAAATACTAATAACGTGAAGTTTCTAGCCCGGCAAAGTAAAGCACACAATCATTTAAAAGACAGTATAAAAAGTTGAAGAGCAAAATTGCATCTATAAAACGAAATCTTACAGCATGACAAATCAATAACCGTAACCGTAAGTGTAAGGTAATTAATGAAACAGTGACTATTATTAAGAAATTAAATATTTCAATAGTCGATAATACATCCAGAGGCCGTCCACTGTGGCCGAGCGGTTCGAGGCGCTTCAGTCTGGATCCGCGTGACCGCTACGGTCGCAAGTTCGAATCCTGCCTCGGGCATGGATGTGTGTGATGTCCTTAGGTTAGTTAGGTTTAAGTAGTTCTAAGTTCTAGGGGACTGATGACCTCGGACGTTAAGTCCCATAGTGCTCAGAGCCATTTGAACCATACATCCGGAGTGTGGTCTCAATGGTGGCACATCGTGGCTTCTCTGTATGACGTCCTTGTTTTCCTGCGGCAGAACTTGGGGAGGTAGGGAGTGTCTTCTCGTCGCTGGCGGCCGGCGCAAACGACCGTCCACCAAGCCGCAGGGGCGTTCGACGCTGCTCGATATAGTGAATTTCTGAATATATTGAAATAAACACTCATGTTAAACCCATTGTGTTCATTCAGAAGTAATTCCGGTTTCAATTTCTGTGTACATATAATTCCATTTCCTGCAGTACGTTCAGTAGCTGCCCCTTTGGCATCTTATGCAACGCTTCCATATTATTCTCTCTGTTTCCACAAGGCTACTGACATGATTAGTGAAATCCTGTCACCCTAAGAAGCACAAATGTGGTGTGAGGCAGCGATGACAGATTGTTTATTCGGTACGGGTATCGTGAGAAAGACGACCTTAATTATGGTCCTCCTCCGCGACTGGCTCGTGTGGTCGGAAGTAGCGCATCAAAATGATGCGCTAAATAAACTTTTGTTATTAAAGTTAAACTGCAATTTACTTTACTTTCATATGAAAGCATCTCTCAATAGCAGGCTGTCATTCCATTACTTCAAAAGTATTTATTACCAGCAGAATAACAAAGAACTACTAGACATAAGGCAGACGAAGCACTTAGGATATCTTCGGATCGCGTCTAACTTGTATGGCGGGCTAACTGGTTCAGCTGTAAGATCAGAATTGGTTCGCCAGTCTGCCTCAGTCGGTATCGGTTAAGAACTTAATTATCAATCTCTGGATATTTTGACATGTAACTCAGAATAATTTGATGGTAACTTCGAAATTAACTGTTTCTTTCATTTTTTATTTATAGAGAATGACAATTATTTATGATTCATAAAGTAGAACACAATTGTCCTGTTTCTTGTATTCTGTTCGTAAAAAGCGAGCAATATCCCGTATAAAAAATTACGGAAAATTAAAGTACTTATACATAAGTTCCTTGCTAGAGTTTATTACGAGCCTCAAGATAAGCAGTAACGACATACGTGCTATAGTACTAGCCATTAAAATTGCTATAGCAAGAAGAAATGCAGATGATAAACGGGTATTCATTGCACAAATATGTTATATATGTTATACCAGAACTGGCATGTCATTACATGTTCACGCAATTTTGGTGCATAGATCCTGAGAAATGAGTACCCATAACAACCACCTCTGGCCGTAATAATGGCCTTAATACACCTGGGCATTGAGTCAAACAAAGCTTAGGTGGCATGTACAGGTACAGCTGCCCATGCAGCTTCAACACGATACCACAGTTCATCAAGAGTAGTGACTGGCGTAATGTGACGAGCCAGTTGCTCGGCCACCATAGACCAGACGTTTTCAATTGGTGAGAGATCTGGAGAATGTGCTGGCCAGGGCAGCAGTCGAACATTTTCTGTATCCAGAAAGTCCCGTACAGTACCTGCAACATGCGGTCGTGCATTATCCTGCTGAAGTGTAGGGCTTCGCAGGGATCGAATAAAGGGTAGAGACACAGATCGTAACACATCTGAAATGTAATGTCCACTGTTCAAAGTGCCGTCAATGCAAAAAAGATGTGACCGAGACGTGTAACCCACGGCACCCCACACCATCACGCCAGGTGATACGCCAGTATGGCGATGACGAATACACGCTTCCAATGTGCGTTCGACGTGATGTCGTCAAACATGGATGCGACCACCATGATGCTGTAAACAGAACCTTGATTCATCCGAAAAAATTACGTTTCGCCATTCGTGCATCCAGGTGCACAGCGGACGCTCCTGTCTGTGATGCAGCGTCAAAGGGTAACCGCAGCTATGGTCTCCGAGCTGATAGTCCATGCTGCTGCAAACGTCGTCGAACTGATCGTGTAGATGGTTGTTGTCTTGCAAACGTTCCCATCTGTTGACTCAGGGATCGAGACGTGGCTGCACGATCCGTTACAGCCATGCGGATATGATGCCTGTCATCTCTACTGCTAGTGATAAAAGGCCGTTGGTATCCAGCACGGCGTTCCGTATTACCCTCCTGAACCCACCGATTCCATATTCTGCTAACAGTCATTGGATCTCGACCAACGCGAGCAGCAATGTCGCGATACCATAAACCGCAATTGCTATAGGATACAATCCGACCTTTATCAAAGTCGGAAACTTGACGGTACACGAGGCATCACGACAACATTTCACCACTCAGCGCCGGTCTACTGCATATTGTGTATGAGAAATCGGTTGGAAACTTTCCTCTTGTCAGCACGTTGTAGGTATCGTCACCGGCGCCAACCTTGTGTGAATGCTCTGAAAAGCCAATTATTTTCATATCACATTATCTTCTTCCTGTCGGTTAAAATTCGTGTCTGTAGCACGTCATATTCGTGGTGTAGCAATTTTAATGGCCAGTTGTGTATTTTCTGTGCAGCGGACAACCACTATACAAGACTGCAGGCTGCAGGCATCTCGCGTTTACCTGCAATCTTACTACAAGTGAGATCAATGACACGTCGCCTGTGGTAACACAGAGAGGTATGAAGGACAGAAATTTTCGAGGATTACGCACGTAAATACCTCTCTCAAACGCTGTCCATACACATCTCCTTCGCTTTCCACTTACCGTACATGGCATCCCTGGCGGTCATTCTTCAAAGTCGAAGTGCTGTGGACTATGAGGCTAGAATTTATTATCGAGAACTGCGAACTATAGCAGACCAGTGAACCGTCTAAGAAATGTGATACGTGTGAATTTTAGAAGACCAGAGAAACGCATAAGAACTGTGATAATTGTGCGTGGAATTGTATTTGAACTGTTTTTGGAACTTCTATTGAACTATAATAATTGTTGCCGCAAAAACAAATATTTTGCTATCGTGAAAGCAGTGTCGGTATAAATGAGGAACAGGAAATGCTGAAGTGCTACGAGAATCAAAGTTAACGTTGTGTGCGCCGTCAGTGGGATTACGTTAAAGATTCTTCATGCTACGAGACGTCGCAGCATGAGATGATGATCACGATATAAGGTTTACACTAAAATTAATTATAAAAGAAAATAAGGATGTATTAAGAACAGCAAGAGGAGAAAAAAATGGTTCAAATGGCTCTGAGCACTGTGGGACTCAACTGCTGAGGTGATAAGTCCCCTAGAACTCAGAACTACTTAAACCTAACTAACCTAAGGACATCACACACATCCATACCCGAGGCAGGATTCGAACCTGCGACCGTAGCGGTCGCTCAGTTCCAGACTGTAGCGACCAGAACCGCTCGGCCACTCCGGCCGGCAGCAAGAAGAGAGAACAGAGAAAATAGGTAAGGGGTTGAAAGAGATCAAAGTAGGAATAGCTCAAATTAACACTAAATTCGATGCTTTGGAACAAAAGTTTACAAATCTTGAAGGTAAAACTGAGGGATGTTGGAAGAAACTAGATGATGAAGCAAAAGAATGGGGTAAACATTTGAAGTCTAGAAGTCAGAAATAAATCAAAAGGTTGAAAATGAAATCACAAAGTTAAGTAATGGTTTGCGGAATTAAAATGGGGCAATACAAACTACAATTATTGACATTAGTAACGTAAGGCAAGAACAAAGCGAAGGTATCGGATAATGTAATGATAACCGTAAGAAGCAGGTGAGTAATGACCTTGAGATACTTAGTCGTAATATTTCAAATATAGAATCCTCTTGTAAGGGCAACACAAGTGCATTTCAGGGTAGATTGAGAGAAGCAGAGAAAAAAAGGACTTCCTGAAATGCAAGAGAAAAGAGAAACTAAAATTAAACAAAAAGCAGATGTAGGCAGCGTTTATAACTACGAAGTGATGACGCTTTTGGTCTGTTATGATATTCCCCAGCAGCAGCTGTTATAAAATTAGTTTCTCAAATACCAGATCAACTTTGCAAATATATTATGGCCTCGGACACTTTTATAGCAGTACAGCTCTTCCTACCTCACTATGAATTGCGTCAGTGTGTAGTTCTTCTCCTTAAGAGGACTGTGTCCTCTGCCTGGAGGATGACAACGATAAACATTTATGTCTCAAAATGTTTTAAGATTAGGAAAACAAGAGGAGGACTATTATATACAACACAGATGAAGCAAAGCTTAAGAATAATCTCAAGGTTGTAGAGAAAGAAGACGAAGCTATACAAGGTAAGTGGATATCAAAATGAACAACAGAAGAAATTCTGGTGGCAAAAATAATTAAAATAACTAAAGGATGTCTTGAGGTGATGTACAGATTGTGTCAAAATAGACATGTGATCTGATAAAAATTCTCTATAGCAGGAGTGCTGCCTACCTCTGATGTTTACCGCTTTCACAAGAGACAGCAATGTTATAAGCGTCTATAGTCAATGCTTCTATAGTCAATGTTGTCCTTTGACGTTGAATTTTAATAGCACTTCTAAAATTATCGTCATTTATGCTCTGACATGCTGTTGACTACTATAATGCGTTCACTATGCAGTTTATAGTGAGCAACCCACTTCCTGTTTTCTTATTCATTATCTAACTTACTCTTGCATTACCTCTATTTGATTAGGTATTTATAACACTCTGTTCGTCTGACCATGTCCTGTTATTCCTGCCACTAAGCGCCACTAATTCACACTATACGTAACTTCAGACGATCTATTTCTCGTCAGTTTTTCTTTTTTCCGTCGTCCCTTAGTTTCTTGAAAATTCGTGGAGGTATATTCCGTGTATGCGATTAATTGAAGGCAGTTTTTTAATTGCCACAAGCGTTTCGTGAAGCATCTTCAGAGGCATGTAATACATGTTTCTTCTTTAAACATACAACTAATGTATTATGTGGTGGTTACTATGTTACATTTTGTCATGTTTTCTTCTTATATTGGGTTTGAATCAACTCAACAAAATTTGACAAAATGTAACATAGCAACATAATACATGTATTATAGGTGTAAAGCTACAAGAGCTTTTTTTCTGTTTTTAAATTTTCTATCCTACCTGCCAGACTAAAGGATCTAACATTCATGCTCCGATCTCTAGAATGCGTTTTGTTTCTCCTGATGACAACATCCTCCTGAGTATTCTCTGCCCGGAGTCCCGAATGGGGGACTATTTTACCTCTGGAATATTTTACCCAAGAGGACTCCATTATCACTCAGCTATACAGTAGAGCTTCAGGCCATTAGGAAAAATTACTGCAGTATTTTCCCCTTGCTTTCAGCTCTTCGCAGTATCAGCACAGTAAGACCATTTTTGTTGACGTTACAAGGCCAGATCAGTCAATCATCTAGGCTATTACCGCTGAAATTACTGAAAAGGTTGCTGCCTCTCTTTTTGATTTGATGGTGGATGGACACTCGTCGCTGGTTTGAGACGTCATGGCACTTACAAGTTTCAGAGTCCTGACGAGCGTGATTCTGATCCTCTGCTACGACCACAGTCCTCCGACTTACCGCCAAGGCACATTGGTGAGAGTATACAGCAGCACTGCTCAGTAGATCGCGATTAATGTTTAGATAGGAGGCGCACTGTTGCCACAGCTATTACAAACCTGATTCATACTTAGGTATCGTTTGATGTGTTAGTCAGTCGACCACTGGAGATTCTAACTTAAACGTTGGTTTGTATTGGATTAATGATTTAATATGCAGCTAGGGTGCGGCGTCTACTTATTAGCTGTCATCAGCGGTTAACTTTGTTTTTTCATACGATGTTGATGCCAAAATTGTTTAATGTAATATATAACCAGCTTATGTTTCATTTGCATCTGTATTTGCTGGAGCACATTGTTCCCTTCAATTCATTATTTTAATTTGTTGACCGAATGGATAATTATATAGTAGGATTATTGGAATTTCTCAATTAGGGCATTACAAGACAGCCACTCCGTTGCATAATTTATGGTTGACAAGGAAACATTTTAAAAAGTGACATCACTGAATCACAATAGCATTGGTTCCACTAACGAGCTGATCGTTCAGCATTTGCTAAGGTTAGAAACCATTTCTTATTCACATTTAGAATAATGCATTCTAGGAACAAAAAAATGTTCAAATGTGTGTGAAATCTTATGGGACTTAACTCCTAAGGTCATCAGTCTCTAAGTTTACACACTACGTAACCTAAATTATGCTAAGGACAAACACACACACACCCATGCTGAGGGAGGACTCGAACCTCCGCCGGGACTGCCCGCACCGTCCATGACTACAGCGCCCTAGACCGTTCGGCTAATCCCGCGCGGCATGCTAGGAACATACCCTAATTTTCGCTTATTTTTGTTATCCTCATAGTTAATCTGAAGATGCTTAATGAAGGCGAAACACTTGTTAATAATGGAATAAACTGCATCAGAGACTGTTTTTAATTTGAGGAGTGGAGGATATTACAAAAGAGATGTTTCCTTAAGCGCACATAATGTAATGTAAGATGTTCTTCTGTGACTTAAAAATGTAGAGTAATTAGCATTCACACATACAGAATACTCTTTGCAGTTTTCTACGAAAACTGCATACCATAAATAAATTGCATGAGTAGAGAACTAAAACGGGAAATAAAAACACAGTAATTTGCTGTAAAAATCCATGCCACATCTCGAGCACGCCGTGTATTAAAAAATACAATATTACATTCAAAACAACTGTTTTGTGTACCTAACAGTCATGTTTAAATTACTGTAACGAGATAATATCATTCTCACTTCTTTAGAGGTATCAGACTCAAACACATTGATTTAATAATACAATTTATATACGTATTGCGCCTTTATTCTGACTACGTTTGTTTAATAGTAAATAGCATTGGAAACTGTGTAGAAAATAAAAATTTGAAACAAATATTTGAGTGTATATTGAAAATATTGCAAGTATTATTTCTAACATTAAAATGTAGATATTTATGAAGTAAGCTGATAGAAAAGCGGCTGTCAAAAATTAAAGACTACACCTTCAAACGTATTTCATTCTAATGTCATTCTACTCACTTTTAACTACCTTATCAGCTTTTGCATTCACAAAAGACATATAGAGCTTGTGGTAATGTGTTAACAAGTATCCAAACAAATTTGCTTGAAAAAGACTGAATGTGCTACATCTTTCGAGAAATTTAAAGCGCTTATGTCTTAAACAAAGGGTTCATTAGAACTTCTTTGATCTTCTTAAGTATCAGACGAGCTTAAAATAATAGTTCTGGAATGTTGTTTTCCATAACTATCGAGGAGAGTACCACTGGATCTTCTTTCTCCTCTCGTCAACCGCTCTCGTCTAAAAAGTATCAGTGACCAGTAACCATAAGACACCCATGAGTTTAGTGCAATTATTTCTTTCTACATCTCAGTGCTTAAGGATCTGAGTCTTCGTTAAATTGCTTTTGTTTATTGTCATTGTTCTGAGGGAAATGATACTTTACGCCTGATTGATTTTGAATGCACAAATAATACTTGGCCGAAATGACTATAATTGCTTTTGTTTCCTATTCTTGCAATAAATATACATTTTATAAGAGTGTTTAACATATATTTTCCATATTCCCGACACGGTAACTACAAACTGTTAAGATTTTGCTCGATTCCGTATTCACAGATATTTGTGTGCGCTTGTAGTATATGCCCCAATGAATGACATGTAACAGACAACTTTTCAGCCACAGTCATCGTTTCTCTCTGCTTCGTATTCTAGATATTCCAAATGCTCGGCAACCATGCAAATGGCATTCCTGATTTATATTCATCAGGTTATTCTGCTTACATTACTATCATGAGCTGGTTCCCAAACCGGCATCGATGACGGAATAAATCCTCGCTATTTGAGCGGTTCGTTTTTCTGGTTCAGATGCAGAACCGTTATGAGGACATTTCTAAATGCTGCAGTCCTTTGACCGCTTTTTCACTCGTTGTAGATGTAACATATCGCTCTGTGATGATGAATAATGATGAGACGTTATATTCCGATATCACCGACGACTTCTGTAAACAAAGTTCTGTGTGCCATGTAGGTTTTAACTGTTATTCTGTCCTATAAGACAACGGTCGCGACGTGTACACTGTCAACAAAGAAACAGGAGCTAATTTTCTTGGATGTTCTTGGCGAAAGAAACAGTTACGTTCGTTTCGGTTCTCCTTACGTCGAAACAGTTGATTGCTGCCTGCTTTAAGGCTCATGCGAATACATCACTGTTTTGCATCCTTTGGTAAAAGTAAACACCTCTGTTTTTCGGTGCGAGGCCTGATTTATGTTATTTTATCACAATAGCTGTTTATCCTTCTGTCGATGGGAACCAATAAAATATTTTGTCATTCGGGGAGTGAGTTGATTGAAATTTCATGAGAAGATTTCGCCGCAGTAAGAAACGCCATTGTTTTAAGGACTGCTGTCTTAACTCTTTTGTAATACTCGTGGCAAACTCGTCCATATCTCGAGGTAATACAAATACAATAAAAACTCGAAGGTTTTAGTTGGATAATGTTTTTACGGTTGTCATAAATGTCTAACTCAACAACACGGCATTTAACAGCTTCAGCCAAATTTCGGCAATCAAAAATCTAATTTATAGTAAACGTTTGCAGAACGTAGTCTTGGTAGTGGTTCCGTTAACGATGAACGTCGTGAAGGTAACCTAATTTGCTTGTTGTTCCCTAAAACACAGTGCTGTGCGAAACGAGATTGGAGAGCATCGGTTGTTGATGAGTTAAACAGTGAGAAGCTACACTGTTAGAACAAAAAGTGCACCATTCTTATGGACGTGGTCGTTTTACTGACGAGTCATGTGAAAGATAGTTCATCATTGTGAAACGATATGATAAGAAATTCATACCATGTGAAACACACGAGTCATTGTACGGATTTCCCAAACTGTTCCATCACTACAAGTGTACGCTTCCCCTTGTGGCAACGCAGGAGCGCATTTTTCATGAGAGTATCATTAAGTAACCGATTGGCAAACTGCAGAGAACGCTCCCAAGCATATTTGCTCAAGCATATTTGCTCAAGCATTTTTGCTCATTTTGTCTTTGTTTCGCTGTAGTTCTTGCAGACTCTGGAAAACGAGCTGGAGCTGAAGTTCCAGCTTCATTGACACCCGAGCATATCCAACTGATGAGAGCTCTTGTGATCTATCTCGCCTGAAGAGTTGGTGTACACCACAAAGAGCGTCTTGCACCGAGTCAGGCGTATGCAGATGTCCATTGTCCTGCTGTATAAGCGCATCTGAAGAAGCGCATCATCTTCCTGCTGATGAACTATCAATAGCGTGGGGAAACGAACTCTACAATTTAGTGGGCACTGGTCACCGTATACCACAGAAATGAGACATGTGACCACAAGATGCAACTATTGACTCCCGCCCCCTTCCGCACTCAAATCTCAACTATGAGGCCTGGGGTGGGACATGTGTGTAGTGGGCGAATGCGCTGCGGAATAGTTCGCTCACCAGACCCATCTGGGACATGTGTACGTCCATTACTCGCTTACAGACAGCAACTACTCTCATCACTCAAGACAAAAGAGTGCTTCTATTCTCCAGTCGACTCTTTCACGACATCAGAGCAACCGTGGCTCTTGGTGTCGTGGTGTCAGCCTGGTCAGATTCACACGTGTTCTTCGTCCTGCTGCAAGCTAGCAGACAGTTACCATGGTCCTTGGTAGCACAACAGGTGCATCATATGTACCGATTTCTTCCCCAGATTACTTTCGGACAGCCGCGGATACCCACATCGTGCGTCGATCTTGACGAGTTCCTGTCCCATCTGGACGCCCAGAACTTAATTTGTGGGGATCTTCCACAGACGGCTGCTGAAAACAGCGATACGCGACCGATACACGCAATCAACATGTGTACCAATCAGTCAGTGCGTCCATCCAGCGTCTCGCATGCACACAACGAGAGGCCTTTCAAATGGCAGAGGTTATTTAACAGGAGAACGTACTCCTCTGCGGGGCATGCATGCACCATTGAATGAAAATGCTGCAAAATGCTATTCACCTCTGTGCTCCGCCCAGTTACTGCCTACAGACTCAACACCGAAGGGCCCACAGACGGGACTCGAGAGCGCCTTATGAGGGCAAACGAACCACTAAGACTGCTTACCCTTAGTATGCACACATTTTACCCTGGTGCCACTAAGTACACTTCTTGAGGATTTGGAATTTTTTAGTTTTCGGCAATGTTGTTTCGTTGGACTTCTAGGAATATGCAGTAAATTCGACACTGAATAACATTTAACTGTGAAAAATATCTGTTCTGTGAGGATTGCGCACACTTTGATCGAAACTCAGAAATATTCTAGAGTCATACGGGATAAGTAAATGATCCATAGTTCGAACGTGCGTATGTAAAATCCGTACAGAACGTTAAGCCTCGCAGTAACAAGGATCTCTTAGTATACGAAGCCAATGGCGTTGCTGCCGCGCGGGATTAGCCGAACGGTCAGCGCGCTGCAGTCGTGGACTGTGCGGCTGGTCCCTGCGGAAGTTCGAGTCCTCCCTCGGGCATGGGTGTGTGTGTTTCTCCTTAGGATAATTTAGGTTAAGTAGTATGTAAGCTTAGGGACTGATGACCTTAGCAGTTAAGGCCCATAAGATTTCACGCACACACAAATGACGTTGCTGCAGTGGTAACACCAATTCCAGACAGATCATAGAAGTTAAGCACTGTCGAGCTTGGTTAACACTGGGATAGATGACCATTCGGGACAGTTGAGCGGTGTTAGCAAACGGGTTGCTCTCAGTCCTTTTGGGACGAGTTGAGGAGTTGATAGATTGAGAGCGGCGGCTGCGGTCACCAAAACTGACAACGTTCGAGAGAGAGAAGTGCTGATGACATGCCCCTCAGTATCCCCCTCCAATGACTCCTATGGGCCGAGAATGACATGGCGGCCGGTCGCTGCCGTTGCGCCTTCAGTACCTGTTCGGACAGAGATAGTAAATCAAGGGCTCCAATTCTGCTTACTTGCAAAACAAGTCATGCATGAAAATGAAAGCTAAGATTATATAAGATACCGATAGCACCCTAAAGGAAATCTAATGGGATAAACCGCAAAAAGTTTAAGAAAGTAATTTCTGAGAACGTGGAGTACAGCCTCATACGGAAGGGAGAACTGGATTTCAGGAAAAATTAAAAAGAAACGAATCGATGTGTTTGAGATGTGGTGTTACAGAAGCTGAAAACTACGTAGAGTGATTAGAAGCTGGTAGCTCTCCCAGAATCGTCCAGGTAAGAAGAAAAAAGCGGAAAACCCCAATTAAGCGAAAGGAGAAGATCGTAGGGCATGGAACCGAAAATATAGTCTCGGCTGCACAAGACAGGTTTATTTAATCTTCATATGTGACGCGTTTCGCCTATTCTAGGCATCATCAGACGTTCCACAGAACTTCTTGCTAATCGTAACTGAGGTGTCGAAAGTAATTAAGAGCTCCATAGAATTGGAAGGTGACAGCCAGATAGTCGCTGTCAACGTTCTATTACATCACCCACTAAATTATTTCTACTCGCAGCGGAGGCGTCAGACGTGGTGAAGAGATTCTAAGATTTTGGAGGTAACACCCGAAAGACCACCTTCAGTGCTTCATTAGATCACCCATGACGAAATCTCCCCATGAACACAAAAATGTTCTGTTACGATTGCTGCACCAGTGCCACCGCAGTAGTCATCTACATCTACATCTACATCTATACTCCGCAAGCCACCTGACGGTGTGTGGCGGAGGGTACCCTGAGTACCTCTATCGGTTCTCCCTTCTATTCCAGTCTCGTATTGTTCGTGGAAAGAAGGATTGTCGGTATGCTTCTATGTGGGCTCTAATCTCTCGGATTTTATCCTCATGGTCTCTTCTCGAGATATACGTAGGAGGGAGCAATATACTGCTTGACTCTTCGGTGAAGGTATGTTCTCGAAAATTTAACAAAAGCCCGTACAGAGCTACTTAGCGTCTCTCCTGCAGAGTCTTCCACTGGAGTTTATCTATCATCTCCGTTAGGCTTTCGCGATTACTAAATGATCCTGTAACGAAGCGCGCTGCTCTCCGTTGGATCTTCTCTATCTCTTCTATCAACCCTATCTAGTACGGATCCCACACCGCTGAGCAGTATTCAAGCAGTGGGCGAACAAGGGAACTGTAACCTACTTTCTATGTTTTCGGATTGCATTTCCTTAGGATCCTTCCAATGAATCTCAGTCTGGCATCTGCTTTACCGACGATCATTTTTATATGATCATTCCATTTTAAATCACTCCTAATGCGTACTCCCAGATAATTTATAGAATTAACTGCTTCCAGTTGCTGACCTCCTATATTGTAGGTAAATGATAAGGGATCTTTCTTTCTATGTATTCGCAGCACATTACACTTGTCTACATTGAGATTCAATTGCCATTCCCTGCACCATGCGTCAATTCGCTGCAGACCCTCCTGCATTTCAGTACAATTTTCCAATGTTACAACCTCTCGATATACCACAGCATCATCCGCAAAAAGCCTCAGTGAACTTCCGATGCCATCCACAAGGTCATTTATGTATATTGTGAATAGCAACGGTCCTACGACACTCCCCTGCGGCACACCTGAAATCACTCTTACTTCGGAAGACTTCTGTCCATTGAGTATGACATGCTGCGTTCTGTTATCTAGGAACTCTTCAATCCAATCACACAATTCGTGGAGGTATTTTAATGATAGGATACGCGTTAAAACATCAGCAAGTAAGTTTCATAGCATTAGAGAGAACTGACAAGGGACTGCAGGGACGGGATTTGATGAGACATAATCCAGGAGTTCACTGGCACTGTAGGCGACTGCTCATCAGTCTCTAGACTGATAACCCAAAAACCTGAAGCCTCTCTGCCTGACACGACAGCAAAGAGACAGACCGCCTCAAACTTTCTTATTCAAGTTCCTTCTCTCGTAGTGTGGTTTCATTAAGATGCCCCCGTGACAGGTGTGTTGTCGCCTGAAGGAGACACAGCAGCGACGGCGTATGCCAGCCGCAGGAGTTTCTGGCGTGGAGAAATGGTGCACATTATGGAAGCTCCATTAATCCAATTTTTCCCACAAATTACCATTTCAGGGACAGCTAACGGCGTCGCATAATTACTCAAACAGAAATTGAGAAAAAGGGAAGGACAGGTGTTACGACACGCTTCGTTATTGAGAAAAGTGGAGTGTATTAAGAAGCCTCGAGACCGGCTACCGGGGAGCAGATGGGGGAGAAGGAAATTACGCCCATCAATTGCGTCAGACTTCCAGATAAGAGCTCATTTATTTTGACCTGTCGAAAAATTTGCTAGCTCCGAAGGCACCAACAAAAGATCGAAGAAGAACTGAAAGCACATTCAGTGTCGCACTAAGGGCAACGTTGTTATAGTTACAAATAGAATTAATTGTAATTCATTTCTGCTCCTACCGTTCGGTATGCTGTTTTGATCTGTCTAATTTCAGAGTGAGAAACAATGGATAAGATAATTTAACAAACGTCAAGAATCTTTCATAGTATGTGTTGCCATACAACAAGCATGCAATAGAGAATATTACAGTTTTGTAGTTACCAAATTACGTTTCAGCTCTTGATGTCATATATTCAGTGAGTTTTTCTGTCTCATATAACTCTGTACGTTAAGTATGCTGGTAGTTGTATAGCCTGTTTACCATTCAGTCTACCGGCACACACAAGTAGGAGCGTTATCAAGGAGGGAAGAAAAGTCCCACTGAAGGTAGCACATAAAGTCCCGAGAAGTTGTCGCGTAATAGTAAAACTATAAAACGGTACCTCACATGAAGCGTAATTTCTGTGCAGTTTTTATTAGCTACCAGGGAAAATAAGATGAACTACAACATCCAAAATACGAGACCTGTTCAAAAAAATTTGGGAATATTTGTAATTTTGCGCCACTGGTGTGTTGGAGCGAAGTGTGGTTGGCATCATTTGAACACATATGTGTTTAATATGTAACTGTTGTATGTCTGTTAATGTTTGGTGCTGTTTTGAGTGGGAGGTTGTGTCGAACAGTTTGCCAATTTCGAGCCGGTAGAGCTAGCGGACCTACGCGTCTGTATTAAAATTTGGTGAAGCTCAACAAAACCTTTACAGAGACACACCAAATGATGGACGCTTACGGTGATGTTGAGACCAAGATTCAGTCTTCACAATTGGTCGGGAAAGGTTCTCAAGGTAAAACAAAAGCTCATCTGGTAGGTCAAATCTCAAAGCCAAGCTGATAATTTTCTTCGACTTTGAAGGATCAGTTCATCCTGAAATCGAGCCACATTGACAAACTATTAATCGATGGTACTATCGAGATGTTTTGCGACGCCTCTGAGAAATTGTAAGAAGTAAACGTCTCATGTATTAGGATAACGCACCGGCACATTGATCCCTGTTGGTGCGTGACTACTGCACAAAAAACGGAATCGCTGTGCTACCTCTTCCTCCGTACTTTCCACACCTGGTCCCTGCAGATGTATTTTTCTACTTCCAAAATTAATACCCGCTGAAAGGACAAACATTTGCAACGATAGACGAGATAAAGGAAAACCCACAGACGGCGCTTCGCGCGAACGAGCAAGAGGCGTACCAAAACAAAGACTATAAGCGTAGAAACGTTTTGTGGACTAAGTTTCGGAGTTTTGTGAACAGACCTCGAGTCATGACTAATGAAGATACGTATGCGATACAGGGAAAGAACCTAGATGAAATGTTTAGAATAAAAAACAAGAGAACAGTGATCTGACGAAAAGGGTCTGAAGCAGTAATGCCGCCTACCACTAATGTTCATCGAGTATATCAAAGCACAAACAACGAAAAAGTTCAGAAGTGCTATTAAAATTCAGCTTTAAAGGACAGCATTGACAACAGTCGCTCATCACAGTGCAGGCCTTTGTGAAAGCGGTGAAGAATTACAGCTCAGTGAAGTATTCTGAGCAGAGACAATGGATCGAAACAAAAAAAGAAAGGCTTAGATGCCGAGAAAAAGCAGTAATTAGATTAAACACAAACATAGATGTAAATTGGGGATAATGCAGGAGGCGAGGGAATTGTTACTTCGGAAAAAATAGCGCATGACGGACGGTAATGGAACCTACGAGTAAGTAGCGCGCTAACACCACGAAGGCAGTAGTTTGAACTGAAAGAAATCTTCTTGTGTCAGACGCAGTTCTTAGTGTTTGAGAATCTGTGTCTCGAACGTAATACTGGGTGGATGTGAATCCTGGACTGTGGGAAACACGGAAATGATGACGACTTCGGTCTGTCATGATACTGCTCAGCGGCAGCTGTAATAAAATTAAATTCTCATCTACCAGATCAACTGTACGAATATATTGCTTCTCAAACTTTTTATAACACTGTAGCTCTCCCTACCGCACTATGAGGTGCATCAATGTATAATTTTTCACTTTAAGAGGGTAGTGTCCTTCACCTATAGGATAACTGCACATCACGCACTTCGGCGCGGAATACATGAAATTGTGCCACGGAAAGTCCAGATGAAATACAATGTGCAGCATCACCAGCGTACAATTGATTTACAGTGTATATCAGTGCTCAAGATCATCAGCTTGAGTACTTTACATTCCAGTCGATATAATGAACTCTTTAGCCTTACCGAAGTTAGGCGTCTGGTTACGTTTGGCACAGAGGGCTACTGGTTTGTGAGGTTTGAGTCCACGTGGAAACTGATATGCCTACCGACGGTATTAATTTCAGCCTCTCACATGAATAGTTCAATTTCGACTGTGTGTATATTTAAGTGGTTTTAATGTTTTAACTCACATTTACTGCACTGAAGATGGCCATAGAATGATTGAAATTATTTGCTCTGAACATAATTTGTGAGTGTCTGCGTATCGTTTGCTGCTTGAGAAGTTTGTGAGATCCCTTGTGTTCACTACGTGACAGTAGCTTGCGGGAGATGTTCTCTTTTTAAGATTAAGTAAAGTTCCGCAGATGTTACGTCTTTCAAATCTTTTCCATCGGTATAAACAAATTTATTATTAAAAGCGGTCCGTAGTCGTAATTTCCAGCTGTAAACATAAAAAATTAAGTTGAATGTCACAGAACTCGTCACACTGTCCAGTGTAAGTTGATGAAATCGGAATTCCAACGTACGTACTCGTAAACTAAAGGCAAACACATTTCACGGCTTCAGCCTAGGGTCTTATGCGAGTGGACGAGAATCGATCTGCGATAGTGTGACATGTGACCAACAAGTCGAGACATCCCTTCAGTCGTTACTGAAGGTAGATGAATCCTGATGATTCTGTTGTTTCTTTATTCAGGCAGCTCCTCATTTGGCTTCTTAAGGACTTTGTGGACCCAGTAACAGAGTTCTACCTTACAAATAAACTGAGGAGCTACCGGGAACCGAACACGGACAATGGTAACCATTCGACTACGGAGCGATTTTGGATGTACTCGCTCTCGGTGTATTTGAGAAATCCGGTCTTACCTAGCCCTTGCTGCGTATTTTACAATCAGCAATTAAAAAGTAGTATTATTGGTGCGTAAGTAAGCAAGCAATTTCCGTATCAAAAGAATACTTCCTTGATGCCGAATACATAGCAGTGTGCGGGCCGGAGTTGTCGAGCGGTTTTAGGCGCTACAGTTTGGAACAGCGCGACCGCTACGGTCACAGGTTCGAATCCTGCCTCGGGCATGGATGTGGGTGATGTCCCTAGGTTAGTTAGGTTTTAGTAGTTCTAAGTTCTAGGGGACTAATGACCTCAGAAGTCAAGTCCCATAGTGCTCTGAACCATTTGAACCATAGCAGTGTCTGACTTTTGTAACGTTTCCAAATCTCTTTTCGGTTACTGATACTGTTCTGTATTATTGCTGCATACTACACTGAAGAGCCAAAGAAACTGGTATAGGCATGCATATTCCAATACAGATATATGTAAACAGGCAGAATACGCAACTACAGTCGGCAACGCCTGTGTAAGACAAGTGTCTGGCGCAGTTGTTAGGTCGGTTACTCCTGCTAGAATGGCATGTTATCACGTTTTAAGTGAGATTGAACGTGGTGTTATAGTCGGTGCACGAGTGACCGAATACAACATCTCCGAGATAGCGATGAAGTGAGGATTTTCCCGTACGACCATTTCACGGGTGTACCGTGAATATCAGGAATCCGGCAAAACATCAAATCTCCGACATCGCTGTGCCCGAAAAACATCCTGCACTATCGGGACCAACGACGTTTGAAGAGAATCGCTGCGCTGAGTGGCCGCGAAGTTTGAGGCGCCATATCACGGACTGGTCGGGCCTTCCTGCCGGAGGTTCGAGTCCTTCCTCGGGCGTGGGTGTGTGTGTTGTTCTTAGCATAAGTTAGTGTAAGTAGTCTGTAAGTCTAGGGACCGATGACCTCAGCAATTTGGTCCCTTAGTAATTCACACACCTTATAATATTTGAAAAGAATCGTTCAAGGTGACGCAAGTGCAACGCTTCCGCAAATTGCTGCAGATTTCAATGCTGCGCCATCAACAAGTGTCAGCATGCGAACCATTCACCATTGGACTACAGATGACTGGAAAGATGTTGCCCGTCCGGGCGAGACTCGTTTCAAATTCTATCGAGCGGATGGACGAATCCATGGACCCTGTATATCGAGCGGATGGACGAATCCATGGACCCTGTATATCAGTAGGGGACTTTTCAAGCTAGTGGGGGCTCTGTAAGGTGTGGGGCGTGTGCAGTTGCAGTGATATGGGATCCCTAATGCGTCTAGATACGACTTCACTGGTGACACGTAAACAATCATCCTGTCTGATCAGCTACATCCACGCATGTCCACTGCGCATTCCGACGACGTTGGGCAGTTCCACCAAGACAGTGCGATACCTAATACTGTTGCGATACCTAATACTGCTACAGAACGGCTGAGTTTAAATACTTCCGATTATAACCGAACTCACTAGACATAAATATAATTGAGCGTATCTGAGAGGCCTTGCAACTTGTTGTTAAAAAGAGATCTCAACTCCCTCGTATTCTTAGGGATTTATGTACAGCCCTGCGGGATTAATGGCGTCAGTTCCTTCCAGCAGTACTTCAGACATCAGTCGAGTCCATGCTACGCCCTGTTGCGGCACTTCTGCGTGCTCGCGGGGACTCTACACTATTTTATGCAGGTGTACAAATTTCTTTCGCTCTTCAGTGTATTTCATACGTTGATCTAGATAGTGAAAGTAGCGAAAAGTAAATCGTCCAGATCTGCAATTCCATACTGGTGCTCTAGATAGTAAGGGGAATTTCTGACTCTCATTAAATACAAGCGTGCTGCTGATGACTCTCTTGAAAACAAACTATTTGCATGAGGTTTTTATGACTGGATTGCAAATTAATGGGCATCCTTGCTTGTTCGTGATAAAAATCAGTAGTTAAGCCATCGCTGACCGCTGATGGAACTAACACGTTAACTTTGTAAAAGGCTGATCTAATCTAGCATGCCCATTCTTCAGTGCCTTACTTCCACTGGTCCACCATATCACCAAAAATTCTAATACTGCTTCAATATCCTTATTTAATGATATAGTTCTATAAAAATAATATTTGAGTCGGCACAGTAATTCAATGATCGGAGTACTGAAACTGCTTTTTTTTCTTTCTCTCGCAGGTACATCTTCCAAAATACACATACATTAATATTTGAGGATGGTTAACGTGTGCACTTGTGGTTAATGACGTAATGTATTGTTGTTAACGATGCAAAGATAGAAACAAAAATACAAATAAATGCGATCCATTGTGAGGCATATGTAGTTCGAAAATAAGTTATTAGTACAGCTACCTCAAATTGTTATATTTTTAAGTTTAGATAATTTCCTTTAGCTAAACGTATTTGCCTAGATACATAGATTACTAGTTTCCACCAGTTAAATGACCGTCCTCAGTTCTGAAAGTACGCTGAAGGATAAAGGCTACCATTCATAATGCAAGGTATTAGCGTTACACACAGAGTGAGGTATGCAACTGTAGCTAACATTTACTCAAGAAACAAGTGAGAGCTGACAAGGGAATTATATGTGTTCAGGATTTGACAGGGAATTTATGTACCTCCAACGGAGCATTCCCCTCATGTTAATTTATTTTCGATGCTTAATGACTAATTATGATGATGTTTCGAATAATGTATACATTCGTAATGTTTTCATTCCTAGCTCGTAAACATTTCTGTCTTCGTGGTACATTGATTAGGGTTATAACAGAAAACAACCAAACATTTGAAAGTTAGTACCACTTATATATCAGGCTATGTGACCAGGACTATAGAGCTATATATCATATACTTAATTAGTACAACTTTTCGAATTACGGCTTCTGTAGCTTGGAGATAGGGCCCTCAGCAATTCTACAGCTTTATTATTGAGCAATAGTATCATACAGGCAACATGCTACACATTATACGATTCGCTAACAAGACAACAAGCTATACATTGAACTAGGTTGGGCACGCTTCACACAAAACTTACCCAAATATGATCTTTCTAGCTTCAAAATAAGTGTAACCAATGTTCTATATCTTTACTACAATCAGGGAATTAGAACCGTATTTTAAATTTATATTGTATAGGCTTTCTATGTTCTTTAGGGAACAGACGTATGAGACCTTTCCATTACAGTGTTTTGACGTTTTTAGAATTACATAGTAGTCTGTACATCATGAACGCTTGTAACATATGGAATCATAGTGTTGAACCCATATCGGCCTCCACATCTTATGTTTCAGCAGTCTTTCATGTGACTGATATTACATTCTACAGTCAACATTCTACTGGCATAATGTTCTAAGGCCGTCACAATGAAAACATAAACATCGGTCTATGCGCAATGTACTACTTAGCTGTAGCTGCTCGTTTTGTGAAAACAAGCCATAATCCTGTCCTTTGTAAACTGACAAGCTGTCATTACGGTAATTATGAAACGTTATATTTGTTATGCTTTGACAGCTCTAGCTTTTACAGTAGTGCATGTATATGGAACGTCTTAGAATTCTGCACTCTCCGCACATTGATCACTTATGCTGGTAGTATGTAAGCCAATATTTATATTTCTCGTCACTTACTCATTTGTAAAAGACTGTATTTACTTACGGTATTTGTAATTTTATACGTACCTCTTTTGTTACTTTCATACACCGTAAATTGGAGCTACATTGCTCCTATAGGGTTTCTTTTGCTGGAGAGGAAATCTTCAACTAAAATCAAAAAATTTCAACTATAAATCATAGATGGGACTACAGTCTTCCTTCCAGTACTTTCTGGCTCTGCCATTTTGTGTTTGGTTGTTGAATGGAAACCACTGAGTTGAAGTGTTACTTATTAAACTGAAATTTGCGTTTGCAAAATTGTCTCTACAGAGCAGAATTACAGTACAGAAACTAATTATACAACCATTTTTAGTAGAATTTAATGCCGTATTTAAATTTACTTCGCCTGATAATGCGGTTGTGTTTGTTTTTCTCTTATTCAAAATTAAAGAAGTGGGGTTACGTTTTCAACAATTGTGGGGCTACTTTGCACCACTCACAAAATGGAACAAAGTAATCCCACTCATTTCTACGAAGTGTGATTTAGTTTTATTTCTGTATTATTTTTCATAGATATGGTTCGTGATTATAAAAAAAAAAAAAAAATCAGGTTCACGCCGATACATCGATTATTAACACCAACAGTAGGAACAAAGCCTGGATATTATCTCAAATGCTGCATTTACCTACAGAAAGGCTGCAGATCCCTTCAGAATCCCAATACGTACGATTTTAAACAAACTTAAACAAAAATACCACAATACCACAAGAATGAAGCCTGTGTTTAATGGAGATGAGGAAAATATGTTTGCATCATATACAGAAATGATGAGTGATCATGGCTTCCCCAAAAATTCTGGCGATCTGCGTTACGTAAAATCTTGTCTGGATCGATTGGGGCATAAAGGGAAAGCATTTTCCAACAATACACTAGGGAAATATTGAACAAAATGTTTCCATCAGCTGCATCCGCAAGTGGCTAAAACATTTGCCGTCAGCATCAAATGATGAAACCATATTGCGTAAATTTATTGAAAATCTGTCCGATGTAACGAGAGATGTAATACCATCAAACAACTGCAAACTAGATGCGACACAGCTCACAGACGATCTTGATAAAAGCAGAGATATCTGCCGCCGAGGTCCAAAATGGATTTGTTACTTTTATAAAGCTAGTTGCTCCATTATGATGTGTGGCATTACACCATGGGAGCTTTTGACACCTTATGTCTACGGAAGACAAGAACAGAGGGAGGTAATTTTATACACAACTGCAAACTAGATGCGACACAGCTCACAGACGATCTTGATAAAAGCAGAGATATCTGCCGCCGAGGTCCAAAATGGATTTGTTACTTTTATAAATCTAGTTGCTCCATTATGATGGAGGTACAATCACTCTAATTCAGAATGGTTTGAAGCAGTGACATACAGTTGCTGGTTTGAGACCATACTGCTGCTCAAGCTGAAGAAATTGGAAGGAGAAAAGGTTGTGATTGCTGGCAATCTCTCTACACACTTGATGATCCAAGTTTTCCGGACGTGTAGAGAAAATGATATTCATTTGGAGTGTCTTCCACCAAACGTGACTCATCTCACTTACTCTCGCATGGTGGCAGGTACTGTGTGACTGGAAGCAAACACTTTAAGGAATGAAGTGTGCTTTTCTTCCCAATCACCGATTTTCTGCTCTGGTGAAAATGACACTTGATATGATGAAGCCAGATGTAGAAACTAACCTTCAAAGTGGCTTTATGAAGTGTGGGATATTTCCCTATAATGTTGAGCCATTGTTTGAACACATCCAACCCAGATAGATGCAACAAGATAATCTGAACAATTCATTTCTGCTCATTTTTCAAAGAAAGGGAACTCCCAACATTTTGTGGGTAAAGGTCACACGAGCAGAAGAAAGATTCCAGTGTCACCCTGAAAAAGAGTCTCTAATGCAACTACTACAAGTAGTAGAATGAAAGAGAATGTGGGTGTTGCATTCAAACCACTTCACAAATACCTAGAGGCCAACCAGGAAAACATAAAACAAAACAAATTTGGCTTTCTAAGAAAAGTGGAGATCACTATACACATGACTTTTCTACGAAGAATCCTGGGAATCTTCCATGAAGATGTGTGTTCTGGAAGTAGGGCACGAAGAAGAAGACGAATACTTACAGAACTCTCAGAGACCACAAATTGAATCACTAGAGAGAGAAGTCGGTGCTTTTATGAACTTTCATTGTAAGGAACATCTGTATTCAGGTGTTAATCTAAGCTTAAATGAGACTGCGGCAACAATATGAGCTATGATTAAGTCAAAAAATCATGGAAATGTCCTTCAAAACCAGATGAATTCTTTTATGACTGGAAAGATATTGTACGAGACATAGATCCACCAAACACGGTTAATAAAAGGGGTATTTCCAAATTTCTGAAGCTAGTGGTGTTGTGTGACAATGCTGAATTGTGTGGTAATTAGGTTACGTTACATACATTATAAGAACATGTTGTATTTTAGGTGAGTATCGTATATCCAAGAAAGTCTAATATTTACTTTTTATAAGAATAATTTTGCAACTTTGAAAAATAAATACTGTATCTGTATGTGGATTATTCCCTGGTTAATTAATGTTGAAACTGAACTTTGCTATCAGTCTAACGTTGCTCCACACAATTTTTCCATTGGAATTAAGCTGATTTAGAAAGTAGAGCAAAGTAACCTGACCATATGGGAAAATTTGCCCCAGTTTCCAAAACGCTGTAACTCATAGCAAAATGAAAATCCCAACACCTATTCATTCAGATATTATGCCTTTGGGCCTTAGGTAACTGCCTGGAAATTATCAAATCTATTTGTTAACTTTAACTTAGGTATTTCCAAGCATCGGTACAAAGTGTTTAAATATTGGAGCAAAGTAGCCCCACTTTATGGTAGGGTCAAATTGGGTTAAATGAATCATTTCAACCTATTGGGCCAAAAGTGGTACTAATTATCTTATAACACATGTTAAATTGTTTTGGAGAATAGGTCATAGTTAGAAGTTTTGTATGGTACAGGAACATCGCTTCAAAAGCTACTCTTCTTCATTGTATATAACAAAATGTAGAATGTTGAAACACCAAGAAAATTTAAAATTAGTGCTGATATTTGAACCGTAAATGAGGCTACTTGAATTCTTGTCATCTCCCATATAATTATATAAAATCTGGATGATTACACTTCAGTTACAGTTCTTAAATGTTCCAGTATTCCTTACACATATTTCCCACACAGGAGTTGTTTACGACCAGCAGCCTCCACACAAATTTCGTGAAACCGCACCTTGTACTTATCACATCTGATCCATTCCCATATCTTCACAGATCTAGGGCCGTGATATTTGATGCTGCAGAAACCATGAGGTGCGTGTTCTTTTTCAGACTCAGCTTCCGGTGATGATGAATCACCTTCTTCACTTCAAAGTTTCTCTTAAACATCGAGTACATTTCTTCAGCTCTTGATCTTCTTCCTTTGAGGCTTTTAATGCAATTATCTCTTCCCTCTCGTACGACTGACATGATCTTTGAAGACAGAGGGTAAGCTAAAGTTTCCTCTCTTCTGTGGTACCGCTAGTTTTCATTGGAGTTGGCAAAACAGAAGAAAATGATGAAGACAATGCTGATGAGTTCTGACTTTCCAGATGTCTTGGAGGATTAGAAGAAGGGCCTGAGTTTACTTCGGATTCTGTGGCAACAGAACGGGATACGTCATTCAGCAATGTAGACGAATGGAGGGATTCTGTTTGATGGTATTTTTTGGGACTGATGGAGAAAAGTCCTGTACACTCAAACTCCTTCACAGCATTTTCTACATTAGCTCCACGCCTCCAGGCACGTCGAAAGTTTTACCAAAATCTTATATTGTAATGGAGGCTAACAGATTATTTTGTATAAATGAATTTGCTTCTTGATGGTAATGGGCCTTTAATGGCTTCGACACAGTTCTCTTCAGCGGCTATAGTATGTGCTGACAGACACAATATCTCAATGTAATTCTTCACAAAATATTCCAGTCATAGAGAAAGGTGTGAATCTGACCGTCCAAAAGTAAGAGGTATCTGCCTTGTGAACGGTGCTTGTTGAACTGTTGGAGACCACTCAAAAACAAATCTTCGTTTACATAGACCGAATCTGACATAGATGCATGAGTACCTGTAGGGGATCCCAGATTGTATTCTTCCCACATTCTCTTGCTTTGGGAGATGGTGAACGCTGGTATATATATATATATATATATATATATATATATATATATATATATATATATATATACATCAAAAAACGTTTTGCATCACCCCGGTTCCCAGAAATCCTGAAGACAAACGTTGACTGTGGATACTGTATCACAGACACAGCCCCTTTGAATGTTCAGAGATGTCACTAAGCCCACCCAAACAACCATAGATTAGCAGCGCCTATTAGACGAAGGGTGGCGCCTATTAAACGAAGGGTGTCCGACAGGTGATCAGTTTCAGTCATGGCACCAGGAAGGAGGTACACGGCTCGTGTTGTCTGTAGTTCAACCATGCGGTTCGGTCGCATCCTCTTTGTTACTTTGCGCCTGTGCCAGGAAGGGCTCTCCAAGAGGGAAGTGTCCAGGCGTCTCGGAGTGAAACAAAGCGATGTTCTTCAGACATGGAGGAGATACAGAGAGACAGTAACTGCCGATGACATACCTCGCCCAGGCCGTCCAAGGGCTACTCTGGCAGTGGATGACCGATATCTAGGGATTATGGCTGGGAGGAACCCTGACAGCAACGCCACCATGTTGAACAATGCCTTTTGTGCAGCCATAGGACGGCATGTTATGACTCCTACTGTACGCAGTAGGCTGCATGATAGGCAACTTCACTCCCGACTTCCTTGGCGAGGTCCATCTTGCCAACCACGACACCATGCAGCTCAATACAGGTGGGACCAACAACATGCAGAATGGACGGCTCAGGATTGGCGTCACCTTCTCTTCACCATTGAGTGTCGCATATGCCTTCAATCAAACAATCGTCGGAGGCGTGTTTGGGGACAACTCGGTCTGACTGAACGCCTTAGGCACACTGTCCAGCGAGTGCAGCAAGGTGGAGGTTCCCTGATGCTATGGGGTGGCATTATGTGGGGCTGACGTACGTCGCTGGTGGTAATGGAAGGCCTCGTAGCAGCTGTACGATACGTGCATGCTATCCTCCGACCGATAGTGCAACCACATCGTCAGCGTATTGGCGAGGCGTTCGTCTTCGTGGACGGTCATTAGCGCCCACATCGTGCACATCTTGTGAATGACTTCCCTCAGGATAACGAAATAGCTCGTCTAGAGTGGCCAGCATGTTCTCCAGGCATGGACCCTATGGAATATGCCTGGGATAGATATAAAAGGGCTGTTTATGGACGACGTGACCCACCGACCACTCTGAGGGATCTACTCCGAATCGCCGTTGAAATGTAGGACAGTCTGGACCAACAGCGCCTTGATGAATTTGTGGATAATATGCCACGACGAATACAGGCATGCATCAGTGGCATCAGTGCAAGAGGACGTGCTACTGGGTATTAGAGGTAGCAATCTGGACCACCACCGCTGAAGGTCTCGCTGTATGATGGTACAACATTCACTGTGTGGTTTTCATGAGGAATAAAAAGGGCGGCAATGATGTTTATGTTGATCTCTATTACAATTTTCTGTACAGGTTCCGGAACTCTTGAATCCGAGGTGATGCAAAACTTTTGTCGGTGTGTATCTGTCCCAGTGGCATTACAGGCAACAGTGACTGTCGCATCCCTCCCCACCCCCCCCACCCCCCACCCCTCCTCTCTCTCTCTCCCTCTCTCTCTCTCTCTCTCTCTCAATGCAACAGTTTCTCTTTTTGTTTTCCTCCCCACAACGTTTTCAGACCTATTGTTGATGTGACCCCTGCTTTCGTCCACATTATATAAGTTCGAAACATCGAAAAAAATTTTAATTGCTTCCTTTTTTAATCACATGGCCCTTAGAAGGGCCTCAGGACTCCTTCATGAAATGTCTTCCATATGTCGTTTCATGAAAGAAAGGAACCAATCCTTACAAGCTATTTTCATATCTCTTCCCCATGGAACCACAAAGTCATTGATTTGGTATACTGGTACGCTGCTCTTCTAATACTGAGGGAAGTAACGGTTAGATAAACTCTTCAATCTTGCGATGAAATCTGATTCTTGTTCTGCTGAAAACACAGCTGGAAGGCCCATTTTTCTTCTTCTCTGAGTTATCACTTCATGCATTTCTTTCACTTCCATTCCTTGAACGAAACGAGTTTCTCCAACCCGTCTATAGAGAGTTATAAATGGCACATTATACAGCCCAACGGCAGCGCTCATACTTACATGCTCTTATAAAACACTGATTATAGCGCCGTAAACTTTCCCCGTGTAATAATTGGTTTCATTCGTGTCAGGTCTCCAGCAGGAGCATACCGTCATCTGGATACAATATTTCGGCAGTCCATCTGGCCGCTATCTTCAGGCGAGTAGGTCGTCACACTATCTCGCCGGAACTGAAATCAAACAAGGCGCAGTGGCTCTTTTATACATTGACCCTGGGTCCATAGCGCGTGTGGGAACATAACTGCCATATAGCGATAGGCAGAATAGCGTATCGATGGTGAAAGCTCACGGAAGCGAAAAATCGATATCAAACACTATTGACCGTTTTTGATGACCGAAGCAAGGGCCGTTGTTTCTTAATGTTAAACAGAACAGGAGTCCAAGTCTTACTTAATGGATACCCCTTATCTCTGTTCATAATATCGTCAGATAGCCGGATTTCAATGGCTTCTTTCACTACATAGTCCTAATAACGCAAAGCAGGGGCAACCACATGTGTCTCATCATACAAAATTTTGTGTCCTTCAGTAAGATAATGTTCCACTACTGAAGATTTTTCTGGCTGAAATAAACGTCGCGGGGTCGCACCTGACCCAACGCATGAGAGATCTCTTGCCTAACCTAGACACTTAGTGACGAATACTTTGAACAAACTGAAGGAGTGGCTATGGGGAGTCCATTATCCCCCGTAGTCGCCATTTTGTTTGTGGAAGATTTTGAGAACATGGCACTGAAGGAGGCCAAACTGTTTCTGAAAAAAACATCGACGATAAATATATTTTGTCAGCATCCAAATGTTAAGTTCACGATGGAAGTTGAAACGGATGGAACTCTTCCGAAATCTCTTGGTCTGCAGGAGTTTATCTTAAGCCCACGCATATGGGCCAATATCTTCATGCATTAAGCTGCCAGCCATCGTACCAACGCAACGGGTCCTATGTACATTGGTAAAATGAGCTTACGCCATCTCAGATGCAGACAGTTTGACACAAGAACTGGATCATCTAAATGCTGTGTTCAAGCAGAAAGGTTATACTGACAATAATATTCGCCGTGCTTTAGAGACTGGACTTCCCCAGGAACCAACAAAAGATACAAGCAAATCTGTGGTGTGTTTCTACCTTCTGCGGGAAACATATCTTCAAAAATAGGAATAATTTTAAAGAAATTTGATATTAAAAGTGTATTCCGTTCGCCAGCTAAGACCAGAGCTTTGTTGAGTTCGATGAAAGGTGATTTGATTTTGAGAATGCCTTGGTCCAGAAAATCCCCTGCCACTGCGGGGAAGCCTTTATCAGACAAACGATTCGCGCCGTCCAAGATCGTTGGGTGGATCATTGTCGCCACACGCTTTTATTTCAGCCAGAAAAATCCGCATTGGTGGAACATTGCCTTACTGAAGGACGCATAATGACGCGATGAGACATAAGTGGTTGTCCCCGCGTCGCGTTATTGGGACTATGTAGTGAAAGAAGCCATTGAAATCCAGCTATCTGACAACATTATGAACACAGATAAGGGGTTCCCTTTAAGTAAGAGCTGGAATCCCATTCTGTTTGACATTAAGAAACAACTGTCCTTGCTTCGGTCATAAAATACGGTCAATAGTGTTTGATATCGATTTACCGTTTAACCATCGATGTGCTCTTGAGCCTCTCGCTAGAAGGCAGTTGTGTTCGAGCATGCGTGGTGGAACCACGGTCAGTGTGTAAAGGAGCCGCCGCGGCGTGATTTATTTCAGTTCCGGCAAGATAGTGCGATGACAGTCTCTCCTGAAAATGGCGACCAGGTGGACCGCCGAAGTACTGTGTCTAAATGACGATACAACCACCGGTTATAGCGCTTCCCTTCGAGTCATCTGACCATTGTGTACGTGAATGGCTTCTTATTCAATGCCCTCTGTGATCAATAGTTATGAGAGCTGATCACCCTATATGCTATTGTAAGTCACGTGTTCTTCGCCTCATCTCCAAGTAGTGCTGTTCACAACTTTCGTAATGTAACCGTCTGAAAAAAGTGAAAAATCAAAAATTCTATTTATAATTACTAAATTAGTACCTCTTGCTAAAACTGTAACCTAAATTAGAGCTTAATTGAATTATCGTTGTAAGTTATATTAATTAGGCTACGTGAAAACTTCAATAAGGAATAAATAATACATGCTATACTCCGAGTCAGGAAGCCCCACGAAGACTGATTCACATAGCCCCATTGTCTAATCATTTTTAAAATGGAAGTACTTGCTCAAATTTGCAATTGATGTCGCTAGTTATTGTGTTGACTGACCTGATGGATCCTATACAACTGGTAGGGAAAAGATTTATAACTAATATTCATGTCTCTCAACACTAGATCTAATTTCAAACTACTTAATATCGCATGAAAGATTTTTGTAAGCAGTACTACGTTGTTTCTTCTACTTCCTTACAGCTTCAGTCACCCTGAACATGTCAAAATCTCTCTTATATAATTTGCAGCAAGAGTATGTTGACAATGTGCTGGATGCATAGATGTCGTTCTCCGTAAAACAGATTTAGAATTTGAAAAAGTCTGTTGTATTTCCATTTCGTAATTTTAAACACTCTGTATAGTGTCTAGCATTTTACGTTAAAATACACTACTGGCCATTAAAATTGCTGCACCAGGAAGATGACGGGTTACAGACGCGAAATTTAACCGACAGGAAATAAATGCTGTGGTATGCAAATGATTAGCTTTTCAGAGCATTCACTCAAGGTTGGTGCCGGTGGCGACACCTACAACGTGCTGACATGAGGAAAGTTTCCTACCGATTTCTCATACACAAACAGCAGTTGACCGGCGTTGCCTGGTGAAACGTTGTTGTAATACCTCGTGTAAGGAGGAGTAATGCGTACCACCAAGTTTCCGACTTCGATAAACGTCGGATTGTAGCATATCCCGATTGCGGTTTATCGTATGGCGACATTGCTGCTCGCATTGGTCGAGATCTAATGACTGTTAGCAGATTGTGGAATCGGTGGGTTCAGGAGTGTAGTACGGAACGCCGTGCTGGATCCTAACGGCCCCGTATCACTATCAGTCGAGATGACAGGCATCTTATGTTATGGGGTGCCATTGATTACACGTCTCGGTCACCTCTTGTTCGCATTGACGGCATTTTGATCAGTGGATGTTACATTTCAGATGTGTTACGACCAGTGGCTCTACCCTTCATTCGATCCCGGTGAAACCCTGCATTTCAGCAGGATCATGCACGACCGCATGTTGCAGGTTCTGTACGGGCATTTCTGGATAGAGAAAATGTTTGACTGCTGTCGTGGCCAGCACATTCTCCAGATCTCTCACCAACTGAAAACGTCTGGCCAATGGTGGCCGAGCAACTGGCTCGTCCCAATACGCCAATCACTACTCTTTATGAACTCTGGTATTGTGCTCAAGCTGCATGGGCAGCTGTACCTGTACACGCCATCCAAGCTCTATTTGACTCAATGCCAAGGCATATCAAGGCCGTTATTACGGCCATAGGTGGTTGTTCTGGGTACTGATTTCTCAGAATCTATGCACCCAAATTGCGTGAAAATGTAATCACATGTCAGTTCTAGTATAATATATTTGTCCAATGAATACCCGTTTATAATATGCATTTCTTCTTGGTGTAGCAATTTTAATTTCCAGTAGTGTATTTGCGTGTAATCCGATATACTGCCGACTGGAATTTCAGTCTTCGTTACCGACACCAACAACAGGCTCTGACTACCTGTGAAGCTTTCTTACTTTTAAGTATTTAACATTGTAATGTACTCTACATCTGTTACTTAAACCACTTCGTATCTTTTACAGTTTTATGTTATTCTGTAATAGTACTGCATGTTCACTGTACCCCCGCCTAGTGGCAGCATCAATGAATCAAAATTAGGTATACAGAGTATCGGCCGGTCTGAATATTGCTGTCAGGTAGGTTGTTTCATTCGATAGTGTCAACAGGCAATATGGCTCATTGCGTCGTCTCATCTGTATCTGTTATACTGTGCAATGAAATGCTATATAGCCTATCTAATAGGTATATGCTTCTGAGGTACTTGTTTTTCTAAAAATATATCTGTACATTTTTTTTAGATGAATGTAAATTATTTTCATAAAGTTTGCTCGAATTTATCCTACTGTTCGTAACTGCAAATACGGCTGTAACAAAGCATCTTTCTTGAGTAGTTGATATAGACACTGCTTTCTATTGTGTGGTATGTAGTGTTACAACTATTATGAAATCATTAATGTATATTCCTTGTATTATGAGTTTTGGTCTATAAATTTCTGTATATTTTCAGATCTGAAAGTGGCATTGTAACTGGTGGAAACTAGTAATCAGTGTATTCTTCCTTGCAATCTTTTCAAATAAAAAGTTTCTTGAAAGAATACTACATCACAGAGTTTATTAATATTATCGAAAGATTGACTTCTTCGGCTCAGTGTGCCGCCTATTGGGCGTATGTGTTTTTGAAATAATCTCCACGACAGATATATAGATTCAAATGCCCACTATGATCAATAGTTGTGAGAGCTAATCACCCTATACGCTATTGTAAGTCACATGTTCTTCACCTCATCTCCAAGTAGTGCTGTTCACGACCTTCGTAATGTAACCGCTGAATAGTCGTTCGCGTCTTGCTATTCTTACTTGCGTCCTTGCTGTGTGCACGTGTCGCAGGCAGAATTTATGGAAATAATATATGTGAAGACAAGTGTCTCCCGGCTGACACGGAGACAGCTACCTCGCAGATTTCGCTCAAAACGACATGGCACATGCACAGAGACGCGTGCTCGAGCTGAGAGCTGGGGCAGTCCAGCAGTTTGTTTCGAAAAGACGGTTAAGTTGCCTGTCGCCTTCCGAGCTACACAATTTATGTATGTGACGTTTTACGTAGTACTGACCGCATTCTTCCCACAGCGTAGCTCCAGAAAAATGTTCTCATAATCAGGCACATGTGAGTATGCCACTAAAATGCAAGCAAAAACCTCATTAAAACGTGTGCTTGAGAGGATTCCTGGAACTACGAGCTACTAGGGATTAAATAAATTATGAGAAAACATAGCTGTAAATGAATACACTGAGTTGGAAAAAGTCATGGGATAGCGACATGTACATACACATATGGCGGTAGTATCGCGCGCACAAGGTATAAAAGGGTAAGGAGTTGACGGAGCTGTCATTTGTATGCAGGTGGCCGGCCGGAGTAGCCGTGCGGTTCTAGGAGCTACATTATGGAACCAAGCGACCGCTACGGTCCCAGGTTCGAATCCTGCCTCGGGCATGGATGTGTGTGATGTCCTTAGGTTAGTTAGGTTTAAGTAGTTCTAAGTTCTAGGCGACCGATGACCTCAGAAGTTAAGTCGCATAGTGATCGGAGCCGTTTTTGTAGGCAGGTGACTCATGTGAAAAGGCTTCAGGTGCGTTTATGACTGCACGACGGGAATGAACAGACTTTGAAAGCTGAATTGTGGTCGGAGAGAGACGTATGGGACATTTCATCTATGAAATCGTAAGGAAATTCAATAGTCTACGATCCACAATGTCAAGAAAGTGCCGATAATACCACAGTTCACCACGGAAGAGGCAGTGGCCGGCGGCTTTCAGTTAACGATAGAGATCAGCGGCGTTTGCTTAGAGCTGTCAGTGCTAACAGACAAGCAACTATGCTTGGAATAAGAGCAGAAATCAATGATTGATGTACGACGAACGTATCCCTTACGACAGCGTCGCGAAATTCAGCGTTAATGGGCAATGGCAGCAGACGACCGAAGCTAGTTCCTTGCTACCAGCGCGACATATCCTGCAGCGTCCCTCCTCGGCTCGTGATTATATCGGTTTGCCTATAGACGACTGGAAAACAGTGGCCTGGTCAGATGAGTTCTGATTTCAGTTGTTAAGAGCTGCTGGTATGGTTAGAGTGTGGCGTAGACCCCCACGAAGCTATGCACGCAAGTAGTCAACAAGGCACGTGGTGGCTCCATAATAGTGCGGCTGTGTTTGCATGAAATTGACTGGGTGCTGTGATATTCGCTATTTTTGGCTTCATTAAAACAGCAAATAGTTAATACTTTCAGCCAGATGGCTAATACTTGTTTATAAAGAATGATTAATGTACACTCCTGGAAATTGAAATAAGAACACCGTGAATTCATTGTCCCAGGACGGGGAAACTTTATTGACACATTCCTGGGGTCAGATACATCACATGATCACACTGACAGAACCACAGGCACATAGACACAGGCAACAGAGCATGCACAATGTCGGCACTAGTACAGTGTATATCCACCTTTCGCAGCAATGCAGGCTGCTATTCTCTCATGGAGACGATCGTAGAGATGCTGGATGTAGTCCTATGGAACGGCTTGCCATGCCATTTCCACCTGACGCCTCAGTTGGACCAGCGTTCGTGCTGGACGTGCAGACCGCGTGAGACGACGCTTCATCCAGTCCCAAACATGCTCAATGGGGGACAGATCCGGAGATCTTGCTGGCCAGGGTAGTTGACTTACACCTTCTAGAGCACGTTGGGTGGCATGGGATACATGCGGACGTGCATTGTCCTGTTGGAACAGCAAGTTCCCTTGCCGGTCTAGGAATGGTAGAACGATGGGTTCGATGACGGTTTGGATGTACCGTGCACTATTCAGTGTCCCCTCGACGATCACCAGTGGTGTACGGCCAGTGTAGGAGATCGCTCCCCACACCATGATGCCGGGTGTTGGCCCTGTGTGCCTCGGTCGTATGCAGTCCTGATTGTGGCGCTCACCTGCACGGCGCCAAACACGCATACGACCATCATTGGCACCAAGGCAGAAGCGACTCTCATCGCTGAAGACGACACGTCTCCATTCGTCCCTCCATTCACGCCTGTCGCGACACCACTGGAGGCGGGCTGCACGATGTTGGGGCGTGAGCGGAAGACGGCCTAACGGCGTGCGGGAACGTAGCCCAGCTTCATGGAGACGGTTGCGAATGGTCCTCGCCGATACCCCAGGAGCAACAGTGTCCCTAATTTGCTGGGAAGTGGCGGTGCGGTCCCCTACGGCACTGCGTAGGATCCTACGGTCTTGGCGTGCATCCGTGCGTCGCTGCGGTCCGGTCCCAGGTCGACGGGCACGTGCACCTTCCGCCGACCACTGGCGACAACATCGATGTACTGTGGAGACCTCACGCCCCACGTGTTGAGCAATTCGGCGGTACGTCCACCCGGCCTCCCGCATGCCCACTATACGCCCTCGCTCAAAGTCCGTCAACTGCACATACGGTTCACGTCCACGCTGTCGCGGCATGCTACCAGTGTTAAAGACTGCGATGGAGCTCCGTATGCCACGGAAAACTGGCTGACACTGACGGCGGCGGTGCACAAATGCTGCGCAGCTAGCGCCGTTCGACGGCCAACACCGCGGTTCCTGGTGTGTCCGCTGTGCCGTGCGTGTGATCATTGCTTGTACAGCCCTCTCGCAGTGTCCGGAGCAAGTATGGTGGGTCTGACACACCGGTGTCAATGTGTTCTTTTTTCCATTTCCAGGAGTGTATAATATGGCGTCGCATAGTGACTGTGGAATTTCCTAAATAATGTAATTCGTCGTCTTTGAGCGGCAATATAAACAGAAAAATATCGATAGATATGCGATCCTTCACTATTTTGTTCGCTGGAGAAGAAATGAAGCCTTGAGCGCTAAACACTTGTACTGCTTTTCTCACGGAAGACAGACGCAGATTTGTGGCGGTCTGATCTAATTTTTTGCTAAATAAATAACAACGTGTTCCGTCTAAGTTTGAGTGGAGTGTGAAAAGAAGAACTGTTATAACTTATCCTGACGACGCACGAGCGACTCAAGAGGACAATGGCTATATAAAAGGGTGCTCAATGGACATGAAACGGACGTAAAAAGCTACCGTCATTGTACTACTAAGCTTAAGGTACGATATATGTCTTAGTTATAATAAATATTTGTTCTGGAAATATTGGATGACTTAGCAGTGCTTATTCCTATCATCTCCTCAGTATTATTTTCATTTTAATTATGCATTTTGCTAAGATTACAGACACCAAGATCAGCAGTCGAATGTGCGTGTTATATTGACAAAAAGAAAACTGTTTCATCGTCTTCTTGCCTCAGCTTTAGTATTGAATTTCCCTTTTGTGTGACGTTACAGTTGTTTTTGCACCCTTAAGAACTTTCAGGTCCCTTAGGAAATTGTTTTGTCATAAGAATAACTTCACGACCGGGTATGATCGTATCTACGATCATGAAGTAACTAGAAAGACGATAATGCAATTTCTTAATCGATAGCACGCTAGCTGTGACTGCTTCAAGCCACGCGAAACTGCAAATAAAGACTATTTATATTTCATAATGCAATATTTTATGACAATGGTCAATCCTTGATTCTTACGCCAATTGTGATTGATAAAACAGTAAGCGAAATCTGAAATTCGAACTTTTCCATTAAATAACAACATCACTTTTATTTTGTTACAACACAGTACTCTGCATTTTCGGCTATTTGAAGACTATTTGGAGCCATTCACGGACGTCAAGTTCCAAAACAGTGATGGAATTTTTATGTATGACAATACCCCATGTCACTACGTCACAGTTGTTCTCTATTGCTTTGAATGATTCAAGCGAATGCTTTTCCATCTAAATCGCCCGACATCTGTCGCATCGAACGTATGTGGGACATAATCGAGACGTCAGTTCGTGCACAAGATCTAGCACCGGCAAGACTTTCGCAATTATGGACGGTTAGTAGAAGACGCCTGGCCCAGTATTTCTCCAGGGGACTTCATGCCACTTACTGAGTCCATGACACATCGACCTGCTGCACTGCGCTTGGCAAAAAGGAGGACCGACACGATATTAGGAGATCGCGTCACTGATTTCGCAGGGGGCCCATTTTCAGGAAAGACACGGAAAAACGATAATGTCTTTCCTTATTTAGTGTGCTACATTTCATTATTTACGTCTTTCTACTGTTATGCAGTGCTGGATTAAGCCACAATGGGGCAAGCAGCAGCTGCTAAGAAGAATCCCTCCGTTTGCTTGAAGCCTCAAGGTCCAGGCAATAAAATAAAATAACACTTTACAGCAACAAAAACCTTCTTTCGATTTAGTGTCGGCAAATTTAGAGCTAACACTAACCAACAGAGTATCTCGAAATTCTTGTCCGATGTGTTTCCTTGCCAAGTGACTTGGGGGGTGGGGGTGGATAACGGTCCCAAATGGAACAAAAACTTAACAATTTCACACCCACTATGTGTTGAAGAGAAATGCAACGTGTACTGAAGGGTGGAGCAGTATCAATCGGAATGGATTAAATAGCACAGTCCTCTTTATCGACCACGAATTGGAACTTATACGATAAATCGACAAACGTGTATAGTATGACAGCACTCCCGTGTAGGAATACTGGTAAGTACACTAGTGCTGTCCGTCTCCCTTGCCGAATCTCCAGCACGACCGATCCTCATGCAAGAGACGCACGTTCCGCTCCCGGTACTGAGTGACATTTTTCCTTGGTCGGAGGTCTGGATCTGGGTGTACTCAGCTGCGTGATGCCTGATTTAGAGACAGCGGCACTGAGGACTGAAATAAACAGGAAGTGCAGGGAAGCTAAGGGAAAATGGCTGCATGAAAAATATGAAGAAATCTACATCTACATCTACATTTATACTCCGCAAGCCACCCAACGGTGTGTGGCGGAGGGCACTTTACGTGCCACTGTCATTACCTCCCTTTCCTGTTCCAGTCGCGTATGGTTCGCGGGGAGAACGACTGTCTGAAAGCCTCCGTGCGCACTCTAATCTCTCTAATTTTACATTCGTGATCTCCTCGGGAGGTATAAGTAGGGGGAAGCAATATATTCGATACCTCATCCAGAAACGCACCCTCTCGAAACCTGGCGAGCAAGCTACACCGCGAAGCAGAGCGCCTCTCTTGCAGAGTCTGCCACTTGAGTTTATTAAACATCTCCGTAACGCTATCACGGTTTCCAAATAACCCTGTGACGAAACGCGCCGCTCTTCTTTGGATCTTCTCTATCTCCTCCGTCAAACCGATCTGGTACGGATCCCACACTGATGAGCAATACTCAAGTATAGGTGAACGAGTGTTTTGTAAGCCACCTCCTTTGTTGATGGACTACATTTTCTAAGCACTCTCCCAATGAATCTCAACCTGGTACCCGCCTTACCAACAATTAATTTTATATGATCATTCCACTTCAAATCGTTCCGCACGCATACTCCCAGATATTTTACAGAAGTAACTGCTACCAGTGTTTGTTCTGCTATCATATAATCATACAATAAAGGATCCTTCTTTCTATGTATTCGCAATACATTACATTTGTCTACGTTAAGGGTCAGTTGCCACTCCCTGCACCAAGTGCCTATCCGCTGCAGATCTTCCTGCATTTCGCTACAATTTTCTAATGCTGCAACTTCTCTGTATACTACAGCATCATCCGCTGTAGACGTAATATGAAGAAATCTACATCTACATCTACATCTACATTTATACTCCGCAAGCCACCCAACGGTGTGTGGCGGAGGGCACTTTACGTGCCACTGTCATTACCTCCCTTTCCTGTTCCAGTCGCGCATGGTTCGCGGGAAGAACGACTGTCTGAAAGCCTCCGTGCGCGCTCTAATCTCTCTAATTTTACATTCGTGATCTCCTCGGGAGGTATAAGTAGGGGGAAGCGATATATTCGATACGCAGAACGTCGACAACTGTCCTGAATGTGCTGTGCTGACCCCATGTCGCTCCGTACTGCGTCTGATAATGGATGGTGGAGATGACATGGTGGTCGATCGCCCATCGCGTGGTCCTCGGGGCATGATGATACAGTTTAGTTTTTACACTACAGCCACTCGCAGCTCTCCCCCTCATCCTCCATGTGTCTCGGGCTGAAACTCTGGTTTCACTTCATTTTTCTGACTGAGATGAGGAAGGCGACACTCGTATTACTTGTAGGACTGGGCAGAGTGAGGATAGGAGAAGGTATTCGTTGGCGCCAGTCATGTACTCGCTCTCTCCCTCTCTCTTTCTCTCTCTCTCTCTCTCTCTAACTTCTTCACCCCTTCGTCGTTTTAATTCGTGTCTACAACGTTCCTATTGGTCAGACAATAGTAGTCGGCTGGGTATGTTCCCGGAAGACATGTTCCACGATACAACAGGTACTTTCGGTTGAGCACATCAAAATTTATTGCCTATTTTTATGCAACTAAAATTGTGGTCCTTATATGGAGCAGATATTTTGAATTAACTGTGGACCAGAGGCCACACCGAGGTGTGGTAACTTCGTGCCTCAATGATGTATGCAGCCGTTCAATAGGTGTAGCCACATCCGACCGGCGTCTGCGGAGGTGCCATATTAACATTCGTTTTCTGTAACGGGGCCTCATCAGTTCAGTAGCTCCAGTGCAAACAGTACGGACAACTGACTGACTGGCTGTTGCGACATAAACTATTGTAGACATGCTATGTTAATACTGCAAATAGATTGAAGGGAGAGGTTAACTAGAGCCTTTATATTTCTCGAGGACTCAGTGCTCTACTTTATGGCGTCACGGATTCCAGAGGTGAAATGTTCCGTCATTTGGAAGATATAAAGGAAATTGTTCGGATAGTTCAGGGAGACTAAAATTTGTGACTGCGTGAGACGGAAATCTTCTGCACTATAATCCAAATGTTGGATCATGTTTAAGGCATTACTCAGGATGCATCAATACACAAAGAAGTGGGATACGGAAATACTGAGGAAAGACGATATACCCTTGAGGTTCTCTAAGGCTACTGATACAGCAATACGGAACAGCTCAGTAGACAGTACACTTGAAGAGCCGCTGACCACTCTAAGATGACTATCAATGAAGTTGGAAAGAAAAACGTAGGTACAAGGAATGTAACTGCGAAGAAACCATGGGTAACAAAAGAAATACTTCAGTTGGTCTACGAATGGAGGAAGAATAAAAATGTTACGGGGGTATCAAGATTACAGAAATACAAGTCGCTGTAGACTGAAATAAATAGGAAGTTCAGGGAACCTAAGAAGAAATGGCTGCATGGAAAATGTGAAAAAATAAAAAAAAATGATTGTCGGAAGTACAGACTCCGCATACAGGAGAGTCAAAGCCCTCTTCTGTGACATTAAAAGTAAGACTGGTAACATTAAGAGTGCAACGGGAATTCCACTCTTAGATGCAGAGGAGACGGCGGATAAGTGGAAAGAATACACTGAAAGCCTCTATGAGGGTGAACATTTGTCTGATGTGATAGAAGAAGAGACAGAAGTCGATTTAGAAGAGATAGGGGACCCAGTATTAGAATCATAATTTAAGAGAGTTTTGGAGGACTTAAATTAGGCAGGGTGGATAGATAACATCCCGCGAAAACTTCTAAAATCATTGCGGGAAGTGGCAACAAAACGATTATTCACGTTTGTGTGTAAAATGTGTAGATCTGCAGACATACCATCTGACCTTTGGAAAAATATCATCCACACAATTCCAAAGACATCTACAGCTGACAAGTGCGAGAATTATCGCACAGTCGTCTTAGCAGCTCATGCATCCAAGTTGCGCCGCGCGGGATTAGCCGAGCGGTCTCAAGCGCTGCAGTCACGGACTGTGTGGCTGGTCCCGGCGGAGGTTCGAGTCCTCCCTCGGGTTTGTCCTTATGATCATTTAGGTTAAGTAGTGTGTAACCTTAGGGATTGATGACCTTAGCAGTTAAGTCCCATAAGATTTCACACACATTTGAACATTCTGAACATCCAAGTTGCCGATAAGAATAATATACAGAGGAATGGAAAAGGAAACTGAGGATATGTTAGATGACAGTCAGTTTGGCTTTAGGTAAGATAATGGCACCAGAGAGGCAATTCTGACGTTGTGGTAATTAATGGAAGCAAGACTAAAGAAAAATCAAGACGCGTTTTTGGTGCTTGCCGGTCTGGAAAAAAATATTACACAGTGTAAAATGCAGGGTGTTTGAAATGCTGAGAAAAACTAGGGGTCTGCTAGAGATAATTAATACACAATATGTACAAGGATCAAGAGTAAATAACAAAAGTGGACGATCAACACCGTAGTGCTCAGAATAAAAAGGATGTAAGAAAGGGATGTAGTCTTTTGTCCCTATTGTTCAATCTGTACATCGAAGACGGAATGATGCAAATACAAGGAATGTTAAGAAGTGGGATTTAAATGCAACGTGAAAGGACACGATTCGCTGATGTCATTGCTATCCAGAAGAATTACATGATCTGCTGAATGGAATGAACAGTCTACTGAGTACAGATGATGCATTGAGAGTAAATTGAAAAAAGACCATAGAAATGAGAAGTAGCAGAAATGAGAACAGCGAGAAACTTAACATCTTGATTGATGGTCACGAAGCAGATAAAGTTGAGGAATTCTTCTACCTAGGCAGCAAAATAACCGATGACAGACGGAGCAAGGAGTGCTTCAAAAGCCAACTAGCACTGGCAAAAGGGCATTCTTGGCCATGGGAAACACACAAGTATCAGACATAGGTGTTAATTTGAGGAAGATATCTCTGTGAACGTACGTTTGAAGCATAGCATTGTACGGTTGTGAAACATGGACTGTGGAGAAAAGGGAACAGAAAAGAATCAAAGCGTCTGAAATGTGGTGCTACAGACAAACACAAACATTGGAATATATACAGCAAATAATTGAAGACGTAGGCCCAGGAGAATTCGGTGCCTGCCGCATCAAACCATTCAGAATGCTGATGACTCAGTGGAAGAAAAGCACAGTATATTTTCAGTGATAGAGGATAAATGTAACGTATATTTAATGTAATTTATACCTCCCTGATTTTTTTAATATAAATATGAATGAACTGAAAGCAGTCTGTAAATATGTTCTTATGTTACACATTGTATTGAAACATCCTGACAGATTAATACTGTGTGGCGGACCGAGACTCGAACTCGGGACCTTTGCCTTTCGCGGGCAAGTGCTCTACCATCTGAGCTACCCAAGCACGACTCACGGCCCGTCCTCACAGCTTTACCTCTGGAAGTACGTCGCCTCCTAGTTCTGCAAGATTCACTGGAGAGCTTCTGTGAAGTTTGGAAAGTAGGAAGCTAGGTACTGGCGGAAGTATAGCTGTGAGGACGGGGCGTGAGTCATGGGTGTTTGGACTAGACTGCAGAGTGTCGCTGGGAAGCTCTTACACATCCTCCACACAATCTCTATCTCTTTGCTTTGAGTCACTATGCAATGAAGGCTGCAGATGTTATTTTAAGCAAAAGGACAAGGCGCAGTTAAAATCCCTGTATAATGCAAGAGACATTGTAGTCAATTGGAGAACATGGAAAATACAGTGTGTTCCAGGAAGAATGGTCAATATTCAGGGATCTGACAGAACTCATTATTCGAAACAAAAAATTCCCATCAACATCAGCTCTAAAGCACATACCTTAAGTGCTATGAGGAATTCTTGATATTTAATGCTGTGAAACAAATCTCTTCTACTACAAACACTTTGCTTTCGATATTTTGGGAAGTGCTAGGACGAAAAAGAAAAGTCCAACAAACATGTGCTCTGCCAGCCGCGGTGGCCGAGCGGTTCTAGGCGCGAAGTCCGGAACGACGCGACTGCTACGGTCGCAGGTTCAAATCCTGCCTCGGGCATGGATGTGTGTAATGTCCTTAGGTTAGTTAGTTAGTTCTAGGGGACTGATGACCTCTGATGTTAAGTCCCATAATGTTTATAGCCATTTGAACCAAACACGTGCTCTAAAATGCGTAGCTTAAAAGTTAAGAGCATTTGTTCATTAGAAGAGTTGTGTTTCAAAGAAGCGAAGATGAACAAGTGCTCTTAAGGTACGCATTTTAGAGCCCACGTTTACTGTATAACACAGCAACTGAAACAGGCACAACGGATAACATACATCTGCATCTACAATATACCCAGAAAGCCACTTCATGTTACATGGCCTAGGGTACTTTGTACCAACAGTGCTCGTTACCGTTCCTGTTCTATTCGTCAATAGGGAGGGAAAAGTGCCTGTCTATATGTCTCCGTACGCGACCCAATTTCACTTGTCTTATAAGCGCAACCCTCTCGAAATTTACGCTGGTGGCAGGAGAATAGTTGTGCAGTCCGTTTGAAACGCCGGTTCTCTAAATCTTCTCAGAACTGTTTTGCAAAAATAATTTTGTTTCCCTCCAAGGACTCCCATACGAGTTCACGAGACATCTCCATAATAGTCCCGCGTCGATCGAATCTACCGATAAGAAATCTAACAGCATGCCTCTGAAGTGCTTCGATATCTTCCGTTCATCCGACCTGATGGGCATCTCAACCACTCGAACAGTACTCAAGGATTTGTTACACTAGTATTCTATACGCGGTCTCCCTTACAATCGAGCTACACTTTTATAAAACTCTCCCAATATCCAGAAGTTTACGGTTCACTTCTCTTACTTCCGATCTTAACCGATCGTTCCATTTCACATCGCTCTGCATAGTTACGCCTAAATATTAGAAGTTCTATAGGCGTTGCGGGAGGTAGAACATGGCGGCTGTTACCCCACTTTCCACCCAGAGTTAAAACAGTTATGTGTCATTTGGCGGGTCCGTTCTTTTACAGTTCTTATATTCAGGAGTAATTGCCTTTTTTCTGGTCGCTCAGATACTTACACCGACCGAGACTCTCAATAAATGTAGGCTGTATTAGGGATCAGAGCCGTAGAGTGTTTTCTCTAACATCAAATTGGGATTCCGTCCGGACCTGGCGACTTATTTGTTTTCAGTTCTTTCATTTTCTTCTCTACGCCACAGATGCGGGAAGTTGCGAGCTGCAGTCCGAGTACCTGAATATGTTGCATTGCCTGTGGACAGCAGCTTGTGGCGAATTTAATTTCGTCCACGGATGACTTGGAAACTACAGTGAGTATCTGAATTACAGCGTTTAGATTTTTGGGACGGAATTTGAGAAAACCCGTGTGTTCTGCCATTCTGGTTATCGAGACACATTGCGCTGTAATATCGTGAGGTCTCAACATGTGTGGGCGCATTGCTTTTGCTCTGTTCTTGTAATAAGCAAGTGTGTTAATTCTTCTTAAATTTTTATAAAGTTATGCCTCACATTTAATAGAGAGTTTACTTGTCAGTGCACAGGCAGTAGGCTGACTTATGGATGCTGTCCGTATGTAATCTTTTTAAAACTGTTTACATTGAACGTAAAATTGTTGAGGCCGGCGGCACTGGCAGAAGTACTGCTCATGTTTATCGTTGCCAGGCTTTCGACGTGTTCTGTGGCACTTATGCCTTAACTAGTATATACGTACACTTTAATTCTTGTGACCTATCATGGCGGTGACCATTTGTGATTGCTCCTTGATTTATTCTTATTTTTTTGTTTTACTCTTTGAAGGTTAAATAAATGATGCGGTTTGTCTGTTTTAAATTCGGGATCAATTCTGTGTTCTTGTCGAAGTAGTATATAAATGCTTAAAGACGTTGGTTTATTTCAAGCATCGTCTTACCCATTACGTGTGTCGTCATTACACGGAACTAACCTATGCGCCATTGCTTCGCAATTGCTAAATACGGAATTGGATGTGCGTCCTAATCTCCGCCTCTTCCTCCCCCCTCTCTAGGTCCATATCCTTCTCCACCTCTCATTTTCCATCTCCTCGTCCTTTCTCTGTCCATCACCTCCTTCTCCCTCTCACTGTCGTTCTCCTCTTCCCCCCCCCCCCCCCTCCTGTCTCTCTGACCTTGTTTTTTTGGAGTTCCAAAGGGAACGTTGATTGGAAACTGAAGTCGCTTAGAATGAGTTGGTAAATCGATTGGGACCTTTGGTATACCGGAGTAAGAGAGTGACCTCTTCTGCTGCTACATCTGACAGGATATTAGCTTCAGCGACAGCATTTCACATTTTTTTTTTTTTTTTTTTTTTGTGAACGGTTAGGATTACAAAGTTTCAGACGATTCAGATCCCTTAGTCGTATTATAATCATAGGCCAATAAGCCATTAATACTAGTTTCTTGTTTTCTGTTAAAACCACCTGTGAGGAAATAATCACAATATTATATTGCTGTGTGCACAAATCTTGTTTAAAATTATATGTAAGAGGAAAGAATATATACAACAGAAAATTTTGTCTACTCGTTTAAATATACTGATACCGTAGTCAAAGCTGACAGCGAGAAAGAAAACTAAACCACACATTTACACAGCACAGCACAGCATTTTTTTCTCGCAATCATTTTTAACGGAAAACCTGCACAGTGCGATTTTAAAAAATATGCGTCGTATGACCTCCTGAATGTGTATTAGAGTTTGTGCAAACATTTGAAGTAAATCGATAAAGGATTTTTCGAGATTTTTGGCAACAATATTTCTCTTTTATATAGCATTCATATTTCTTTACGTACTACACGAATATGTAATAAAAATGGGTGTTCGTATTTAAAAACACGCATTTGATATCCGTTTGACCTATGGCAGCGCCATCTAGCGGGCCAACCATAGCGCCATCTGGTTTCCCCCTTAAGGCTAGACGAGTTTCGTTCTTTGTAGTTTTTTCGTTTGATGTTTTCTTCTTGAGATATTAGGCTCGGTCACTATCGATAGACCACTCTGTATACACGTGAAATTACAAACTTGTTATTCCTAAACCTACATAATAATTTATAGTTGTACTGCCCCTTCAAGTCTACTAGCTCATAGCTATTATGAATTATCACAATTTTTGTAGGTAACTGTAAATTCTAATGAGATATCAGTAAGCAGAATCATTAAGCTGAATACTTTAAATATTCACTTTGTGACTATACTTTGATGAAACTCTGACTATCCTCATATGAGAACTTCAAACCCAGGCTCACGGTATAGTTACGAAATTTTCTGCTCAACAGAATTTATTAGATTTAATTGAGGAAGGTAATTACTCTTGAGGTCAATAAAATAGGATACTCGGAAACATCCATCCACTTGAAATAGAACGCTGGCTACGTAAACGAATGGACAAAACACAGGTGCTCAACATAAAGTTTAGTGAATAGGGAACCGCATAAGTGGCCCTTGCAGTTATATAGTACTCAAAAGTTTCTTAGAAATGAAGGTGGTGGCTATTCAAAAAAGGCGGAAAATATATCGATGGCTTTTTCTTTATAACAAGCTCTCTTCGTAGCGTGGAATTGTCGTAGAGCAAAGGTAAGCAATATACGCTATGAACAGTAGGGAAAGTTGCTTCTACGTCCGGGGCTATAAATAACGAATTAAACCTTTACGTAGATGTTTCATCAAAGAGCTTGTAGGTACAGATATCACGTTAAGTCGAAATAGACAAAGAAATTAGATAATAAAACATAAGTAAATAAGATAAACATAAGTAATACCGATAATAAACAACATTTGCGCTACGGTGCCAAGATGGTTACTTCACGGTGTCCCCAAACAGGGCACCGAGATGCGCAAGAGTATTGATACAGTAGAAAGACAGAGTCATTGCAGTTTTGATAGCCCGTTTGCTTCACAACTGTGGCTTACGTGACCAGAAACAGTGCAGTAGCAAAAGAAGCTGGCGTCAGTCCAGTATAAATGACCCTCACATTTCATGAAGGTGTTGCAGTTAGGAGGCACCTTCGTCACTCCAAAAGTCTACTATTCTGTGTAAGTCTACACTGTTCAGCCAGTCACCCACTTCGGACTCTGGGTCTCTTAGTGGTGGCACGACCGCTGGTGCCACGTCCATTGCTCTGGACTTAGAGTTATCCAACCGGCGGGCCATCTGGAAGACACAATTTAGCTGGTGCCGCCTTCCATCCTGGTGCTGTCTGGTTCACATACAGGGCCTTCCGGCAGCTCTCCTGTCATCGCTTATGTGGGAAAACGTTTGTTGACTGCCTGTGCTGTGAGCATAGGCCCTATTCCATGCAATCCACCACCAGGGTGGTAGTACTGCGACATCCTGACATCAGTCTTTAAGGGGAAATCAATGAAAACGAAATAAATGGAAAAATGTAAGTAATCGCTATATTTATAGATAAATTTATTCCTCCGTGGGATAAGCTGGTCAGTGCCACATGTAAAAACGTTTGCAGTTGCCTGACGAACTGCCATTTTGCCCTGGCTCGCATCTCTTCATCTGAAGCAGTTCGACGGCCCCAAATGTCGTCCTTCAGGACTCCAAAATATGTAAATCGTATGAGGCCAGATAGGGACAGGATTGATGCCTAATTACTTTTGAAATAATATACAGTTTACTTACATTTTTTCATCTGTCTCTTTTTAGTGTGACAATCCCTTCAACGGGTTGTTATAATTAAAATGCATCCATGAACAGTGATCCGGTGTTGGCTGTAATTATCATATGGTAGCGAAACTTGGTAGATATTCCAAACCGATTTACGCTGTAAAAATAAATTGCTTGTGTTTTATCCACAAGGTGTTAATCTGCTGCTTTGAACGCAAAAGACACTTAGAGACTGTCTCCATGTGTAATGGGTTAGGAACAGGACGTGGAGAGAAACTGTTGAACAAGAGAGAAAGAAACAATTTTGATTTTATTGCTAACCGCCATTTACACAGTTTTCTCAATATGAGCAGCGGAGACTGCGACGAGATGCTGCATCCTTAAAACGACGTGATCAACAGTTGCTCGCACCAATTCGTGTGGAATCTGAGCAGCGTGATCCTGTATACCGTTCAGCAGATCAGGTAGAAGCCGAACTCGTCCTGGGTAACAGCGTTCTTTCAGATATCCCCAGAGCCAAAAGTGACGTGGATTCACATAAAGTGGTCTTGCAGGCCATGCATCTAGAGAAACTGTCGAGATAATACGTCCATGGCATGTTGCACTAAGCAAAACTTTCACTGGACGAGAGACATGAAGTGTTGCTCCATCTTGCATGAAAACAATGCATTCCACATAGCTGCGCTTTCCCAAACCAGGAATCGCATGCTGTACAAGGAGGTTGTAAGTTGGCTGCTTATCTGTTGGTAGCGCTGTGTTGCGTTTTGCATTGGATCTCTGACTGCACTTTCTTTGTAAGAAACTCTGTGGCAGGTCGGACTCGTTGTTGGAAGTTAATCGCCAGTACTGTTGGGAAGTTGGAAGTTAGTCGCCAGCAGTGATCGAAGTACTGTTGGACATTTGGAGGAGAACAGCCATCAGTGATGGATGTTAAATGTGAGAAGTTAGCATTGATGGCGGGTAGAGGTCTGAAGTGTTAGCGTAGGCTAACGATCTGGAAATATCTATCTTGGAGATTGCAAATTATTCTTTGTACTAGATGTCAATGACGATTTATATTCGTGTTTGAACTTGATGTCACATTAGTAAGGTACAAAATACAATATTTGGTTTGCAACAAAATCTTTACTTTGCTAACCACATGCCTATTAGTAGTTAGTGGCTTCATTGGTTAGAATCTTTTGTTTAGCTGGCAGTATTGACGCTCGCTATATTGCAGTAGTTCACGTAATGTAGATTTTTGTGAGGTAAAAGCTTTATGAAATTTATACGTTATTGTTAAGATTTCTTTTTAGTCAGGCCATTCTTTTGAATTAATTTTTTGAAGTCAGGTTGTAATTTTTTTGAGCAATCAGATTGCGGTGCTCTAGAATATTGTGAGTCAGTGTTGACATGATAACAAAAAGTAAAGAGAAAGTAGGCTCAGTACGTTCAGTTTTACTCAGCTGTTTCCGAATCAAATAACCTAGAACTTTCATCTTCTCAGTCATTCTGCAATTTAAGTACAGACATACTCATTTGAATATAGAAGTTTCAAGGTTATAACATACAGACGTCCCGATACACCTAGAAGAACCCCTGGGGTATATTCTCTTCAAAGAAGAATCGACCGGGAGGAAAGGTGCTTGTGAATGCACACCATGCACTTACGGAGAGTGCAGTATCTCTTGATGCATAACACGCGATTTAACAGCGCACCAAATTCCGCATTCCTGTATATTCACTGCACACTGTCATTCTGCAATTTAAGTACAGACATACTCATCTGAATATAGAAGTTTCAAGGTTATAACATACAGACGTCCCGATACACCTAGAAGAACCCCTGGGGTATATTCTCTTCAAAGAAGAATCGACCGGGAGGAAAGGTGCTTGTGAATGCACACCATGCACTTACGGAGAATGCAGTATCTCTTGATGCACAACACGCGATTTAACAGCGCACCAAATTCCGCATTCCTGTATATTCACTGCACACTGTCGTGTAAAACGTGGTCACTCCATAGAATACTGTCACCAGCTTCGATCGGTGCGAGAACCAAAGAGCAAATTCAGAATCCTGCTGCGGATCGTGAGGTTCCAGTTGCTTCATTGCCTGGATGTTGCCCAGATACTAGTGGCAAATTACCGCAAACTTTCCCTACCGTTGTCCTTAAGCTGGAAACTGCACTATCACTAGCACTAATCGAGTCCCATGCAGGCCACTGCAGCAAGGTCAGTTGCAGCAACAGAAACCTCTTCAGTTACGTCCACCGAAGTAGGACGTCTTGCTGTTCTAGGTGCCACACCAAAATCACCTGTGTTTGCGACTTTCGCTGTTATCTTCCTTATACCATTTAATGACAGCGGGCTTCTCCTCAGACCTTTCAGTTTGTGATACTCTCTCAATGCAGCGGTATTGCAGTTGGCACAAAACTGTAAACTGTTTTACTAACAGCGCACAGGCTGTCTTTTCGATATCCGTAACAATTACTCACGTTACGAATTGTCAAATGACAGCACGGATATCATACAAACAGTGTACAGCGCCATATTTCCACCTGGTGGCCAAAACTAGAACTAACTGTTTTCCTGCGGAAATCGGTTTCGCATAAACGGATCGGCATATCTACCAAATTTCGCTGCCATGCGATAATTACAGTCCACAGTGGGCCTCCGTGAGAAGCTGCACTTTAATTATGACCACCTGGTTCCTCCACCCAACCCTAGATGTGTAAGAGCTTCCCAGCTAAACCTCTGCAGACTAATCTAAACCACCCAGTCGTCAATGAGAATCGCTCAGTCTACTAACTTCGGTTATCAGAAATATTTGCCTCTTGTTTTTCCCAATATGTCACAACTTCCTAGGTTGTGGTTAGGCAGAAACATAACAGCGCAGCTGTAGTTTGCTGTACGTGAAGCGACTAGCAGCGATATTTATTGTTTTGGTTATCACAAATATATGGCATGTTTTCGAATACTCTGTCGTGTGAGAAGGGCCTCCCGTCGGGTAGACGGTTCGCCGGGTGCCAGTCTTTCGATTTGACGCCACTTCCGCGATTTGCGTGTCGATGGGAATGAAATGATGATGATGAGGACAACACAACACCCAGTCCCCGAGCGGAGAAAATCTCCGACCCTGCCGGGAATCGAACCCGGGCCCTTAGGATTGACATTCTGTCGCTCTGACCACTAAGCTGTCGGAGGCGGACATGTTTTCGAATATATTACTGTATCTAAAAATTTCGGGTTGTGCTTACTCTACACAAATACGTGGCTGATTTCTTCGGAATATGTCACGATTTCCGAGGTTGTGGCTAGACAGGAAGCTCGGAGTGCAGTGTAAATTGCTGCGAGTTGAACTGATGCAGTAGAGAGCTTGTAGGAGAGTGATTACAAAATTATGTACACGTGGACAGCAGTTTAATATCGAAAGAAGTAAACTGTATAGATAATACACAATTTAACAGTGGGAGCACTGGCGACTAGTGAATAAGGCAATTAAAGCAAAGGCTCAGTACATCAGTAAATACGGTTCTTGAAATGTACGAATGCAAGTTAATATTTGTTTTAACAAAGGATCTCAGTACATTGGAGGGTCCAAAATGACATTACTATTGTAATTTAAAGTACTAACCAGTACCAGAAGGATTAATTAACTGTTGTGTGGAGTTACTTGTCAATAGACTATTATAGGTCAAGAACATGGATTGATAAAACTGTTAACTACACTTAGCAACGGCACAAAAGGCTTAACGCCTAATCCTGATGCCTGCCACGTCAAAGGCCAGTTTACAGTACTTAAATATTACTCAACAATTTAAATAAGGAACATGATGCCTCGATCATAAAGACTACCTTACGACAGTAATAATCAATCTCAAACGTACAGAATTTCACCACAAGGAACCTCAATGGAAGTTTACAGGCTAAATGAATCAACGGCAGGCTGACATGGAAGTTAGCCTTACGGTGCTTTAAAGTGGTTTACGATTTATATGACATCGGTTAACGTACAAAACGTCTATAGGTAAATGTTTTGGGGGATCGTTAGTCTATCTCTGAACACGCCTCAGCGGAGACGCATATTCTTGAGGTTATGAACGCAGTGGACTTTATGGTGCATTAGGTACAAGGAGGAAGTTCGTCCCCGCTTCACGGCAATTCACTGAGCCCTAGAATATACAGGGTGACACAAGATGCTGATCCAAACTTACACAATAGGCTGCCTCTTCATTGTGTTGCTTCGATGTACTTAGGCGGGGTTATTGTTTCATTAAACAATAAGAAAATTAAACAATAAGAAAATTAGTTATAATATAAATACGAAAGGTCGCCTAATCGGTACCAAGCACAATTGAAATACAGAACACAAAATAAGCCAAACGCTTAATCTAACGATTTACAGGTAAGCAAACTATTGCAGGAGCCGACCAAATATACAGAAGGAATCAGCTATACCCGGCAGGCAGAAACTGCAGTCAAAAAGATTACAGGATAATTATCACACAGGCGGATAGTTCGGAATAAAGCTAATAGCAACTAATGCGGATTAATTAGAAACAGCTGGCTAGTTGTCTTACCATAACAGATACCTCTTTCACAGATGCACGAGGAATTTACACTAGTAACTGATTTGGTGAGTGCCACACGGCCAACCGAAGCATAGAAGAGGCCACTTTCCGTGATCGGTCCTAAATTCAATGAATGAGGCATTAAATAACGCCTAAACTGTGATGTATGACATACAGATATAAGTAGAATTAAAAACCACTGTAATGAAATACGAAAAATCAATAAGCAACACAAGTCAGGCAGCACTGAGTCCGTTGCACTCTATTCTAATGAAGTACAAAACTCCAACGAATAAGACAAAGCAAGCTAGCAACAAGTGGCTTAGTTTTAACTTTAACGGTAGTTATGTTAAATACTGTTCTAGCAAAATATAAAACAGAAAGCATGGACTCGCGTACCCAAACAAACGAACCACGTAACTTGCGGAGCTGGCCCCAAAACTCATTTTATAATCCACATTAATTAATAATTACAAATATGTGTGCAGAAAATCGGATTAACATAGCCTGGCAGAGGAATGAAAATGAGCACCTTCGCTCACAACAGAAAATCGGAAGGGCTACAGCAAATATCAGCTAGACAAGAAAGGAACCACGATGCAGCGGGTCTCACCTCTGTTAATTCCAAAATTTATGCCCATTACAAAAAAGCCTCACCAGAGACTCCACAAAATGGACACACAGTGGTTCCCCAAGCAGGGTCACTTCCTACAACAACAGACTAGCTGAAAGTTAAATTCCAGCCAGCATGATGGTGCCAGTAACACTCAGGCTATCTTTGGCTCAGCAGAGCGCAAAACCAGACCTCCACCTCTCCACATCGCTGCCAGTAAGTGACTTCCATCTTGCTTGCTCATTGTGCCCCTATGTCACCGATCGCCGCTGCTCACGCGCTCTCTTGCAAGCAGGCGTCCTCTCACAGCAACAGGGACTTACACAAAATAGATAAACGGATACTGGAGTGCCAAGGACGTCGCACGTGCACAGCACAGAAACAATATATCATCTGATTTAATCGATGCAAGGGGAACAAATATCAGCTTCTTTCTCTTACAAAGCAAAGGAAATTGCGAACGAGAATGTCACTGGCTGTCTACATCTAACTCATGATTCGTCATGTTGACTTCCCATCATTCATCGTGCGAACTGTTACCAAAAACAACGCGAAACGGAAAGACAGCCCACTCTGTGTGTGCACATTTATTGATGGCGCCTATAGGAAAATTAAAGAGGCCTTCGGAGAAAAGAGTGTCAGTCATGTGAAATTTAGGAGCCCTTTGTATCACTCTGCAACGGCATAAAACGGTCGTTTTAAATATAGTCATGAAGACTCTGAGTTTTCTCTTTGTGGTACCAGTGAAGCGTGTTTGAATCTTTGGTGTGCTGCTCAGACCTTCAGCCAACGAGAAACGCAGACGGTTTTAAGGGCAATAAGGCGTGTCGAACTGAATGGTCCTTTGAGTGAACTGTGTGTTGTGGTGCCAGCAAAGAGATCGTACAGACGTCTGTACTGTTGAAGATTTTGGATGACATTTTTACAGCTCTCTGTAAGGTAACATTGCAACTGCACTTTCTATTAGAACTGAAGCGACTGTCGACGACTCCATCCCTAACTTCTCATCTTCTGCGAGAAAATAATATGATCTATCGAGAACAGACGTCCATCTCCATAGAACTCAGAATGGTGTCAGCCCACATGCCTCGTGTATGTTTCCATGGGTTAAGGAAATCAGGCATATTCGCTGTCACCAGCCTCTGGAAGAGTTTTTGGTTCAGTACTACAACTTCTGCAGAAATTACCTCCACTAGCAACTTTTGAACATGTTGTCGACGGCCCGTAGCACTCAGCCCATCATTCTGTATGGAGAGGTATTTACAGGCATTGAAGAAATATTTGATGTTTCATAAGAGAGAATTTTAACGTAAACAAAGCCTCACAGACCAATAGAAACTTAACTAAACCAAAATTAGCTCAACAAGAAACACACGTGGAGTTTTTGGCGAATTTGAAATTAAAACTGAGTCCATCGACTCGACAGAAAACCCTAAGAAATTTCGATCGTTTATGAAATCAGTAAACAAATCGATGGGTACAGCCAGATACTCTTTGACAATAATGGCACCAAAAATCGGAGGATGACAAAGAAAAGGCCGAAATTCCAAATACCTCTCTCCAAAACTGTTTCACAGAAGACCACTGCACTGTGGTGCCTCATTTAGATCGTTGCACGATCGACCAAACGGCTGATGTGGAAATAAGATCCATAGAAGAATAAAGCAACTGAAGGCGCTCAACGGAGGAAAGGCCACTAGAACGGAAGGGATACAATTACGATTCAGCATAGAGTATGCGAAAGAACTTCTCCCTCTCATATCAGCAGTGTTCCGTAGGTCTGTCAAGGGCCGACGTGTTCCGGATGATTGGGAAAACAAAGTACAGGACATTCCGTTTTCAAGATAGCACGTCAGACAAAGGTACAAAACGATGGACCTACATGTCTGACGTCCGACTATTGTGCAATTTTGGCATGTACGCTCGCGCGTATTGTCTTTTCTGGAGACCGAAAATCTCCTCTGTAGGAATGAACATGGATTCCGGTAACAATGATCGTCTGAAAGATAAGATTGCTCTGTTTGTCCACGAGAACCAGAAAGCAATACACTCCGCCGCACAGACAGCTGTCACGTTCCTTAATTTCCGTAAGGCGATAGATGCAGCTCCGGACTGCCACTTACTGAACAAAGTACGGGCGTTCGGAGAACCACACCTACCGTCTGACTGGAATGAAGAGCTTCTGACAAACAATACACAGTATCTCATTCTCAACGTAGAAAAATCTTCAGACGTAGTTGCGGATACACCACGAGAGATTTCCGATTGGTTATGATGTTGACGTGTTAATCAGAAATTTGCATATACGCACGTATTTTGAAAACTAGGAGCTTCTTTTACGCACATAAATAGTTTAGGTTAACTATTTCTTCCACCGACAAAACAATTTTTGGTGGGATCTCTTGTTACAAGGTGTACAGCTGTTTTTTCTATACCTTATTCCAGCTGAGAACTGCATTTTAGTAATTTCAAGATGATGTACGTGTGGGAAAAGATTCACCGCCATGCGAGTGGCACTTTGGGGCGCGACGCGACGCCACGCCACAGTCTCCCACAAACTCCAACAGTTATAATACATAATTACAGGTACCCTAAGACGCTACGAACTATAATACCCTATAGACAATAAGACGCACCATAATTTTTAATCATTTTTAAATAACATTTTTGCTGTTTTTATTACTAGATTGCAGTGTCGGACTAAAAAAAATTCTTAGTTTATAAAACCGAACTGATTATTATGACTGGGGGGAATTTCAAATCAAACAGTTAATATTTTCATATTACTTTCGAGAATGATACGCACCTGAGTTTTGGACACGATTTTTCGAAGAAAAAGGCACGTCTTATGGTCCATAAAATATGGCAGACAGACATTTAGTGTGGGACCTAGATGGGTGGTAGCACGATCCGACTAAGACGTGTAGATTCTGGCGATTGGTAAACTACGGCAGCTAGCGTTTACTAAGCTAGCAAATAGCCGCACTGAGCGACCAATGCTTGATTCAGCAAATAAAATGATTAATAGCTAAAGTTAAAACAGAATAAAACTAATGAAAGTAGGGAAAACGGGAGGCGTGGGGGAAGTGTTGGAAGAGAGGCTTTAAAGTCATATAGCACGTAATGACAAAACAGGCTTAAGTAAACATTGCTAAATATTTGAATACACGTAAAGCAGCACAGGAAGGATATAGCAAGAAACAATATATGAAGCCAATACACTTTGTAAAACATGTTGACGTAACGTTAGAAAGGCACAAAAACGTGGAGCGGTATTAGCTAGCACGTAACGAACACGAAAGAAAAGATACTAATAAGAGGGAATGGAACAGACTAAAATACAAGGAAAAAGGGGAGGTCATAATTATAACCTATATATCAACAACCCGGGAAAGTAGCTGTGAATGATAAACTATAAGACGCAAACATATTAAAATCGGATGGAAGTAGCATTCTGAGGAACTCAAAGCAAATACACCTTAAACTGCCAGAATAGAGAATCAAACAAAAATGTGTAAAATCGGTCTGAGCAGTACATACGTAGCTTGAAAGAACAAAATACTTAAAAAAAGATATTATCAGACTACAACACAATGAAAATAGGGAGGAGGAGGAAGGGGGTGGACGAACCCATGGGGGTACTTTATATATGAAATATTAAAGAAGATAAGGTAGCTATGCTATATGAAATAATAAAATTGGATGTAGGCTTACGTAAATTGTCAGTTCATGTTACACAAGAAAACCATCCTATCTTTCCGTAAGTCGACGTTGTAGGGAGTGCACGTCACATATCAGCCAGGGTTCTTCATTACAAAATCAATAACTCAATCTTTTTCAAACATAATTTATCAGCTAAAAATAGTGCTGATTTGATCAACAAAATAAAATTGTTAAAATGCACATCTACGACCAGATTGATCTCATTCATCATAGTAAGCCTCTGGACAAACGTACCTACGGACTTGACTCTCAACTTCATCGATAAGAATTATTTACCATACAAAAAACTAAATGAGGTACTAATTGTTTATCAATTTACTAGAGGTGGTTCCTAAATACAATAATTTCACGTTTAATAGTAAATTTTACGTACTATCATATAGCCTAGCGATTGGTAGTCCTCTTGCTGGAATTATAGCCGAAATTTTCGTTAACTCTGTAGAAAGTGCTTTCTTTAAATCCAACCCAGAATACCAAAAGAAGATACGATTTTATGCTCGTTATGTAGAAGACTCTATTATTGCTTTAGATGGCAATGACGAAGAAATAGAATGTTGTTCTTACTTTTAACAGCTTCTACCAAAAAATCCACTTCACAAAAGAAATCCAGAATGAAAATGCTTAACTTAACTTTCTCGATCTCAAAATATCTGTAGCAGATAACGGCATTATGTTTAACATCTTCCGTAAGCTAATCTATTCCGATGACATTATCCCCGCAGAGTCCTCTCATCCATAAGAACATAAACTAGCATTTTTTAAATTTTGCTGTTAACCATAGTGTAACAACTCATTTTTCACCTGATACCATACAGAGCGAAATTGGTGTGTTGAGATCCGTTGCTATTAATAATGGATACGAGCAAGTTTTAGCAGACCGTATCCTGAATAAGAAAAATCACTAACAAATTATCACGGGTTTTCAGGGTTGCATGGTAATAAATCCGCATTCTTCAAAGACGAAAAACGAAATTTATTTTCATCCACTTCTTAGGCAATATGTCCGATAGGATTAAACGGATTATAGTGACCGATATATATATAACGTAACGTTTTCTGCCAGTTACTCGCTTGGCGAACAAAGTTGGCATTGTTTTGAAAGATTAGCTACAGTTTGCAAATAGACATTTCCTTGAAGGCTTTAAGCTACATTATCATTAGTTTCATTCTGTTTTAATTTGGCTAGCTTCTTCGCTGAATCAGGAATTGGATGCTGAGTACGGCTATGCGTGCACGTAGTAAGCGCCACCTACTCTATTTCACCTAAGGCCAGTATCTGCACATCTTCGTCAGTCGACTCACGTCACTAGCCTTTTATGTGCCATAGTAAATGTTAAGCTTTACGATAAAGCCTTACAATATTGGGCTATTACCTTTGATTACGCAGTTTAGGTATTGATATTTGTGAGTGACATGCACATTGTACTAGACAAGAGCCTTGTGACTTCACCATCCTATTATTTTAATATTTATTTTACGAGAAAGTATGCCCTTTTAAAAATTTTTGTAATTATTGTTTATCAAAATTTGCTTCATTCTGTGGTTCATGTGTGTATCTATTTTGTAATAATTTGTTCAGTTGTTGTTTTTTCTTCTGTATAAGAATATAGATACTTGACAGTTGGTTAATAAAAGCTTAAGTCTGAAACCGGTTGGCTGTTATTTTCCAGTCATGTCAAACTGATAGAGAGAGTTAGGAATCTGTGCAATTCAGAAAATGTGAAAGCAAGCTGTACTTTGACAACTGAGTGGAAATGGAATCAGCAGCATCATTAAAATACTGGAGAGTATTAGATACATAAAGTGGAACGACCATCTAGCTTCAGCTGCAGGTGGTAGAAAAATAAAGAAATAAAAGCCAGAAGCGTACGATTATCTGGTAGGATACTAGGAAACTATAGTCTGCCTACGAAAGGAGTTGCTTCCAAATCGCTTGCACGGTCCGTACTTGGAATATGGTCAAGGATGTGGGTCTGTATTAATGTAGCACTAACAGGGGACATTCATAGTACTGAGGGGAGTGCTGTACTAGTAATCAAAGATTTATTTGAACAGCGAGACAGTCCAACAGAAGTGATTAGAAGGAAGACATAGGAGAAAATGTTTAGAAAACTGTAAGTATAGCCATTCAGGACACAAACAACAAATATTTTTTCATCTCCTTCGTATCTGTTCAGCACGTATCGTACAAATAGGGCTATGCTAGTAACAGCTCGCATACAGTTCTACTTATAATCATTATACCAGTGCTCCATATCTAAATGAAACTAGAAAACAATTCAACATCGACAAACAATCCGCTGCAGAGTGAAAATACATTCTGGAAACTTTAATGCAAACTAAAGTAATGCATTTCTTTTGCCACGCTTTCAACGACGATTTCTAAAGAGTGGGTATCTCCTCAATTTGTGTAACTGTGTTTGCGGTTCTATATACTGCTGTGTTTCCCTCCCATAGTTGTAGGCAGAGAGTACGCATGTGCTGTACGTGACTGCGTCCCAGCAGAGGAGGAAGAAAAGCACTCTGGAGTTGCATTAATTCAGAATTCCCTCATCCCCTCTCCTGCTCTCACGTGGCGTCGTAATATATTGTTCTTGGAAGTTTTAATTTCGCCACTGCATTCTCAGAGAGGCCGAGAAGCGAAATTAAAAAGGGTAATTTCCTAATATTTCTGAGCTAAAAGCGCCTTTAATAAGAACATGCAAAGACTGTTATGCCTGAGGATGAAATACGAAGCCGCTATTAAATTTAAGCCGACGTGTTTCTTTTTGTCTTCCGTATTTTCTTTTCAGAGTACGGCGGAAGGATGCGGCTGCTGAATGGAGCTCTCTTACTTTTCGAAACAATTTTTTCACAGACTCTTAAGGCGATATGCTACGAGCGTTATCAGCACTTTTGTTTAATACTCTCCATTCAGTAGTGCATTATTGAGGTATCCACTTGTAATAAAAGTTGCTCAGTTTGGCAAATCAGTCTGATATAAGATATTACCGCAGGCTTAAGCTTCGCAACCGGAAAAGTGCACACTCTAAAATAATGCGCACGTGGTTTCAGCACTGCTCTACGACTTAAGGAAACTGCGGTCAGCCCTAACACTAAACTTACAAGAGCTTTGCTAAATTGTTTATCCACTTGAGACATTGTTATGCCTAATTTTGCTCCTGTCATCAGTCGGTAATCAAGCAAAGAACGCTTTTTAGCAGTTGTTATTCGTCATATATATTAATTTTCAAGTCAAGGTCTCTTTTTCTCAACACATGTTAATCGTACAAGAATGAATGGAGTATCGCTATAAATCTAACTACGAGTAAGAGACTGTTTTTGGTATTATCTTCCTACAAATACAATTTTATTTGTTTTAAAGTTTTTATTAACTGTATAATGAGTATACAGCATTTTCACAAATAATTACCGTGACCACTGCGGTAGTCTATTAGTTCAGCATGTCGCACAAGTTGACTTTTCGAAACGAATATGCTTTCCAAAACGACAGACGCTGATACAGCCTGACATGCTTACCTGAAGTACGAAGTGTAATTAAAATCTGAAAGCACTGTTAGAGGTTTTTGTCGCCGTAGTGCTATGTCAGGTAAGAAGTGAACACTCCCTTGTAACATAATTACGCTTTAATTTACTTCTTTTCACTTTATTCTCGTATTTCACATCAAACTTCTTTTCAAGAGCAATTAAAATATAAACATTACGATCGAAAGTTAGAAATTACAAGAAATAAATTGAAATGTATGTACAAGTATGTATCACAAATTCAAGATGATTATTTCACTTCAATCGGTTTATTTTTAAAGATCTCTTTTCTCCACTCCCACAGCTACCCTTACACGAATGACTGCATATGTTCCAAATACTGTCGTTATTTAAATCTATAAAAGCGCGAAAGTTTCATGCAAATCCCCAGGTTCAAGATGTACGACTGACAAAATCTGAAGATGTAAACTAGAGGGACTTAATTTAAAAAACCGAACTCGGCACAGTGCTATTTTAATGCAGACTGTTCAAATTCTCTACTCGAATCGGGCATACTTAACTTTTATAACAAACCTTGAAAATTATTTGTTTGGATATGTTTGCATTATATGTTCTGCCACTGAGAACAAATACCAGCAGAGCCTGAATTGTTCATAAAGTAAGGATTGTGGTATAAATTAATTTAGTAATTTTAATTATTCATTTGACTGTAGTTAAGCGATGTATTTCGACTTTTTTGTTGGCTCAACAGTCAGGAGTACATTTGTGTTTGCAGGAGGATATTTAGATTTTGGTTTGAAATATGTACTTCGAAATAACTTGTTGCAGGCACTTTATCTTTCCCACAGACCGTTTAATTCTAATCATTATGAGACAGTACAATTTCAACATTCAAATATGTCTGGAACTCACAATAAATAATACACAAAGTACAACAGTTTCTCGCCAATTTTATACGACTACTCCCTACTAACTTCTCACAAGTGCTTATAGTTAACAATTTTAATGTCGATGGTTTCAGATGGACATAGAATTGAGGAAGTAAAGTGGAATTAATTAATTTGTCTGAATGTTATTACACCACTGTTTGAATTCACGCTATGTGTTAAAGTGAACTAAACTTCTTTCCCGTGGTTTTTAAAACAATACAAAATGAAACTTGCCTGTGTCATTCAGTAAATTTATGCAGCGCATCAAATAATCCATTTTTTAAAAAGTATCACCAACTACTATACGTATCAAAAGAAGAATAATTGAGCAGTGCCACTAATACGTCTACAGCGTGAAACACTTGCTGAGAAGCTTAGGAACCTGGAGTGATTTCCGGGCGGAGTTGTTTTTAAAACATCATCCCTCCCTCCTAAGATATGTCTTATGATGCTTGCTGCTAGATTATATATTGTAATTTACTGGGGCATAATGCCCCCTTATCTAAATCTTCTGTGATGTGGTCGCTATGTAGAGGATCACGCCAGGGAGTGCGACGAGTGCTAATAGTTAGCACCCGTGTGGAGAAATTTATTTATACCAAAGAGTTCTTTCGCTAGTCTTAAGATTATGTGTCCTTGTGTCTATCCTGTTGTGTGTCCTAGTGTGTTAGACAAAGGCTTTAAGATTGAATGAAAGGCACAGGTGGTTACCTCATCCAGTTTATCGGTATCCGTCGTATCTGCTGCTGCCGCTACCCTAACTGGTTCTTTTGCAAGCATGGATAATCAGTTCTCAAGCAGTCTTGCTGGGCGGAAAAATAATTGAAAATGGCCAAAGTACAAATAACAAGGTAAGCGAAAATTCATGTAATGTACCGTGAGAACGCGAGATATGCTCAGGCATGTAATGTTCTGAAGGGAGGTCTGTTATAACGATACAGAAGACAGATGTTTGCACTATCGGGAGCAGTAGAACGGAATGTGACACAAGGAGGTAAAATCCATCAAAAGTTTCATGAACAGAATACGTAAACTCTATGGTATTTCTCCGAGTTAACAGAAATTGACGACATAAATACTTCTTCTGCAAGAAGCAGAGCAGAGGGGGTTGGACGCATTTTAAAGGGAAATGCAACCAGATGTGTCGAGGGCAGTATGTGCAGAATTTACAAGGGACTTATCACGAATCCCAAGCACGGTGAGACCCTTAGAGGCCGGCCGGTGTGACCGAGCGGTTCTAGGAGCTTCAGTCAGGAACAGCGCGACCGCTACGGTCGCAGGTTCGAATCCTGCCTCGGGCATGGATGTGTGTGATGTCCTTAGGCTATCGGATCGCCACACTGTGTACCGTGATTCTTGACTCCACACAACGTTTTCCACTGTTCAGTTCAAATGGTTCAAATGGCTCTGAGCACTATGGGACTAAACTTCTAAGGTCATCAGTCCCCTAGAACTTAGAACTACTTAAACCTAACTAACCTAAGGACATCACACACATCCATGCCCGAGGCAGGATTCGAACCAGCGACCGTAGCGGTCTCGTGGTTCCAGACTGTATCGCCCAGAACCACACGGCCACTCCGGCCGGCTCACTGTTCAGTCCTCCAATGTTTACGCTCCTTACACCAAGCGAGGCGTCGTTTGGCATTTACCTGCGTGGTGTGTGGCTTATGAGTAGTCGCTCGACCATGAAATTCAAGTTTTCTCACCCCCCCACCTAACTGTCATAGGACGTGCAGTGGATCCTGATGGCGTTCGGAATTCCTGTGTGATGGTTTGGATAGATGTCGGGCTATTACTCATCAACAGACGAGGTCGGCTTGTACGCTTTTGTGCTGTACTTGCCGTTCACGTTTCCATTTCACTATCACATCGGAAACAGTGGACCTAGGGATGTTTAGGAATGTGGAAATCTCGCGTACAGCCTTAAGACACAAGTGACATCCAATCACCTGACCACGTTCGAGCTTCTGAATTCCACGGAGCGCCCATTTCTGCTCTCTCACAGTGTCTCATGACTACTGAAGTCGCTGATATGGAGTACCTGCGAGTAGGTGGCAGCCCAATGCGCCTAATATCAAAAACGAATGATTCTGGGGGTGTATGTGGTTTAAACAGATCCTCAAAATGTAGCAATAACTCTTTGATTGATACCGTCTCCTTTCCTTTCAGTGATACACTTTCTTACTTAAAGCAGTTTCACTGGTGACTTGCTTATGGCTAGAGTTCGAATTCATCCTGCCTAGATCATCTTCACCTAGAAGACGCCTACGAGCAATCCATTAGACAAATCCACGACTTCAGTTTCACAACTGTCAATACTAAACGGCACTGCCTGCTCAACGACTACCTCCCATATTCTCCAATACTCGTGCAAACAAAACACCGTGCTTTACACATATCCTCATTTGTCTCCTAATGGCTCAACCATATGCAACATGTTTACAGGCAGCTCCGTTCCCAACGCTCATGCACATTAGCTTCCCCATAACTTGCAGTAATTTAACACGTGAATTGATCTAAAGTTATATTGTAGACATCTTTATTACTCCACCTTTTGCGACAGACAAACCTTGCCGCAGTTAGCCACTGAAAACAGTTTCCCAGAAATTGAACAGTGTTCCACTGAACTACACGAGGTCAATCTTAGCATGATGCTTATTGATAGATCTCTAGGATCGCACAGTAACCATCTGCTATATGGGCAAAACTTTAACATTTTTCTGGAATTGCTTTTCTCCCGCCTCATGACATAATATAACTGATTCCGGAAAACGGACGTCCTTACTGCCACCAGCACATAAGCTGTGGTACGGAGGATTTAACCACGTCTTTCCGCTACTGTATGATCAATTTTGCCTGTCAGTGATGTCAGGCAAAACCACGCCAGTCCATAGGTTACTCCAGCCTTAAAATTTACTGGGAGCGCCGTCTATCGGGCCTGGGGCTCCCATTTTCTTATAACGAGTTCCTGTTATGCCCTCCATTCAGCCTACAGTCCAGTTTCCGACGTCTAACTTTCTCACATTTCTTACTCTGTAGTAGACAACTCTCTTATCGTATGTTACCCGAACTCCCACCACGATATCAGTTGACGTCGATGGGAAAAAATTGTTTCTCCTACCGATGATATAATTTACCATACCTCTTACTTCTAATGGTCTCAAAAATTGGTTCAAATGGCTCTGAGCACTATGGGACTTAGCATCTGAAGTCAATGTATTTACAATTTCTTATAACTACGATATGTCCATTTTTCTCATGATTATCTGGGTGCGAAACTTTCTTAAATCCACTTGACTTCTGATATTTTTATCGTTCGATGTTGGTTTTCAACAGCATGACATAAACTGTAAATTCTTCTTCCAGTTGATCTGTACATAAATAAACATTCTCCCTCATTTCCTGTTATGAAAATATTCTCATATCCACCGTGTCATTTGTTAAGATATGGCAGTTTCAGATATATCTGGTATGGCTTAATACCCACCAAGACACACAGAGGAAAAAAGCACCTCGGAGGAATTATCCAAGTGGACGGAAATGGATAGATGTGATGTATACGAAGAAACAAATGATTAAATTTCAGATAAATTAGATGATTTATTGAAGAGAAGCAGCTTCAGAAACTGAGCAAGTAAATTATGAGCTAATCCACCTCTGGCCCTTATGCAGGAAGTTATTCGCCTTGACATTAATTAATATAGTTTTTGGGTGTCCTTCTAAGAAATATCGTGCAAAATTCTGTCCAAATGACACATCAGACAGTCCAAATCCGCAGCTGGTTGGAGGGCCCTGCCCATAATGCTCCAGGCGTACTCAATTGGGGAGAAATCCGTTGACCCTGCTGGCCACGCAATAGAAACTCTCGCAATTGGCAGGCGAGCGTTCTCTTGTTGTAATATAAGAATAGAATGGCTTGCATGGAGGACAGGAAAATCGGGACGTAGAAAATCTTCTACGTGCCACTGTACGATACCCGCGATGACAACGAAAGGGGTCAAGATATAAAAAGAAATGGTACCCCAGACCATCGCTGCTGGCTGTCGGGCTGCATGGCATGCGAAAGTCTGGTTAATAATACACCACTGTCCAGGGCGTTACCAGACACGTCTTCGGCCAGAAATATCATTGATTGGAGCAGATTTGTCCTCAGTGATGAGTCTTGCTTCGAGCTGAACCCCAATGAGTAGCGAAGACCTATCTGGAGATGGCCCGGCGAGTGGTGGGAGACTAACCACTAACCTGCCTGTCGTCCTCCATAAGGCCCGACAACCCGACTATCTTGGCCAGCAAGATTGTTGGCTCCCTCCCCAATTGAAAACGTTTGGAGCAGTATTGGCAGGGCTTTCCTACCAGCTTGGGATTTTGACGATCTAACCCACCAGTTTGTCAGAATCTGGCTCGATGTTCCTCAAGAGAGTATCCAACAACTCTAACAAACTGTGCCAAGCCAAATAACTGACGGCGCAAGTTCCAGAGGTGGACCAGTTAATGACTTGCTCAATTTATGGAGTTATTTCTCTTGAATAAATAAAACAATTTCTTTTAATTGCAGTCATTACATGACGTCTTTCAATTTCCTCCGCGTTATATAATTCCTTTTCTTTTTGTTCAGATGTATATGTCCTTTTCAAGTCATGCCAGGTTCATTGGCACTGGTAGCGGTACCACTTTAAAAAAAAAGGGGGGGGGGGGTAGAGGAAGGAGATAGTAACAAGGAAAGGCAGGTCACCACACCCTTTCAAGCTACAAGTACTTTACTGTATGCATTAAGACCATACAATAAATAGTATTTAAAAAAATTTTTATTTGATAGGTATATTTTTTATGTCACGTACAACAGTAACTGAGTACTGCATAAATTATGAAGGAGTTTGTTGTAGTATTTTCCTCAGCAGAGGAGCCAGACGAAGTGTGCCTCACAACGATGCATCTTATAGCCTACATATTCCCTACCCTGCCTTTTCCTCAGTTAATACTTCTTTCCTTATCTTGTCTTACATACCAATGCCTTGTGTTTAGTCTCGGGAGGGATGAAAGCTAAGGGAAGGAACCCTGAAAGAAAATCTGGAGTGGGAACCAAAAGGCGGTTGGATGGCGTACTACGTCCCCTCCTGGCATCTTTTGCAAACGAAGTGATACCAGCCATATTGGCTTGCCTTTCCTCTCGACACTGTCATTTAGGTCGAGGAAGATAATGTGATGCATGGGCGACTCACGTGTCTTCATATTTATCGCCTAGGCATGTAGCATTCTGGACAGGACACTTCAGCGACTTCTAAAGACATCGGTCATAAGCTGTGTCTGATTGGCTTAAGACTTGAGCCGCAGGGGCCACTTCCGACGGTGTGAAAGCTCATCACATCTCACTGGACAGCTACCATCCGCCTCGAGCTGAGCAGTCCCCAGCTGATTAGGTGCTGTCCCGCCACTACCCTCCTGGTTCATAGGGTGTGTGGAGCATAGACGTGATCTTCAGCAAGCGGGTAGATAAAGTACACCTGCAAACAACAAAAAGGAAATAATAAAGAAACCGCCGTTTCGTATTACCAACTGGAATCGCAGGACCATGTGTCAAGATATATTGATGATACCCAAGAGGTTGACTTTATTTTTATGACTACAGTTATTGATAGGAAGCTCCATTGCTTTAATTTGGACGGTGTGGGACTACAGGAGATGCTGCTACCAGACACGTGTGAGCCGCCCTGCTAAACCCCCAGGACAGGACAAGTAGTAGGAATTGTGGAAGGGGGCCAGAATGAGTGACTGTCAGTGACACTCCAAACATAATACTTTATTTGGTTGTCCAAACATTACAGTGCCACTTCTAAGCTGGACTATCGACAGAAAACGTCTTTAATTCTAAAACGGCTGAAGGCCCATGAATTAAATACAACTGCTATAATTATTATTTTTATTTATTTATTTATTTATTTATTTGAGATAGAAGGCTCTAGGTTTCAAGGTTAAATAGTATTTAAGGCCAAGCGATGTAAGACTTGACTAGTCAGATAGATTCAGCTTTTAAAAGCGGCTGAAGGCCCATAAAATAAAACAACATAACTACCATAACCTTTAAATACGCAGAAGGCCCAAGATTTATGACCAATAAGAATCCTTATTTCAAACGGCTGAAGGCTTTTGTTCTAAAAAAAAACTGCATCCAATTTTCCTAGAAGGCCCAAAGCCCTTAACCTTAAATTGTATTTAAGCCCAAGTGATGTAAGACTTGATAAGTAAGATTCCCAAATTTTAAAGGATCTGAAGGCCCATCATTTTAAGAACAACAGAACTACAGTAAATTTCCAACAGGCAGAATGCCCATAGCTTAACTTGAATGAACGTAATGCTTTGAAAAGTAAAATCCTTAAAATTTAAAGCATACAAATTCAAACCATCCGCTTTGAGCCATTAAAAGCACACAATTAAACGCCAACAAGAGAGGCAGTATAGGCAACAGCGCTCAGAAGTTCCAGGGGGCTCGGTCTGCCCTTGAACTCTTAATGTTCGCTTAGGTGACACAAGAATTCGGCCCAACTATACTCGATCCGCCGGCAACACAACCAAGAGACAGTCAGCGACCCAACGACATGACGATTTGCTAACCACCGATCGGTATAAGAGGATTTCAAAGCCAAAACGTTACAGACACAGCCGCCCACAACCAAATATAAGTTAAGCTGTCAAAAACTACACACCATGTTGGGCAGCGACAACAGGTGAAGAAAGTACAATGCCTGAATTTACGTTAGCGACCAGGGCAGGTAACCAGAACACTAACGGCCACAAGGCAGAAAATTCCGCTGGTGCACTTGAATTTCAAATCGACAAATATAGTTAATTCCACCCCAAGGCGGCTAAATCTTCACCAACTCGAACACTCGCTGTTGCTCCCAGGAATACCAACAACAGCAAACCACCAACCAACGGGACAACTTGAAGTGACTTCGGTAATTAAATCACTACTCAACTTTCATGTCCTGGTCGGTGAGCCACGAACCTCGCACCACTCAGAACAGCCCCCACACGCTCCAACACTGCGTAGAGACCGCCAGCAGGCCCGGCCGACTGCGCCGCGTGGAGACGCGCTTGCTGATCCACTTCAACCGACCTACTGACTGCCAGTACGCTTACAAAATCTAAAACATGTTGTCAGTGGAACTGAGAGCAAATACACACACAGTTTGACAGACACTTGCACGAAGACTTGAACAACACTCGGCAGTGGCTGTGCAATCACAAAGGCAAATCGGGAGTCACCACACACACACACACACACACACACACACAGCCAACCCATGAAGATCTGCGAGCGAATTCACGTCGCCCCGTAGAATGACGACCTACGATCCACGAAGACCGTCCCCAACTCAAGCGATGCCTGGCGGCAATGGGAGGGCGAGCCATGGACATCCAGGACTCACGACTGCTCCCACCCAACTGAACTAGTGCCGCGTTCCAACTCCACGAGTGAAGGGTCCGAACTGCCCTCCTGGCATGTTGCACCTGACTCCAAGGCAGACGACAACCTAGAAGTAATATCAGTGCAGCAAAGATAACACGTGAGGACTAAATCGATAGGGACTGCTGCTGCCGCTGATGGCCAGACAGAGCAGCAACTCAGTGACATCAGAAATTGAAACTAACATAACGATGCGGCAACACGAAAAAACCGTTATGTAAAATAAGAGATGGCACGAGCGCGAGCCACGATCGGCTCAGTGGGCTCCATTAGAGAAGCTAATTACACATTCTTCTGACAGGGAAGTCACAAGATGAGCCAAGACTTCACGCTGTAGGATTCACGGTTAAAAACATCCTCCTGAACAATACTGTGCCACCATCTGGTGGAACAGAACGCATTATTACTTCAAAAGTATGCTCTTCAAATGGAACCAACAACATGTATAAGACACTCCTGGAAATTGAAATAAGAACACCGTGGATTCATTGTCCCAGGAAGGGGAAACTTTATTGACACATTCCTGGGGTCAGATACATCACATGATCACACTGACAGAACCACAGGCACATAGACACAGGCAACAGAGCATGCACAATGTCGGCACTAGTACAGTGTATATCCACCTTTCGCAGCAATGCAGGCTGCTATTCTCCCATGGAGACGATCGTAGAGATGCTGGATGTATTCCTGTGGAACGGCTTGCCATGCCATTTCCACCTGGCGCCTCAGTTGGACCAGCGTTCGTGCTGGACGTGCAGACCGCGTGAGACGACGCTTCATCCAGTCCCAAACATGCTCAATGGGGGACAGATCCGGAGATCTTGCTGGCCAGGGTAGTTGACTTACACCTTCTAGAGCACGTTGGGTGGCACGGGATACATGCGGACGTGCATTGTCCTGTTGGAACAGCAAGTTCCCTTGCCGGTCTAGGAATGGTAGAACGATGGGTTCGATGACGGTTTCGATGTACTGTGCATTATTCAGTGTCTCCTCGACGATCACCAGTGGTGTACGGCCAGTGTAGGAGATCGCTCCCTACACCATGATGCCGGGTGTTGGCCCTGTGTGCCTCGGTCGTATGCAGTCCTGATTGTGGCGCTCACCTGCACGGCGCCAAACACGCATACGACCATCATTGGCACCAAGGCAGAAGCGACTCTCATCGCTGAAGACGACACGTCTCCATTCGTCCCTCCATTCACGCCTGTCGCGACACCACTGGAGGCGGGCTGCACGATGTCGGGGCGTGAGCGGAAGACGGCCTAACGGTGTGCGGGACCGTAGCCCAGCTTCATGGAGACGGTTGCGAATGGTCCTCGCCGATACCCCAGGAGCAACAGTGTCCCTAATTTGCTGGGAAGTGGCGGTGCGGTCCCCTACGGCACTGCGTAGGATCCTACGGTCTTGGCGTGCATCCGTGCGTCGCTGCGGTCCGGTCCCAGGTCGACGGGCACGTGCACCTTCCGCCGACCACTGGCGACAACATCGATGTACTGTGGTGACCTCACGCCCAACGTGTTGAGCAATTCGGCGGTACGTCCACCCGGCCTCCCGCATGCCCACTATACGCCCTCGCTCAAAGTCCGTCAACTGCACCTACGGTTCACGTCCACGCTGTCGCGGCATGCTACCAGTGTTAAAGACTGCGATGGAGCTCCGTATGCCACGGCAAACTGGCTGACACTGACGGCGGCGGTGCACAAATGCTGCGCAGCTAGCGCCATTCGGCGGCCAACACCGCGGTTCCTGGTGTGTCCGCTGTGCCGTGCGTGTGATCATTGCTTGTACAGCCCTCTCGCAGTGTCCGGAGCAAGTATGGTGGGCTGACACACCGGTGTCAATGTGTTCTTTTTTCCATTTCCAGGAGTGTATCAACGCCCCCACATAATCATTCAGCGTAGAAGGATCTGTTTTACGATTTACTTAGCGACAGAATAGCCAAAGTACCTGGCTCTGAGTCACTATATATTCTAGGCGACTTTAACGCTCGAGTTGGGTCACATAATGATATATGACTGATTTGCCTGGGTCATCATGCAGTGGGAAATATAAATAATAATGGACAGAGACTGCTAGGAGTGTGCTGCTTTCATGGTCTGTGTATCACAAACAAGGAAATTGTATGTTGAAAGGTGGCTACACTGAGCCACTGCGCCAGAGATTGCGCCAAAGAGTATTATTCAGCCGCCTCCACTGGCAGTGCTTGTGGAGAACTTGTAGTAGTCAGTGCTTGTTGAGATGTGCTAGTGAAAAGTGCTTGTTGAGAACTCGTAGCAGGGAGTGCTTGCTGAGATGTGGTAGTGAAGAGTGCTTGTCGAGAGGTCGTGGTGGAGAGTTCTTGTTGAGATGTGGTGGTAGCAAGTCGGTGTGTAGATATATTGTAATGATTAGAGTGATTTTCGTCAATATATGAAGGTAAAAGAAAAAAACATTTCCCTTTCTTTTTATTATCTCAATGTCTTAAATAATGGAGCATTACAGGTTCAGTCAACAAAGCATCTGGCTTGTGTTCTTGTATTAGAGTGTAATTCTGCTTTCCTTACGCAATTATAGTATTTCTATTTTTTAATTACTTCAGTATAAATGATATTTAAAATTTCTTGCCTTATTGAAGAAGAACCGTGCCAGATGTGTACATTGAGTCACACTCCCACACACAGAACAATTACACTTGTGCTTTGGTTTCGTAGATTTTATAGTTGCTGGGGACTTAATTAATTAATTGTTTTAACAGGAAATTTTCATTTCATTCATTGTTGTTGTTCTATGCAGTCAGATTGCATACTAAAACTAGTCAGGGCCAACCGTTTACGAGACACAGCGTAATCGGACATACAGCCACCAAAAATAAAAAAATGATTTTCAAATTTAATAATAATTAAGCCCCCATGCACGTGGCGACCCTGCCAGGATTCGAACCTGGAATCTTCTGATTGTAAAAATAGTAGACAGTAGTATTGATGTAATAATTTGTAGATAGTAATTGTAGTGTATTTTGCATGTGTAGATTCTTCTAATGGTATTTTCCAAAATTTAAATTTGTTCTCTTGTCTATGGGTTTGACAATTTAGTGCAATTATTTCAATTGCTCGTTAATCGTGTTTGAGGGAAACATCTCGTGTGGATGGTATTGTTGGAGATGAGGAGTCATTGTGTGTAATTTTCGTACAGTGATGAGTTTTGTATGTTTTGTAAAAGATTACGCGATCGATGAAAAAGGCGAAAATGATGAATAGTGAGAATGACGAAATTGTTGACATGGCGAACTAGCCAACACAGGACAACAGTATGATGAATAATGGAGTTGAAAACAATTTATTAAGCAGGGAAAATAGTCCGGAAACAGTTCAAAATTTTTCTCAATCTGAAAGTTCACAGATTACGTGGTTAACGACAGAAGAAATGGAGCAGTTAATGAGTGCAATATTAAATTTGGGATCTGAACTAAAAACAGAGTTAGGAACAATTAGAACTGAGATGAAAGCAGTGATAAGGGGGTTAGGCTCACAAATAGGAACAAGTAAAACCGAGATGGAAACAATGGAAACACAGGGTCACAATGTTTCAAAAACATGAAAGATGAATCAAAGAAAGAATTTAGAGAAGAAGTACTACCGATTTTGAATGCTCACAATAGTAGTTTAATTTCAACAGAAATCAGACAAGAGGAACAGGACAGAGAACGGGAAGGAAAAGATCGCGTCATAGTACAGAAATTTTCAGAGTTAAATTTACAACGTGCGCACGATAAGGAAAAAATATTTGAAAGAATCGAGGAATCAATACCAAATGACAGGACAATTAACTTAATGCAACAATATGAACAGTTAACTACTAAATGTGTCAACACTGAAACCCGAGTCGGGACACTTACAGAAGACGTAAATAAACAGAAAGAACAATTAAGTGACTCATCGGAAAGAGTTGAGGAGATCTCAGATAAATTGACATGTGTTAGTTTAGCAGAAGGGTTTGAAGAAAGTAATTTGTTTCATTTACGGGATGCAACAAGAGAGCGCCAGGCGCGCGAACTTGACAATAATCGACTTTGGGACTGGGACAGACGCTGTAGGTCTTTGTCGCTACGAGGAGAAAACTTTGACTATAAACACTTTTTGACTGTTCGGAAATTTAAGATCTTTCGTAATTCTAAGAATGACATACATCCATGTTCATGGCTAGATCAATTTATGTACGCACTCCCGCCAAATTTGCCAATAAGTCACAAACTGGAAATTATGTGCGGCTATTAAAGTCCTCAGGCGATTCACTACTCTAAGTGAATATGTGCCGTAGCGTGCATAGGGCCCCGAGCTGTAGTGGTGCTATTTCTCTTTTAGTTTTCTGCACCGCTGCCTACTCTTTTACTATTCTTTGCATCTGTCATAACAACTCTTCGACTATCAATCTATCTAGAGAATCGTTAAAAAGTTACCGGTTATGACTATTTACCCAAAAGTGATTTCGGAAATTACCGTTTGGACTTACTGTATCTTCAGCAGCATTCATTCGCAGCTTAAACGAAATTTTACCTGTTTATCTTCGTGACAATATTACTTCATATGTTGACGACATTCTTATTGCTAAACATTCTTGGAGTGAGCACAACAAAATTTTGGATTCATTATTACGTATTTTTGCAAGAGTTGGCATTACAGTGAACTTATAAAACTCTGAATTTGGTCGTTCTCAGGTGAAATTTCTCGGTCACATTATTTCTACAGAAGGTGTTCTTCCTGATCCAGAGAAATTAGACACTATTCGTAATTATGCTGTTCCTACCACAAAACGTGATGTTCGTAGTTTCCTTGGTGTCTGTAATTTTCTTAGACGCTTTGTTAGATTGGACAATTTGGCCACACCTCGTTTATGTGAACTATCTGGAAAGAAATCTAATTGGTGTTGGGATGAGGAAGCTCAGTCAGAATTTGAACAGCTTCGTGATGCTTTAGTTGCTGCTCCACTTCTTTCACATCCGGATTTATCTAAAGATTTTTGTTTGGCGACGGACTCATCATACAAAGCCCTAGGTGCACATTTATTTCAAGAGATAGAAGAAAACGGCGTTGTAGTACAGAAAACTATTGCATTTGGAAGTCGTGTTCTCTCTAAATTAGAAATGAATTATTCGATTACGGAACTTGAAGCTTTGGCTGTTGTTTGGGCTTTCACAAAATTTCGCACATTTTTGTATGGCAGACATACTAAGGTTTACACCGATCATCGAGCTCTGGAATTTCTTACGTCAACAAAATTAACTCATGGCAGATTGTCACGATGGGCGTTGTACCTACAGGAATTTGATTTTAGTATTGTTTACATACAGGGTTCTTCAAATATTGTTGCTGATGCTTTATCACGTGCACCTATGGGTTTGAAACAAAGTGCTGAAGAGGACTGCAAGGAAAACAATTATTGTTTGATGTATATTCAAGGTGTTGCGTTTGAGAACTTTATATCGTCTTCGCTCCAGGACATCGCTAGGGAGCAAAATAAGGATCCAATCTGGAAGGACATTAAGGAGAAGTGGAGGTGAAAGGAAAGGGTAGCGATTAGACAGCATTATTTAGTTCGCAATGACATTCTTTTTAAACGAAAATCGATCGACAACTCTGTTTGGTTAGTTTGTATTCCTGATGAGTGGGTTAATAAGCTGATTTGGTATACGCATTTCAGTTATGCACACTTTGGTCCCAGGAAATGCTTTCATAAATTACGGGAAAATTGCTACTTCAGTAATATGGAAAAACGTATTCGATCTGTTCTGGCCAAATGCAAATGAAGTCAAAAGGCTAAGCCGCCAACAATTTCTCACAGAGCACCGTTGTTTCCTATCATTCCAGCGAAATTAAAGGACATGGCTGCAGTCGATTTGTTCGGTCCAGTGGTTCGTTCTACTAATGGTTTTGCGTACATTTTCGTAGCATTGGAGTTGACATCAAAATGTGTGTGTATTACACCGTTACGCAAAGCAACAGCTCGTTCAGTGTCTAATGCTTTCATCAAACATTTTCTTAAAGAAGTGGGTCATGTTGATAGGGTTATATCAGATAATGGATCACAGTTTCGTTCTAAAATTTGGCTTCGTACTCTACGGCGTCGTAAAATTAAACCAATTTTCATTTCACTCTTTCACCCTCAATCAAACGCTTCAGAGAGATGGATGAAGGAAATCAGTAAATTGTGTCGTCTTTATTGTCATCAGAATCACAAAACTTGGGATCAGTATCTTCATATTTTTCAAAACATTCTGAATGAACTTCCTAATGATTCAACTTCTTTACCGCCAATACTGATGTCAAAAAACAAAGCACCGACAAATCGCATATCTGAAATCGTTCCTTTTCCGCCCACACGGAAACTGCGGCATTCTGAAGTTGTCAACCTGGCTCTGCAAAATATTGCATCTGCGGCTGCTAGAAGAGAGAAATCAGCTAAGCGTCCTGGTGGTTTAAAAATTTTGTCAGTTGGTCAAAAAGTGTTAATTAAGTCTCACCGTTTGTCTCACAAAGGAAAGGGCTTGTGTCGCAAATTTTTTCTGCTTTATAACGGTCCATATAGAATTCGCAAAATTATTCATGATAACACTGTTGAAGTAGAAACTCTTAAATCACGACGCTCTAAGGGAATACATCATATATCTAACGTTAAAATTTTTGTGGAATGATATACTTTTGAAAAAATTTTGTGGAATGACATACTTTCGAGAAACCAACAGTTTACGTAAACATGCAGAGAATACAAGGATACCGCGCTGTGTTTTGGCGGCGGCACTTACTCAAAGCAACAGTCAAGTCTGCGCGCCGCACAAGGCAGTCGTTGACCGCAAACAATTACTTCCCACGTCACGCGCCTACAGCTGATCGAGCGCTCAGTGCGAATGCACTGACAGCCGTAAACAAATACACAGTCTAATTTCTCCGACTAAATTCAGTATAAATCTATAGTGACTTGATGAATTATGTTATTAACGTTCAGTATTTTTCATGATACGGTCGTATAAGATATTTAAGAACATCAGGTAAATTCCGTGTGTCTCCGACGTTAAGAGGACTTGCTATCGAGAAAATTTCAGGAAGAATGTAATTTCCAAGAAGAAACTAATAAACTAAAAAGGTAACTATTAATTGAGTTTATTTTTCAGGTAACATATTTCCACTTAGGTACGTACTTTAGACGGAATTTGCTGCTCGCAATTACGTGATTCATACTTTGTGCTAATTTCATGTTTTACGAATTTACTTGTGAAGCGTACATTAACTGATTTTGACAATGATTGATGATTGAATAGGGTTGTTATTTGTATATATTATGCATCGCTTGGCTGCACTGCTTTTTCACTGATGTCATATTTTTTTTATTATGTGTTTGCTGTGCTTGTTTATTTAAATTATAATTGTCACCTGATTAGTTGTGCTGATATGTATGTAAGTTATACTTTGTGATTTATCTGCTTGCGCCTTCATGTTTACTTATTAAGATTACATATGAACATGTATTTGCTTATGCTGATATGATGCTAATGACCTGTTTATTATGTTAGATAACATATTTGCTGCCTTGCTTATGGATGGCATATTTACACATTTCTGTTTTGTTGTCATAACTACTCTTTAATTTGGTATATAGAAACGCTGATATACTGTGAATGAACATAGAGTTTAGGTCTCACTATTGTATTAATTATAGATTGTTCACTTGGCAGAGCCTCGTTGTAAGAATTGTGCTGCATCCACTTGTTGAAATTCTGTTCTCTACTGGTATATTTACTCGCTATTGCTTGTTTTGCTTACGCTCAGTGCCTTATATTTTTAAGTTAAGAAAATGAACTGCTATAATTCGACGAACGACATTAGTACAAGAAACTTCATAGAAGTCACATGAGCTGGAGGTTTTATGGAAGCTGTAGAAATTAATGCTAATAGGAAGGAAGCTAACGACATGACATACCAAAACTAGGTTTAGACCATTGACAGTTATTACACTGCATTTTTCGTGAGCAATTGAAATAGGAAGTGACACTTGACACAAGAAATACTCCACATGTGTGCTTCTGTTTGCCATAATTCTTGAAGTGGTGTACACACTGTGAAATATTATGATCATTCACACTCCGTAATTGTACTTAATTACTGAGAGTTATTCGAACTAAGTCTGTTAGAGGTCATGTATGCATTTCTTATGTTTATAATTCATAATGAGTAGAAGATTTGGGTCAGATGGATTACACAGAGGTTGTGTGTTGACAATGTGTCTTCGGATTGTATGGGATGATGAGGTTTGCATTAGGATTTTTATCTGTACTTGTTCGAGGAGACTGACTAGAGGAAAGAGTTGTTATGGAAGTGAAATGATATTGGTGCTAAGGTTTATATGTATCGACGTATTGAAGAGGTATTATTGAGGTATTGAGATTTTATGAAGTTGATGATTATTGGAGTTTTTGTGGACAAGAGGTAAGGTAAATGATATTGATGATAAGATTTACATGTATCGACGTAAGAGGTATTATTGAAGTATTGAGATTATGTGATGCTGATGAGTATCGGAGTTTTGGTGGATAAGAGGTAAAGTAAGTGAGGTGCATATTTTTTTTTTTTTTTTGTTGGTCTATATGGAACAAGGAGGATGAAGATAGCAGACTAGAACACTCAAGTAGAAGGAAGATTGTCTACACACACTTTGTTAAATCACTAAGCAGTGTATACTATTTTTTGAAGAGAGGAAGTATTTGCATATCTTGGCACACTGACAATTGTTCAGCAACAGTACATTTGATTTGGCTTGGCAAACATTGGTCATGACATGATGACTATGACGTTGACTAACTATTATTGACTGTTATACATTGCTGCCACTATTACTTGATACACATGATGAACACGAAATTTTGACAGAATTGCATTTACACAGTTAACACTATTCAATTACACAGTAGTACTTAATGTGGATGAAAGATGAGTGAGTGTGTTTTATGTGTTTTCCTTTCCTAATACCGAGCGAGGTGGCGCAGTGGTTAGCACACTGAACTCGCATTCGGGAGGACGACGGTTCAATCCCGCGTCCGGCCATCCTGATTTAGGTTTTCTGTGATTTCCCTAAATCGCTCCAGGTAAATGCCGGGATGGTTCCTTTGAAAGGGCACGGCCGACTTCCTTCCCCGTCCTTCCCTAATCCGATGAGACTGATGACCTCGCTGTTTGGTCTCTTCCCCCAAACAACCCAACCCCCAACCCAACCTCAACCCCTTTCCTAATCCTACCCACCTATCTCCTAAATATTATTTTATTTGTTTGTAATGGCTTGCACTGACACCCATAAATATTATAGGTTTACTGATATTTGAGTATTTGTAATAGTTAATATGACAATTATCTCATATCATTTGTGTGTTTATTAGAATTTGTATGTAACTGTTACCTGCACTTGTTCAACATTGATGTGTGACACTTAGAAATGTTTAATTTCTGCTGATGAACTGTGTGATTAGTGATGGTGAATATTATGAACTGTTACCTGCACTTTTTCAACATAATGGGTGCCACTTAGAAATGATTAATTTCTGCTGATGAACTGTGTGATTAGGATAGTGAATATTATGGACTGTTACTTGTACTTTTTCTACATGATTGGTGCCCCTAGGACATGTTTAATTTCTGCTAATAAACTCTGATGAACAGTGTGATCAGCGATAGTGAATATTATGGACTGCTCTCTGGACCTGCTCATCATTGCTAGGTGCAACTGATGGACTGCTTCTACTGAAATAATGTCGCTTGTTGCTGTCTGCACCCGCTCAACATTGCTGGGTGCCACTGATGAACTGCTTCTACTGAAATGATGTCACTTGTTGGTGTCTGCACCTGCTCAACATTACTGGGTGCACAGATGGAACTGCTTCTACTGAAATAATGTCACTTGTTGGTGTCTGCACCTGTTCAACATTACTGGGTGCCACTAATGAACTGCTTCTACTGAGATAATGTCACTTGTTGGTGTCTGCACCAGCTCAACATTACTGGGTGCCACTGATGAACTGCTTCTACTGAAATAATGTCACTTGTTGCTGTCTGCACCTGTTCAACATTGCTAGGTGCCACTGATGAACTGCTTCTACTGAGATAATGTCACTTGTTGGTGTCTGCACCTGCTCAACATTACTGGGTGCCACTGATGAACTGCTTCTACTGAGATAATGTCACTTGTTGGTGTCTGCACCTGTTCAACAATGCTGGGTGCCACTAATGGAACTGTTTCTGCTGAGTGATGTCACCTGTTGCTGTCTGCACCTGTTCAACATTACTGGGTGCCACTGATGAACTGCTTCTACTGAAATAATGTCACTTGTTGCTGTCTGCACCTGTTCAACATTGCTAGGTGCCACTGATGAACTGCTTCTGTTGAGATAATGTCACTTGTTGGTGTCTGCACCTGCTCAACATTACTGGGTGCCACTGATGAACTGCTTCTACTGAGATAATGTCACTTGTTGGTGTCTGCACCTGCTCAACATTACTGGGTGCCACTGACGGACTGCTTCTACTGACATAATGTCACTTGTTGGTGTCTGCACCTGTTCAACATTGCTGGGTGTCACTGATGGACTGCTTCTATTGAAATGATGTCACTTGTTGGTGTCTGCACCTGTTCAACATTGTTGGGTGCCACAGATGGAACTGCATCTACTGAATAATGTCACTTTTGGTGTCTGCACTTGTTCAACATTGCTGGGTGCCACTAATGGACTGATTCTACTGAGATAATGTCACTTGTTGGTGTCTGCACCTTTTCAACATTGTTGGGTGCCACAGATGGAACTGCATCTACTGAACTAATGTCACTTGTTGGTGTCTGCACCTGCTCAACATTACTGGGTGCCTCTGATGGACTGCTTCTACTTACATAATGTCACTTGTTGCTGTCTGCACCTGTCAACATTACTGGGTGCCACTGATGGAACTGCTTCTACTGAATGATGTCACTTGTTGGTGTCTGCACCTGTAGACCATTGCTGGGTGCTACTGCTGGAACTATCAATTACTTTTTTTTTAATCATTCAAAGCATTTTATGTGAACATTTGTATAAACTGATTTTTTGTGTACTATGTAAACTATTATGTAAAGTCACATGTATGAAAGAATTTGTATTGCTTACTGTATTTTATATATTATGTTATTGAAAGGTCAGTGCAAAGCCAAAATTTTATCTAATTATGTGATATTTACGTATTAATATTATCTTTTATTTTTGTCTGTATTTTTGTGGACGAATTTGGTGGTATTTTCACCACCAATGCTGGCAAAAATACCATCAAATTCTGGCCCGTGGAGGAGGGGCATATGACAGGTGGCTACACTGAGCCACTGCGCCAGAGATTGCGCCAAAGAGTATTATTCAGCCGCCTCCACTGGCAGTGCTTGGGGAGAACTTGTAGTAGTCAGTGCTTGTTGAGATGTGCTAGTGAAAAGTGCTTGTTGAGAACTCGTAGCAGGGAGTGCTTGCTGAGATGTGGTAGTGAAGAGTGCTTGTCGAGAGGTCGTGGTGGAGAGTTCTTGTTGAGATGTGGTGGTAGCAAGTCGGTGTGTAGATATATTGTAATGATTAGAGTGATTTTCGTCAATATATGAAGGTAAAAGAAAAAAAAATTCCCTTTCTTTTTATTATCTCAATGTCTTAAATAATGCAGCATTACAGGTTCAGTCAATAAAGCATCTGGCTTGTGTTCTTGTATTAGAGTGTAATTCTGCTTTCCTTACGCAATTATAGTATTTCTATTTTTTAATTACTTCGGTATAAATGATATTTAAAATTTCTTGCCTTATTGAAGAAGAACCGTGCCAGATGTGTACGTTGAGTCACACTCCCACACACAGAACAATTACACTTGTGCTTTGGTTTCGTAGGTTTTATAGTTGCTGTGGACTTAATTAATTAATTGTGTTAACAGGAAATTTTCATTTCATTCATTGTTGTTGTTCTATGCAGTCAGATTGCGTACTAAAACTAGTCAGGGCCAACCGTTTACGAGACACAGCGTAATCGGGCATACCGCCACCAAAAATAAAAAAAATTATTTTCAAATTTAATAATAATTAAGCCCCCATGCAATATCTTATGCCACCAATGTCAAATTATAGAATTTTGTGATCCATTATCTTGGAAACCTTTTAAGACACCAATTTACAATTTTCCATAATTATTGACTGCCCAATTTAGATACACTGAACTAGAATTAGTACTAAAATTGTATTGTGGGGCATGTTATCTTTTTTTTTTTTTTTTAAATGCTCAAACTCTTGACATAATCCTGTAAATTGATTTAGTGAGCAGTTGGGCTCTTCAAGTTGCCGCAAAACATTGGATGCCCACCTAACCTACTACGAATAACTGTCTCTTTCCACGAAAAACTCCAAGCAACAGCCTGCTTCAACGCCAAAACATCGGAATCATTGCCTGTAGGTAGCGCTGTAAAGCATGGGTGTGTATTAGTTCCTACTCCGTTCGGAATATTCTTTTCCCTTCTTCTGAGAATTGATTTTGAAGACTGTGAGGAGCGAGTGTATTTACATACAAGGTCAGATGGAAATCTCTTCAACATTCCTCGTCTCAAAGCCAAGACAAAAGTCAATACAATTGTTATTCGCGAGTTGTCATATGCGGACGAAGCCGCTCTGGTAGGAAACTCAGAGGATGAGCTGCAGTATCTAACCAACAAGTTACCACATACATATGGAAAATTTGGTCTTACCATCAGCCCCCAAAAGACTAAGACCATGGCGCAGGGAACCACCAACCTTCCACACATCAGCATTGATGGCAATCCGTTCAAGGTAGTTGATGATTTTACCTACTTGGGATCTACAATATGTATCAACTTGTCTGTGGACACTGAGATTACCAAAAGAATTGCAAAAGCATCGGCTGTCATGGGTAGATTGAAAAGCAGAATACGGAAGAATGGACTACTCACATTAAAAACTAAATTGCAAGTATACGAGTGTTGTACTGAAACTAAGTTCTGATCAGTAGCGAAATGGAAACCACAGTGATAATCAGAAACTTTCTTTTTTACAACTGTTAGATACACCTTCCAACTACTTCTCTTCATAGCCGCAGCTCCAACTTCGAGTTTTGTCCTAGTGTTGTATCAAGTTTCCAATATCCTCGTCATAGAAAGCAGCCGCCTGTGCTTTCGGCTAGTTATCTGCACTGGTCTGCAGCTTGTTGTCTGTGGAAATGTTTTGTCTTCATAGCCAGCGGTTCACGTGAGCAGAGATGAGACTCAGGGGGCGCCAATTGCGGACTGTATTGTGGGTGATCAATCACTTCTGATCGAAAACGCTGTAGGAGCGACTTCATGGCCCCTGCAGTGAGCGGTCGAGAATTGGCATGAAGAAGGAATTGCTCGACAGTTGTGTGATGTGGGCTCCATGACACAGGCGAAATCCCTAAAAGGGCCCTCATACTTGGTGGGAGACGCTATTCCCTGCACATCTTTACGTGCTCACTGTTCACTCATAACTGAAAATAGTGACGCGACACGATTGACGGGCATACTAGAGACTCTGCCCAACACATCTGTGCAAAGCTTTACCGGATTTTCACAGTGGTTTCCATTTCGTGACCGATCGGAACTTACTTTCTGGACAACCCTCGTATAATCCTTGTGTTATCAGCACCCTTTATATATCTGTGAGATATGGACAACTCTTGATAAACACGAATCCCGACTGAACAGCTTCCATCTCCGTTGTGTCCAAAGGATCCTTCAGATCTCTTGGAAGGGTAGTGTACCAAACACCGAAGTATCACGACTCGAAAGTAGTACCACCATTCATGCATTCCTGAGCCACCGACGTCTAAGGTGGCTGGGACTTGTCAGGGACTTCGATCCTGAGCGAATACCGAAAAAGTGCTATATGGAGAACTTCTGGAGGGTGTGAGGCCAGTAAGAAGACCGCAATTTCACTTCAAGGACATCTGTAAGAGAGATCTGACCAAGGCCAGCAACGAACCCAGTTATTGGGAAATTACAGCTGGTGACCGAGTGAAGTGGCGACAAGCTGTGAACAATGGGGCTGGGCTTGCAGAGAAGGAACACATGCAAGAAGACATCTGGAAGAGGGCAAGACGGAAGGAGAGAGCCGCATCTGGTGGAAGACTATATTTCAAGTGCCCAAACTGCAGTAGAGACTGCCACTCACGAGTGGGACTTTTCAGCCATAGGAGATGAACCAGCTATGCTACACCATCATCCTTCGAGGATGGACGGATGCCATAAAAAAATTGTTTTGCGTTATTTCCTTTTTGTGGCAAGTTACCTATTTTTGGGGGGGGGAGGGGGAAATCATGTATGTAGTTATTTGAAATGATTGTAGATGTTCGTATACTAGTTTTGGGAAGGAACGTGAGATGACAGGAATCGAGCTGTTCATTTTTGTTGTATGACAGGAATAGTTTTGGGTATTTGTAGATGGTGGGCTTAAGCCATGGAGGAGAAGATGAATGAGAGGTTTCTGCGACCTCAAGATTGTTGATTGGAGGCTCTAGATGCCAGTGCTTACGTGTGTAGAAAGTGATAATTATTGTACACTCCTGGAAATGGAAAAAAGAACACATTGACACCGGTGTGTCAGACCCACCATACATGCTCCGGACACAGCGAGAGGGCTGTACAAGCAATGATCACACGCACGGCACAGCGGACACACCAGGAACCGCGGTGTTGGCCGTCGAATGGCGCTAGCTGCGCAGCATTTGTGCACCGCCGCCGTCAGTATCAGCCAGTTTGCCGTGGCGTATGAAGCTCCATCGCAGTCTTTAACACTGGTAGCATGCCGCGACAGCGTGGACGTGAACCGTATGTTCAGTTGACGGACTTTGAGCGAGGGCGTATAGTGGGCATGCGGGAGGCCGGGTGGACTTACCGCCGAAGTGCTCAACACGTGGGGCGTGAGGTCTCCACGGTACATCGATGTTGTCGCCAGTGGTCGGCGGAAGGTGCACGTGCCCGTCGACCTGGGACCGGACCGCAGCGACGCACGGATGCACGCCAAGACCGTAGGATCCTACGCAGTGCCGTAGGGGACCGCACCGCCACTTCCCAGCAAATTAGGGACACTGTTGCTCCTGGGGTATCGGCGAGGACCATTCGCAACCGTCTCCATGAAGCTGGGCTACGGTCCCGCACACCGTTAGGCCGTCTTCCGCTCACGCCCCGACATCGTGCAGCCCGCCTCCAGTGGTGTCGCGACAGGCGTGAATGGAGGGACGAATGGAGACGTGTCGTCTTCAGCGATGAGAGTCGCTTCTGCCTTGGTGCCAATGATGGTCGTATGCGTGTTTGGCGCCGTGCAGGTGAGCGCCACAATCAGGACTGCATACGACCGAGGCACACAGGGCCAACACCCGGCATCATGGTGTGGGGAGCGATCTCCTACACTGGCCGTACACCACTGGTGATCGTCGAGGGGACATTGAATAGTGCACGGTACATCCAAACCGTCATCGAACCCATCGTTCTACCATTCCTAGACCGGCAAGGGAACTTGCTGTTCCAACAGGACAATGCACGTCCGCATGTATCCCGTGCCACCCAACGTGCTCTAGAAGGTGTACGTCAACTACCCTGGCCAGCAAGATCTCCGGATCTGTCCCCCATTGAGCATGTTTGGGACTGGATGAAGCGTCGTCTCACGCGGTCTGCACGTCCAGCACGAACGCTGGTCCAACTGAGGCGCCAGGTGGAAATGGCATGGCAAGCCGTTCCACAGGGCTACATCCAGCATCTCTACGATCGTCTCCATGGGAGAATATCAGCCTGCATTGCTGCCGACATTGTGCATGCTCTGTTGCCTGTGTCTATGTGCCTGTGGTTCTGTCAGTTTGATCATGTGATGTATCAGACCCGAGGAATGTGTCAATAAAGTTTCCCCTTCCTGGGACAATGAATTCACGGTGTTCTTATTTCAATTTCCAGGAGTGTATTTCTGCAGTCTGACTAACATTCAAGATAACTGTGTTGGATGTATTGTGTACTATTTACAGCTAGTTGAGTCGGGAAACTTAGAAACGTGTCTTGAAATTTGGAGCTACTTTGGCTTGTTTTAAAAACTTTTATGGTATACCAGAGGCTGGAGATTATTTACTACTGTAAATTGCTGTTACCTGAATTATTAAGACTGGGGAATTCTTGCACTCGTTGCGGAATATTCAAGGGCCCAATGTAGTGTTTAAGTTAGTACTTTGCTGAGATTAATGGGAATCATTGCTGACAGGTGAATGTTATATGTTGTTTTATGTATTTTTAGATTAGAATATTGTTCACTTGCCTTGATAATGTAGTGAGCTGCAGGCTGTTTAGTTTCGTTTCACCGTATACTTCAAATGATGTGTATTTTCGTGTATGTACTGTTAATAAAGTATGATGACGAGTATTTTCTGGCGAAATGATTGTGTTCACAGCTGTGGGATCAGAATTTTTAATTTGGAAGTAACAAATGCCGTGGAAAGAGGATCGTTGAAGAAATTAATTAAACGGAGGGGAAAACCATGCACTAACGTCAGCAGACGAACAGCTATACTGCCTACGTGAACAAGGATGATTAAGACTGCTGCAGGTATATGTGGAATGTAATCATTTTTTGTAAGGACAGGAGCGGGAGGTGGTCACGGGACATCCAGCAAAGTTACCTATTTTCCAGAAGGCATCTCCACACTGGTTACATTCCGTATATCTTCAGTCGTTAATACATTCGTATCATACTTCTTTGAGCAATGATTCTTCCTTACTAGTCTCTTTAGCTTCAGCATACTCTTCATCACTATGCTTCGGTTTTTAATTTTTTCTTGATAGCTGAGTTGCTGAGTTCCACTCTATGCTTTGCTTTTTCATTCTGGCTCATAATAGTGAACCCAAGTGTCATAAGAAGTTAAAATTTTGTTGAGGAACTGTTCACCTTCTATATCACAACGTTCTTTTAGCTCTGTGCACACTCTAAACGTTGCTTCCTTGTGTAGCCGCGTCAACTACTTTTGGACACATCTTGCACATGTTAGCAGTACTTCAGCTTGTTACAGATAAAGTTATGAACTCTACCAATAGTAACTTGAATCTTATCAACTATCATTTCCACAGTCACACAGCGGTCGGCACGAATAATGTCATCAATTCTACTTTCAAGTGCGAGAGTTGAAACAGCATCTGGTCAATCAGAACAGTGTTCGTCAGTCACTGAGTCGCTACCACTTTTGAACTACTCTACCCTCTTTGAAACATTTGCACGATTCATAACACCTTCACCATAAACTTTAGACATTCTGCAGTAGATATTCACTGGTTTCTATCCTTCAGCAAGTAGAACACAAATAACAGAACGTTGTTCAACTAATGAGGACACTTCAAGAGGACTCGCTAGTGTAACTTTCCCGTATAAATACAAATATATAAAATGATCATATTTGGGTAATTAAGTTCTGAAGTATGAAAACTGATCAGTCATAATTCATGAAAAGCTGATAAATTTTGACGTAAGCAGCGTTACGTCATGGCCCTGTGCAATCAATCTGAATCTGTCCGTGAGAAATAAACTGAAAAATTCTTACCTCGTGATGGTGTCGCCGGACAACGCTCTCTAAATATCTGCTCGTAAATGGCACACCTAAGTGCAATGCTGTCCTGTCTACTAATACTGGGTAACATTTATCTGAGATCTGAATTATGAGGAAAACTGACTTTACTTAGTGACACAGCTGCACAGCTGGTCGTCTGATTACTAAAGAGCACATGACTATGATCTGACAAAAATTCTGGAATATTTTAATGTAGATAAATGACTGGATCGGGACTGGCTATGACTTAGAGGAAATTACACTTTTTTAGTTGACTGGTAGAAACAATTATATTCTGAAATTTTTTACGTTTTTGATAAAGATCTACAATCAAATACAATGGAAAATTGAATATATTACAAATCTGGGTCAACTGGTGCTGACCAATCACAAAAGAAAAGATTGAGATAAATTCATATTAACATCTTAGACAAGTGAAGTAATTAAGCGCATGCCGATTAAAATAACAAAATTTACCTTACAATAGATGGTTGACTTAATTACACTGTTGATTTTTCATTGTATTAACAATTATTGATTTGTTCATCATCATCTCATTCCATGGTATCATTTATCTCTGCGGCTGATCACAATTATCATTCAGTTCCATATAATAAAATATTACAATTTGTTCTGCACTGTGACTTTAACAACTACTAACTATAAACTGCGCTGTACCAGGGACAGACTACAACTACACTGTAGTAGCGGGCGACAGCAACTGCGGCAGAGACTGCTCTCACCTGCGGCTCTATTAGAGCTCTCTTTTAACAGGGGCAAAGATATTTTATGACTCAGGCAGCGCCTATGAATTGTCGTTCTAGCAAGTGAGCAATACATCGAGATTACATTTGCTCCAACAGGGTGGTGAACCATTTACTACGTAAGGCTGAACAATGCTCATCCCAGTGACGCCAAGTTAAAGCCATAAAAGTACCAAACTTGCCCATTAACAGTTTTATCCCCAGACCGATCTGTTTGCAATTATTGAATGACCCTTGTATGTAGCCTATGCCCATCGGAACGCATATTAGAGAATCATATAATAATTTGAACTAAATAGATGAAGAGCTTTTCGATATTCTTTTGGTAACAACTTTGAACAGCGGCATATCCGTATATAGTAGTACAGATTTATAATCCGTATACAATAAAAATATGTAGCTATTTCTGTCCGAACGTTTACTAAAGCACAACAGTTTAAAACTTTGAAGTTAATCGGTCAAGAACTTTTCGGAATTTTTGCTGAAACACTTTGCTTTTTATATATATATATATATATATATATATATATATATATATATATATATATATAATTTAAGTTATACCACTTCACATTGAGATGGTACTGTGTGGTCTCACTTTTCTATTTCTGCAACTGATTTTCGGTTCGTATTGAAGATTCTACACCTATGTACCTAAATGTTCATCTACGAGTACATCTACATGTCACTCTGCAAATCATAATTAACTGCCTGGCAGAAGGTTCCTCCTGTTGCGGTAATTCTAAGCAAACCCTGCTGACGTTGTTGTTACGGGAATGTGAAGTAGAAGATTTTTTAGGATCCTTGACGAATTGTTAGTACACTTCTTTATGCCTGTGCGGAATGGTCGACTGATGAGCTAAGAGAGCATTTTCAGAAAAATGGTTGCCATAGCTTTTGAAATTATTATTGTTTCTCATCAGAAGTTACAGTTATTCGATTGAAGAGACAAAATATATCAAGCGGAACGGATACTGACGAACATACACTTTGCCAGAAAACACCTGTGATGAAGAGCGAGGACGTAAGCCACCAAGTATCATGTTCGAATGATGGCAGTAGAGCGATCGTAATCGCGGATCACGGAGTGGGAGGAAAGACCACCCCTCCACCGTGATTATCTCCTCGTTTTCACCAACTCCCGAGCCCTTGCTGCCCTTCGTGTTTCACGCGGCAGGCCCCGACTCCCAAGTTAGATGAGGCGAGCATAGCGTGAGGCACGCCAGCCGACGTTGTCTATCAGTCTTCGTTACAGCCTCGCAGGGAACTTCCACGGCAGAAACGGGAGAGGAGACCCCCACGCTGCGAGCTAACCACGTCATCACTATCACCCGAGAGCCTGTCGTTTGCATCCAGATGCCACGGAGAAATTAATCCCAAGTGTCTCGCAGGTTGAATGGACTCCTGTGGTGTTGTGCGAAACTGTCTACAAGTTTCTGTGAGGGTAATGGTGATAAACCAGTCTGGCGCCAAGCATTTGGTGCAGGACAGATCTTGTGATATATTTCTCTCCCGTGTGACAACAGGACAAAATTAGTCACCAGAGGCGTCACAGATGCTGATTCTGCTATATTAGTCCACTTATGTCCAGTCCTCAAGCATTTCTTTCTATTAGTTGTTAGTGCACAGGTCATAAAGTATTGGAAATAAATGTAGCATATTGCCGGTAATTTAATACTGAACATTGAGATTGAGAAATAAGTTATGATATCAATACACTGATTTGTTTATAGTGTAACTCTAGCTGCAGCAGCCCACGTTTCAACCGTGAATGGGAAGCACGTGCAGTCTACGGCAATCTTTTCATCTGATGGTTTGGATAACAACAGCGTACAATCAGCGGCTCCGTATTCACCGTAGTGGAGCAGGGAATGAGGCAGGTGGACGTCGCAGCGATTGTATATAGGAGTCATGTAGCGTCTCTAGAATCTGGAAAGAGGGAACAGGATGAGTTAAGGATCGTCACAGAATTGACCACGGAAGAAAAGAACTGGTATACATGCCGATATTTGTGTTTAACAACAAGCGGAAACCCTCAACACAATAGTACACGTCTACAGAGACAGTTCCAAAGATAGGCGTGCGGGTGCCAACAAAAATGATAAGAAGTAGGCTCTACGACCTGGGATTACGTGTCAGAAGATCTCTCAAGCCCGCCCCCCCCCCCCCTCTAGATAACCTGGGAGTGGGGCTCTTGTCACGAGGGCATGAAACCACTCTGTAGAGTAAGACACAAGGAGTACGGACACAACGCTATTTCCCGACCAGTCTCCGCCATGACAATACTGATATTCATGCCTGGAGACGATGAGGACGACGTTTACAACCTATGTGCTTCGTAAACCACCACCATTATCTAGGTGGTTCAGTCGTGTTGTGAGGTACAATGATATTTGGCCGCAGGACAGCCCTCGTAAAAACACGTGAGAGGAATTGGTGTGAAGTATCAGGATATCTATGCACGCATTGTGGCTCCATTTTGCAAGCAAATTTGAGCGGAATTCTCGATGATGGTCGACAGCACAAGTTCCCATCGTCACAATTTTCTTAACACCTTCCTAGTGGAACATAGAACCCCTTAGCACTGACTGCCCTCCGTATTCTCCACAGCTCAACTGCACTGAGAATGTATAGACTATGCTAAAACGAGCGGTTTGCAATCGTCCTGTCCCAAACAAGACCTTACATGGTATCATAGAGTCCGCTGTGAACTAATGGGACAATATCTCACAGGTGTACGGAGACCATTTTGTAAGGAGTATGCTAACTACATTCAGAAGTGTCTCCAATTACGAGGAGGGCCAGCTGGTGCGTAAACAATGTGCTATGCGGGATGGCATGGGAAAAACTGTAGTGTTTGCAGTGGAATCTTCATAAGAATTTTCTTCCTTTGTTTGTGTTTTATCAAGTGGAAACGTGTTTACTTTCATCGTTTTTATTTTCTTATGACTGTAGCTCACAGAACAAAATCAGTTTTGTTTTCCATCATGTGCAGTATTGATAATAGACCAATACGCAGCATTTATTTTGACCATTGTATCTTTGGAAAACGTTACAGTGTTCCGTTCGGAAAATGTGTTAATGACGTCATTGGCTGCATTCTTTAATTTTACAATTTGGCACCACAGATTAATAGTTTCTTTTCGTGCCATCCCTTAACGAAACGCGGTGTCGTACATTGCTCCATTATCTTAAATGTTTCCGCTTGCTTTAATTGCAGTTTTCTTCGTAATCGAATTTCAGTAGTATAGCAGTTTGCGTCGGTAGGCCTTGCTATAACACTAGAGCAGTAAAGGGCATAGTTACCCTGCAGTCAGATGTAATTTATCCAG